>NW_009953072.1:0-1801 GCF_000747805.2 Chaetura pelagica
GGCTGGACACCCCAACACTGCCCCGACCCGCCTTGGGGCTGCTCAGGGGACAGAGGGTCCCCATGTCCACCTTTGGGGTGGGGTTGGGGGCAGCAGTTTCCGTGCCCTTGGCCCATCTGGGGAGCTGGGAGGGTTTGGAGAGGGGCCTGGTCAGAGATGTCTTGCAGGCATCCCCACTGTCACAGGCTCTGGGCCACCATGACCTTGCAAGGAGCTGGGAGGACACGGCTGTGGTGGCTCCTGAGCCCCTCCTGCCCTGTGGGTTTTTCCCCCCCCCACTCTCCCCTCACTGTAGTTCAGGCGTCAGTGGAGATTTGGGGTTGGGTTGGTAGAGGTGGCCCCAGCCCCTGTGTGCTGGCGTGGAGGCATGACCTGGCAGCACCATCCCCATCAGGAGATGTGGTCAACCCCTTCCTCCTCCTGTTCCTCCTCCCATGGCCCTGCCTGGGGCTCTGCCATGTCCCTCTGGCAGCAGCACCGCGAGCTGCTGTCCTGCACCAGCAGGGCAGGTGAGCAGGATGTGTGCCAAGGCCAGGCGTGTGCCAGGCTCCATGTCCACGCTGTCCAGTGCCCACCATCTCACTCCTGTTCTTGGCCCCCACAGGGACAAAACCCCTTTGACCTGGAGTTTGACCAGTCCAACCACCTGGAGCCCGTCTTCAACTTTGAGTGCCCGACCCGTCCCGGTGAGCTGAGGGTGCTGCCTCCCCATGGGGGGGGCTCCTTGCCCCTCCATGTTGGGCCCTTTGCACTCCCCCAGAGATGTGGGGGGGCTGCCCTGGGGGTGGCAATGCTGGGGGAGAGGGGGGTGACTCAGGCTGTTCTCCCATGCAGACATGCCTTCAAGTCAACCCATCGATATCCCTGATGCCAAGAAGAGGAACAAGAAGAAGAAGCGCTGCAGGGCCACCGACAGCTTCTCTGGCAGGTTTGAAGGTGAGTGGGGGGTTGCCCAGGACTTCCCGGGGGTCCCCCCCCACAGTGTAGGGCAGGGCTGGGGCCCTCCTGGTGTCCCTAGGCTTGGGGACAAGGCCAGGGAGAAGGGACAGGTGTGCTGCCCCATGAGCTGGTGGCTCAGGTGGCCTCTCCCTTGGCAGATGTTTACCAGCTGCAGGAGGAGGTGCTGGGAGAAGGGGCCCACGCCAGAGTCCAGTCCTGCATTAACCTCATCACCAACAAGGAGTACGCAGTGAAGGTAAAGCAGGACTGCAGACCCAGCTCCCTCCCCTCCCTGCCTCAGTTTCCCTTTCTGCCCTCCGTGTCTTGGCATCTCCCAGCCCCCCATGACCTGGCGTAGGGTGAGGTTTTCATGGCACTGAAGGGCTGGAGAGGGGCAGGAGGGCAGCAGGGCCAGGCCATGCAGGTGGAACATCATCCTCTGCCACCACCCAGCTCCAGGACCTCGGTCCAGCCCCTTGGCCACGCTCCTTTCCCTGTGAATTAGGGCAGGTGGAAAATTAAATTAATGCTTGTGACACGTCTGGGGACTCGGGACAAGTGGGGGGTGTGGTGCCAGTGGGGTGACCAGCTGCTGCTGGCCCCAGGGAGGGCTCCTTGCCCCTGTAGGCACATGGGGCACTGGTAGCACCCAGCCCACAGTGTGAGGGGCTGGGATGGGCCTCATGTGAAAGTGCAGCCACATGAAAGGGGAGCGTGGCTTCACCCATCACCTGGGGGGGCCTTTGGGTGCCTCAGTGGGGAAACTGAGGCAGTGGGGAGGGCTGAGCGGTGGTGGGGACTGGGGCCAGTGGGAGCACCCAGCTGTCTCCCCACCATGCCATGGGTGGGGACCCCCTTGCCC
>NW_009953072.1:2146-3750 GCF_000747805.2 Chaetura pelagica
CAGTGCCTGGCAAGGAGCTGGGAGGACGCGGCTGTGGTGGCTCCTGAGCCCATCCTGCCCTGTGGGTTTTTCCCCCCCCCACTCTCCCCTCACTGTAGTTCAGGCGTCAGTGGAGATTTGGGGTTGGGTTGGTAGAGGTGGCCCCAGCCCCTGTGTGCTGGCGTGGAGGCATGACCTGGCAGCACCATCCCCATCAGGAGATGTGGTCAAACCCTTCCTCCTCCTGTTCCTCCTCCCATGGCCCTGCCTGGGGCTCTGCCATGTCCCTCTGGCAGCAGCACCGCGAGCTGCTGTCCTGCACCAGCAGGGCAGGTGAGCAGGATGTGTGCCAAGGCCAGGCGTGTGCCAGGCTCCATGTCCACGCTGTCCAGTGCCCACCATCTCACTCCTGTTCTTGGCCCCCACAGGGACAAAACCCCTTTGACCTGGAGTTTGACCAGTCCAACCACCTGGAGCCCGTCTTCAACTTTGAGTGCCCGACCCGTCCCGGTGAGCTGAGGGTGCTGCCTCCCCATGGGGGGGGCTCCTTGCCCCTCCATGTTGGGCCCTTTGCACTCCCCCAGAGATGTGGGGGGGCTGCCCTGGGGGTGGCAATGCTGGGGGAGAGGGGGGTGACTCAGGCTGTGCTTCCATGCAGACATGCCTTCAAGTCAACCCATCGATATCCCTGATGCCAAGAAGAGGAACAAGAAGAAGAAGCGCTGCAGGGCCACCGACAGCTTCTCTGGCAGGTTTGAAGGTGAGTGGGGGGTTGCCCAGGACTTCCCGGGGGTCCCCCCCCACAGTGTAGGGCAGGGCTGGGGCCCTCCTGGTGTCCCTAGGCTTGGGGACAAGGCCAGGGAGAAGGGACAGGTGTGCTGCCCCATGAGCTGGTGGCTCAGGTGGCCTCTCCCTTGGCAGATGTTTACCAGCTGCAGGAGGAGGTGCTGGGAGAAGGGGCCCACGCCAGAGTCCAGTCCTGCATTAACCTCATCACCAACAAGGAGTACGCAGTGAAGGTAAAGCAGGACTGCAGACCCAGCTCCCTCCCCTCCCTGCCTCAGTTTCCCTTTCTGCCCTCCGTGTCTTGGCATCTCCCAGCCCCCCATGACCTGGCGTAGGGTGAGGTTTTCATGGCACTGAAGGGCTGGAGAGGGGCAGGAGGGCAGCAGGGCCAGGCCATGCAGGTGGAACATCATCCTCTGCCACCACCCAGCTCCAGGACCTCGGTCCAGCCCCTTGGCCACGCTCCTTTCCCTGTGAATTAGGGCAGGTGGAAAATTAAATTAATGCTTGTGACACGTCTGGGGACTCGGGACAAGTGGGGGGTGTGGTGCCAGTGGGGTGACCAGCTGCTGCTGGCCCCAGGGAGGGCTCCTTGCCCCTGTAGGCACATGGGGCACTGGTAGCACCCAGCCCACAGTGTGAGGGGCTGGGATGGGCCTCATGTGAAAGTGCAGCCACATGAAAGGGGAGCGTGGCTTCACCCATCACCTGGGGGGGCCTTTGGGTGCCTCAGTGGGGAAACTGAGGCAGTGGGGAGGGCTGAGCGGTGGTGGGGACTGGGGCCAGTGGGAGCACCCAGCTGTCTCCCCACCATGCCATGGGTGGGGACCCCCTTGCCC
>NW_009953072.1:4435-5020 GCF_000747805.2 Chaetura pelagica
CATCCTCTGCCACCACCCAGCTCCAGGACCTCGGTCCAGCCCCTTGGCCACGCTCCTTTCCCTGTGAATTAGGGCAGGTGGAAAATTAAATTAATGCTTGTGACACGTCTGGGGACTCGGGACAAGTGGGGGGTGTGGTGCCAGTGGGGTGACCAGCTGCTGCTGGCCCCAGGGAGGGCTCCTTGCCCCTGTAGGCACATGGGGCACTGGTAGCACCCAGCCCACAGTGTGAGGGGCTGGGATGGGCCTCATGTGAAAGTGCAGCCACATGAAAGGGGAGCGTGGCTTCACCCATCACCTGGGGGGGCCTTTGGGTGCCTCAGTGGGGAAACTGAGGCAGTGGGGAGGGCTGAGCGGTGGTGGGGACTGGGGCCAGTGGGAGCACCCAGCTGTCTCCCCACCATGCCATGGGTGGGGACCCCCTTGCCCTCAGCCCATGCCATGTCACTGGGCACAGGCTGTGCTGTTGCTGTGGGTGGGGGAACCCCCTGCCCACCCCCCACACCGTGTCACCGAGCACAGGCTGTGCCAGCACTGTGGGCTGGGGGGGACCCCCTGCCCACCCTCTGTGCTGTGTGCCTGGGC
>NW_009953072.1:5323-6605 GCF_000747805.2 Chaetura pelagica
CAGAGCAGGGTGGCCACTGTCCCCACCCTCACCGTGGCCACAGGGGGTAGGCTGAGACCGGGCTGACATTCATGACACCCGTGTGCCCCAGCCAGGCTGCCTTCCCACCCACACCCCCTCCCTGGGAGCATCTCAAGGCGCCGTTAACTGGTGGGCTGTGACAAGGGGGGAGTTGGGGGGGCCAAGTTGGGGTGGTGCTGGGGGCTGAGCTGAGCTCCACCAGGTCCTGGAGAGGGGTGAGTGAGCCAGGAGGGGCTTCCAGCAATCAGGGAGCTGAAAGTCCCTCTTTTTCCCCCCCCCTGGAATGCAGCTGAGGGGCCCCAGCCGTGTGGTTTCAATCACTCCAAATGCAACTTTCCCATCCTGTTCCCACCTACACCTTTGCCCTGGGGGTCTGTAGTGAGTTGGGGGTGCAGGGTTGGGGGGCTGTGGGGATGTGGGACCCTGGGAAGGATTTTGGGGGGATGCTGAGCTGATACCTCTGTCCCTGCAGGAACGTCCTGGAGCTGATTGAGTTCTTCGAGGAGGAGGAGAGGTTTTACCTGGTGTTTGAGAAGATGAGAGGAGGTGAGTGTTGGTACCAGCGTGGGGAGGAGGTTGGGGTGGTGGGACCCCTACTATGAGCCCCCCCTCACCTCTCCTCTCCTCTGGCCACAGGCTCCATCCTGACGCACATCCACCGCAGACGCCACTTCAACGAGCTGGAGGCCAGCATGGTGGTGCAGGACATCGCCAGTGCCCTGCACTTCTTGCACAACAAGGGTGAGCTGGGATGTCCTGGGGTGTCACCGTCCCCCCCATCCCTCAGGGGGGTTCCTGCCTCCCCCCATCCTGCCCAGGGGACAGGGCCAGCCCTAGGGCAGGCAGGGTCAGGCCCAGCAGCATCACGAGGCTCTGGGTGCTGAGCCTGTTCCTCCGGTTCGCCCGGGACCTGGGGCCAATTTTTTGGTGGTGATTTGGGTCAGGGAGGGTGGGATCCCTGTGCCACCCGTGGAGCTCTTGCCAGGGAGGTCTGAGAGGTGGGGGGAGCAGGGATTGGGAGGGGCATTTGTTTGGGGGACGACGACATAGGGGTGGGATTTTTGCCCTCATCGTTTCTTCTCCCCACCCCCCCCCAGGAATAGCACACAGGGATCTGAAACCAGAAAATATTCTGTGCGAGAGCCCTGACCAGGTGGGTGGGGAGCAGCTGGGTGGGGGTCCCCACGGGTGCTGCTGCTGGGTGGGGGGTGTGTGATGAGGGTGTTGTGTTGGGGGGGGCACACAGGGATGCTGTGCGGGG
>NW_009953072.1:16657-17591 GCF_000747805.2 Chaetura pelagica
GAGGGAGAAAGAGGGGGGGTCTGGCTCAGAGCCCAGGGGGGCTGGCTCAGAGCCCGGGCTGCCGTGAGCCTTAGCAACAGCCGGCCCGGGCGGTGCGGGGAGAAGTGGGTCAGGGCTGGGGGGGCCTCTTGGAGGTTGGGGGGCCCACCGTGATTTCCCTCGGTGGTGGGTGGGAGGAGGTTGGGGGGGCCCCCCTCTCAGCTGTAGGATGCTGTTTGCGTGTGATGCAGACCCTGCCGGGTGGACACCTCTAAGGTTTTTTGGGGTGACCCCCCCTATATTGCAAGGAGCCATCCCACTCCCCCGGGGGAAATGCTGAGCCTGCCCCCCTCTCCTGCACCCCAAAAATCCCACTCCTCTTATCACCTGCAGATGGGGCCCCCCTCCATGCAGGGTGTTGCCCTGTACCCCAGTGTTTTTGAGGTGCTCACATGCTGGGGAGGGCAGAGCCTGGTTGATACGGGGTCTGTGACAGCAGAGGTGGGGGCCAGAACATTCCAGGCTCCCCTCATTCCTCTACATTCACCCTCCCACACCTGAATGTCTGGGGTGTCCCGAGTTTCCCTGTTCTCAGCCAAGAGGGGGTGGCTGCCCCGGTCCCGGCAGGGTTAAAGCTCTTCTGCAGAGGGAGGTGGTTGGGTGTTTTGTTGTCTGCGGTGGCATCAGCTGCTGGGGCTGGTGAGTGGTTAGGAGGCCCCTCGTTAGGTTAGGGGTGATTATCTGCTGGCTGCAGCTTGTTTCTGCCCTGGTCACGGGGCCCGTGTGGGCGCCACGTCACGTGCCCTGGAAAGCCCCAGAGTCCTGGGAGCGACGGGGGGACCGGGAACTGGGGCTGCCCCCAGATCCTGACGCTGCTCCCGAGCCTGTTCCTGCTCCTGCAGCCGTTCCCAGCCCAGCAGCCCTTCCTGCTCGGGGCAGGGGGTACAGGACCCGC
>NW_009953072.1:18176-27922 GCF_000747805.2 Chaetura pelagica
CCCTGGATCAGCCCCTCTTTAATTTTGTCTGTCTCCCTCCCCTGCTCTGCGCAGAACATGCTCTTTGAAAGCATCCAGGAGGGGAAATACGAGTTTCCCGACAAGGACTGGGCACACATCTCCTTCGGAGCCAAAGATCTCATTTCCAAACTGCTGGTGAGAGATGCCAAGAAGCGGCTCAGCGCTGCCCAGGTCCTGGAGCACCCCTGGGTGCAGGGGGTGAGTGCTGCTGCCCCCCTCCTCTGCTCCCCAAAGCCAGGGTGGGGGGGTCCCCACCCCCCATGGGGTGCCTGGTTCTGACCTGCTGCGTTTCGTTGCAGTGTGCCCCGGATAATACCCTGCCAACCCCCATCATCCTGCAGAGGTGAGTGCAGCGGGGCCTTGTGACGGGGGGGTGGGGGGACATGTCCCAGCCCCTCCTCCCCCAAGATTTTGGCTCCTCTCCATTCTTGCTGCTTTCTGGGGGCTCTGCTGCAGCTCACACTGACTGGGCAGTGATTGCAGGATGTGACTTGGGTTCAAGCCCTGTTTTTGGTGCACGACTGGTCCAGAGTGGCACACAAGGGAGGGGGAGGCACCCTGATATTTGACCCCAACCTCCCTCCAGCACATCCTGAGCCTCCTGCCCTCTCCTGCAGGAACAGCAGTGCCAAAGAGCTCACCTCCTTTGCCGCCGAGGCCATCGCTGTCAATCGCCAGCTGACGCGGCACGACGAGGATGAGGAGGAGGAGGCGGAGGAGGAAGCACGACCCATCATCATCAAAGCTACCTCACGGGCCATGCAGCTCTCCCCCCCCTCTGAGTCCAAGCTGGCCAAGCGACGGCAGAAGAACAGCCTGGCCAAGGCAGTGGCCGCCGGGCAGCACCTGGTGGCCCCGCTGGTCCTGGTGGCTGACCAAGCCTGAGCTGTGCCCCGCAGACCTGCTGTACCCCACGTCCCCCCTCCTCCTCCTTCTTCCTTTCTTTCTTCCCTCCTCTCCCCCCCCCATCCCTATCACCCCACCATTTCTGGCTAGTGACAAGATCAGGACTCGTCCCTGTGGCTGGTTTCCAAGGTTTTGCTGATCTTGTAGGTCTGGGGGTGGGAGGGTTTGTTTCAGATGTTTGTTTTTTTTCTTGTTTTGGTTTTTTTTTTTTAAGGTATTAAATCAAGCGTGAGGTTGCTTCACCCAGGGCACACTCAAGGACATCTGACAGACACACGGACTTTTGTTTCTTGGTTTCTCCTGACATTTTCCTCCCCCCCCCTCCCCGACACCAAAGGACTCTTTGTATCCGCGGCTGCTTTGACGATTTCAGCTCATTTCATACTGTGAACAAAAGACCCTCGGTCGCGTTTTCAACAACGGGAGTCACGTTTTAACCTCGTCCCTCCCCTCAGAGCTGCAGGTCTCTCTCTGATGTTGGGGTAGATCCCTCAAAACCCTCTTTTGGGGAGGGGTCTGGGAGCCCCTCCGTCCCGTGCTTGGGGGTGTCCCCAGCCGTGCTCCGGGGGGATGCAGTCGGTCTTGTGCAGGGAACCGCTGGGGAGAAACGGTGCCAGGGAGGGAGCAGTGCCCTGACCCACCAAGCCACCCTCTCTCCTTGGCATCCTCCTTCCAGAATAAGCTATTCACCCCCTTTTTTTCATTATATTCCCCCCCTCCCCTTTTTTTTTAATTGTTTGTTTTAAACTGCTAGCTGTGCTTCTCTACAGGGCATGGAGAAATGTCTTCCTTTCCTCCCATGTTTCTGGCCGGCGGCTCCCCAGGGGGTAAGCTCAGAACCAGGGGGGCTGAACAGGTGTTTGGGGCCAGGTCAGGTGTTGCACCCCTGTTTTTGGAGTTGGGGGGCTCACTGGTGAGGGCCCTTGTGGAGGTATAAGGGGTATGAGGCTCCCCAGGGTGGCCAGAGCAGCCAAAAAACTACGCCCTCCCCCTTGGGAATAGCGGGGTGCTCTGTGGAAAGAGAGGACCCCTGGGAAAGAGCTGCAGGGTGTGGTGACCTGGTGTGGCTTCAGGCTGGCCCTGAGGCTGCTGTGGTGGGAGATCTGGGGGTGCAAAGGGTGCCCAGTGCCCCGGGGGTGCTGGTGGGTCAGTGGCCAGTCTGGTGGCAGCCCCCAAGGGCCATGGCATGGAGCAGCAGCCTGGGATGTGGGGCCAGAGGGTTTGGGGTCGGGCAGCAGTGCCTGGGCAGTGCAGGGTCTGTCAGGTGGCTGGGGAGAGCTGGGCACGCGTGTTCACGCGTGTCTGTTCATGTGTGTTTGTGCACATGTGTGGAGTTGCCCTTTCCCCGGAGCTTGCTTTGGGGAAGGATGGAGATGCAGGTGTGGGAAGGCTTTGGATGCTGCATCGGGACAAGGCCCTTGGCTGGTCTCTGGGGCTGGATCCGTCCAGGCGAGCGGTGCCCGTGCTTGGAGCTGGGCTGGGGTCCAGCACCTCCAAACCCCTCATGCACCAGGTGGAGCAATAAATCTCTGCTCCCCACCACCCAGCTGGGCCTGCTGGCTTCCCTGTGTCCCATGGGAGGGAGGGAGGGTGCCCCCTTCATTAGCCATCTCCTCTCCCTACCAACCCAATGCTTTGAGCTTTAGCTTTGGAAGAAGCAGCCTCAGCCCCTTGTGTGCACAGGTGATGACTTTGGGAGCTTGTTTTGAGCTGGGGAAGAGACTTCCCCAGGTCTTCAGCTGAAGACAGTCACTGTCTCCGAAAGAGAAAGTTCTCCTTTTTATTTTAAGACTGCTGACAGCAATACTATGCAATATGTGTTGTTTTTTTTGTTTCAGGGAGGTGTGTGTGAGTTATCTCGGGAGATGATGATCTCGGGTGTTGATGGAGTGTGGGGTAGGGACTGTCTTTTCTTGCCCTTCCTGGCCCTTCTGCCAAGTGGTATCAGCAGGTTGGCGAGGGCAGCTTCTCCCCCCACCCCAGAACCACCTCACACTTGCCATCTGCCCTCTCCCCTGGGTGCCCCTGCTCCCACCACACCAGGTGGGAGGTGGTATGAGGACAACCCCCTCACCATGTAGGCACCGGGACAGCCCGGAGAGGCCTCCTTTAAAGGCGAAAGAGAAAAACAAAATCCATCTTGATTGTACATTGTTATTTTTATAGCTTACTTTGTTTTATCAGTTGTAGATAATTCCTTGTTGTCTTATATTAAGAAATACTTGAATGATGTACAGTACGCGATGCCTTGAGCTGGTGTTGTGAAAGCTGTTGTCACTGCTGCACGCCGCAGCCCTTTTTAGAAAACAAAATCATGGGAAGGGGATGGCAGGGGGATATATGTCTGATTAATTTTTTGGGTCCCCTGGGCTTTTGTTGGCAAGTAGATTTTTTTTGTGTTTTCCCCCCCCTTCCTGCTCATAAGACCGGTCTCTGTATAAATACTCTGAAAGGCCGGTGCGTGGCTTGGGTGACCTGTGGGTGCTGGAGCTCATCCCTGAGGGCACTTTGATGCTGGGCAACCTCAGCCAGGGCTGCCCACAGACCCTGTGGGTATTGGCATCGAGGGGATGGAGGTGCCAGGGAGCATCTGAGCTCATGGTTGGTTGCTTTGCCCAGGCTTGGCTCACATTGTGGCTCGGGGGGTTTGGTTTGACCATGGACCCAGGTGCTCCCAGAGTGGGTGGGGGGGCTCCCACAGCTCTGGGTGTGTAGTGGGGGGCTGTGTGTTTATGAAGGATCTTTCAATGCCTTTAGAGCTAGGGGACTGACTCAAAACACCTCAAGCCCTTGAGGTGTGTCAGGCACCCGTGGGTGCCTCAGCAGTGCAGGCGCTCGGTACCGCACTGGGTGGGTGATGCTCCTGCCAGGGATGGACATCCCCTCCCAGGGTGGTTTCCAGACAGATGCTCCCTGACCTGCAGTCCAGCACCAGCCAACCCCCTCTTGCCAACACCCTCCTTCCTCCTCTTCCTCTTTTAAAGCCTTTCCCCCTCATAGAGCATCTGTCTTGGAAACCAACTTCAAAAAGATTTTATTTTTTTTTTTTTTAAGGCTGGAAATTTTAAGCTTTTTTTTTGGCTTCCTCTCCTTCCCCCCCCACCCTTCCTTTGGCCAACTAACTCGACTTAGAACTGGTTAGAAATGTTTACTGTGAAGCTAACTTCTTTTTTTTTTATTAAAAAAGAGAAAAAAAAAAATCAAACCAGGAGAAACTTTCTCCACTTTACAGTTGTTGAAGAGACTGCCAAAGCTGGTTCAACGAGGGTCAAATTAATGCACTGTTGGTTTGTACAAGGGCAGCTTCCACACTTGGGGGCTGGTTGGAAAACAACAACAAAAAAGAAACAGAAAAGACAAAAAAACCAAAACACAAAAAAAATAAAAAAAAAGAAAAAAGAAAAAAAAAAGAGAAAAGGAAAAAGAAAAAACCACAAAAACAAGCACTTTACTGTATGTACCAGGTGAACTGATACAGCTGAACTGAAGTTTTTTCCTTTATAACAATTGTTGATGCCAGAATTTTGTATTCTGTTTTGTAAGAATTTAATAAAAATGCATTGAGAGCTGTGTGGTTGGTGTGTGGCTGGGGGAGTGTGGGGCCCTTGCCATGATTGTCCTTCCCAAGCTCCACCAGCTCCTTCTCTATGCGTGGCCAGTCCTGAGGGCTCTGGGAGGGTGGCCAAGGGCCAGGCAGGGCTGCAAGTGCCAGGTTTGGATGCCAGGAATTTCACTGGCAGTGGCTCCAAGGCCTGACTCACTTTCCCCAGTGGGGTGGTGTGATCCACTTAAGCCCCAAAGAGGGGCTGGAGGTCATGGTGCAGCAATTAGCAGTGTGGAGCCTGCCTGCTGCATGTCACCCCCTGTCCTCTCCCTGCACATGCCACCCATGGCTCTGGGATCTTCCTGCCAAACCTGACCTTGCTTCCAGGGATTGCATGATTCCCTTTTCCTCTGGAGCTCCATGGAGGGTTCCCAGCTCACACAAACTGGTCCTGTGCCTCCTTTGCTTGATATCCATCCAACACACTGGAATTGCCTATTCCTGAGCTTCTCAAAGGGGTTTCTTACAGTCTGACCCTGCCTACACCTGAGCCTTCAAGAGCAGATTCCCAGGGGATTCTGCAAAGTCCCTCAAAGTCCAGGGAAGGAACTCTGCTCTCCTTTCTCAATACAGTGACCATTTTGAACTCAGTTGTTCCATCATGACTGTGACCAAGTCCATCCCATCTCCCAGCAGTCCTCCATTCCTAGCTGACAAATTGCAAAGGGCAATGTGTGAGTTCCTGTGACAAGGTCTCTTCCCATAGATTACAGGAATTCCCCAGACCTGCTGGTCACAGCACTGGGGTATTTCCAGCTGGTGGGGGGGGAGTGGAAATCCCCCAGAAGGACAGGGGCTCCTGACCCAGAGATAGAATGGTGAAGGTTGGAAGGGACCTTAAAGATCAGCAGGTTCCTGCAATGAGCAGGGACTCCTGCCCATGTGTGATCTCTCCCTGTGGCAGCTCCTGGGGTCACCATCCCAGCAGGGGGGTTGGGAGCAGACCCTGCTCCAACATCTGCTTTGTTTTCTGTCCCCTCCTCCTGCCCCAGAGGCTCAACCAGCCCCTGGGGACTGTTAGTGCTCCCAACACCCTCTCCCTTCCCCACAGAGAGACCCCCACCCCTAGCCCTGCCCACCTCCCTCCCCAGCCTGTGCCCTCCAGCCCAGCCCCAGGCCTGGGGCTCCTGCCACCCCTGAGCCCAGGGATGTCCCAGCTCTGGGGAGGGAACGAGGCCTCCAGACAAGGGCACTGGCACCCACAGCCCTGGAGAGACACCCGGAGGGGCCAGGGGCTCCCCAGCCCCTCCTTCACCCTTTGCCTCCCCAGGAGGAGTTGAAGAAGCTGTTGGGGGGATGGAACACTGGGAGCCCCCACATTCTATCCTGGGAGCCCCCACATTCCATCCTGGGAGACACCAGAGAGACCTCAGCAACCAAGTCAGAAGGACCATGGCACACAGACCAGGGCAGCACCCCCTATGTGGCCTCCCAAGTTTCTTCAGGCTTTTGTGATCCCCAAAACCTTCTACCCCCAAGGTAGGGACCAACCCTGACCCCACAGCCTGGGGAGGGACTTGGTGGCACGAGTGGAGGTGACACCAGCTCCTGTCTCTCTTTCAGCCCCTGCCAACCTGCACCCCCTGCCTGGGCAGGCACAGCCCTTCCCTGCAGCCTGGGCACCCCCAGGCTGGGGGGCACCCCAGGGACTGCCAGTGCCCCAGTTCCAACAGGTTTTTGTGCTCCCCAAAATCTTCTACCACCACAGTAGGAATCAACCCCAATCCCCCCAACCCAGGGACTCTCCTGGGGGCACGAGGTGATCCCTGGCCATGGCTCCTGTCTCTCTTTCAGCCTTAGCCAACCTCCCAAGACCCTCAGGAGATGATTGAGGGCCCTTCTGCCATAACATCTGCCAAGTCCTTTGGTGTTCTGGGGTGAATCCTACCAGGCCCCATGGACTTGTGAACATCCAGCCCATACAGCTTGTCCCTGACAAATTTGGTGTCCACAAATGGAAAAATCACTGTTCCTGCAGTTGTGATCCTCCAAGTCAGGGGACTAGCCAGCCCTTGCTCTTGCAGTTTTATGAGAGACAGGCAAAAAAAACAACTCCAAAAGTATTGAATCCCTCACTTATTCTCCATCCTCATCAGTCAGGTGACC
This sequence comes from Chaetura pelagica, assembly GCF_000747805.2. Taxonomy (NCBI): domain Eukaryota; kingdom Metazoa; phylum Chordata; class Aves; order Apodiformes; family Apodidae; genus Chaetura; species Chaetura pelagica. The sequence goes on from NW_009953072.1 coordinate 24,814, forward strand.
ATCATCAACAAGTGTGGCTCCAATGTTTTCTTTCTGAAGCATTTTCCCAAGGTTTTCTTTCTTCCCTCATGGCCTAACCTGCAGACAATCTACCTGCCAAGATGCTGGGTGGATCCCAGGATGATGGTGTCAAAGGGAGCTTTGCTCCAGAAGCTGGTTTAGGTTTAAATCTGTACCACTTCTCGTGGTCCTTCTCCCCCACTCCTGTCCCTGCTTTCACAGGTGTCTGGTAGTTGGAGACTATTTCAGAGCATGTGTGGAGAAGGGCAGCTCTGAAAATAAACCAAGGCTGGGTTAAAATAACCTGTGCCACTCTGGTGCTTGGGTATCAGGCTCTCCTGCTGGGCTAAGGGGCTATAAATAAGTCTGTGGTGATTTACACTGGAGAAAATGCTGTCCGTGCTGGTCCAGTGGCACTGGGAGAGTGAAGAAGCCACTGCAGAGCCATGGGGGGGTGGCATGAGTGATGCAGGGGGTCAGTCAGGCTTTGGGTGACGTGGTGGCTTGGGTCAGTTCTGTTCTCAGGATTTAATTGAGCCATCAGAGCATGATGGTATGTGGGTGGCTGGTGGGGTTGTGCCTGGGTCCAGTACAGGGCAGCAGGGAGCGTGGGCAAGGAGGCAGGTGAAGTGCCCTCAGCATTTTGGTGCTCCAAACAAACCCTGAAGGCAGGATCATGTGTTGCCTCAGCCCCATACTGGTGTTCTAAACAGCCTGTGAGCCCCAAAACCACCCTGGGCACTGGGAGAGGAAGGTGTGAAGGGCTGGTTTAGATTAGAAAAAAGTTTCATGTTTCCTTCTTGATTTTTTTCAAATGTTTTACAGGACAGGGCAGAGAAGGAAAGAACCACAGAACCACTGTGTATTTGCAGTGAATCACCATTTCCATCCAGGCAACCAAAACATACCTACCTTGGTTGGGTGTTTTTTTTCAGTAGAATGTGCTCTTTCAGTGTCATTTTGTGGCTGGTGTGTGGGTGTGCAGGTTCTCCCTCTGTAGTCACCTCAGGGAGTGACATGCACCCTGGCAGACCCTTGTCTGGCCCTGCCTTGTCTTGGATGGGCAAGTGTTGCTTTTGGAGAGCCATGGAGTGTAGGTTCAGCTTTCCCACAGGATTTCTTTCAGCTCCAGGTGGAATTGCACAGGCCTTGGGAGCTGTGGCTAGTCAAAGGCAGTGGAGCAGCATCATTTTCCCAAAGTCCAGGAGAGCATCTCCAGCTGTGCCTCTCGGTGACTCTGCTGCTGCCTGTGGTTGGAGTGGGTCGTGGGCCTTGTGATTCACACTGATTCACCTCCTCACCTGGATGAGGGTTTAAATAAAGGCTTGTTGCTAAAGCACCAGGTTTGACGAGTCCCAGGTCAGCCCTCCTCTGGCATCACCCAAGATGTCTCTGTCTTTGCCACACAGCCCTCCTCAGAGCTTTGCTTCTTCTCAACCTAACTCCTTTGAGATGAGCAGCTCAGCCAGGGAAGTGTTACCTCCACATTCCATATTCCATATGTATTTTTTATTTTATCATTAAACCTTCATACATTCCAGATGTGTTTTTTTCTGCCTCTACAAGGTAAAGAAAGGTCAGGTGTCCCCTGCCACCAAACTCTGAGCACCCCACTCCCCCAGATCAATTCCAGCTGCTCTTAGCTTGCCCTTCTGCAATCAAGACCCTTTCCTTCCAGCCCTGGATTTGATCAGCCTTCATCTAACACCAATGGAGTCACACCAGTTTCCCCACCTGGACTTCTTGCTGTGGTCAAGCTCTGCATGATCTTGCCACTACCCCACCTAAAACACCGCTGCCTTTTGCTGGGGGCCCAATTTGTGAAGAAATCTACTGGTTATCCAATCCAGCAATAATAAGGTGCCATTTTTAGGAGCGTTTGTTCTCAGATTTATTTTGAGGATGTTGAAGGCTCCCATATGGCTCTATTCTTTGTGTTTCCTTTGTCAATTACCCTGCTCATCACTGCTGTGTTGGTCTGGGGACACTGTAGCAAACACCTCACCCCATCCCACAGAGCCAAGCCAACATGTCCCACATGGATTTCTGTGCTGTCCATATTCTTTCTGCAGCTGTGTTTCTTTACATTGGTCCCTACTTGAGCCTCAGCTACTGCCACAAGATGAATCATCCTTATTGAATTCATCACGTGCCAAATAAATAGGACCTGTCTAATGAGCTGTGGAAGGGCCAGCAAGGTGAGTAAGGCCCAGAAAAGGGTGGTGGTGCTGGGGAGATCAGAGCTCAACAGGGAGGGAACACTGGGCTGGTTGCTGGACCCTGGGTGAGCTGGAGGGCTCTGGTGGGCTTCAAATCTCCTCCCTGCATAACAGAGAAGCACACATCCTCCTTGGCAGGCACACCAACCCCTTGAAGACACCACTGTTCCTCCAGGATATCCCAGCGGTGGATTTGGAAGCAGAAAATGCTACAGCAGAGGCTTCAGCCTCCACCACCTCTGTCCTCACCAGCACGGGCTGGGCTGGATGTTCACACACTTCCTAGGACAGGCAGGGGCCTCTTGGTGACCCTCCCGGTAGCACTTCTGGAGCTGATGGGCTGTGGGACCAACCAGCCGGCGCTCACCAGCCCTGGGAGGCTCCAGGCCAGCCCTGTCCATCCTTCCATCCAGGCACACGCAGCAGTCTTTAGCTCCCTCTAATGTTTAAAGCTCGAATGAAGCATCCAAAGCCGAACAGAATTGAGCAGGGACCGGGCTGGCGTCCAGATAGAACGTTTGTGAGTAAAAAACTGTGATGCTGAAATGCGTGGAAGCAGCTTGGGCAGAAAAGAGCTGTGAGTGTGTGATCCGCTCAGCAAACGGCATGAAAGACAAAAGGATGCAGCGTTTTAAAACGATAGCATGTCTGTTAGCAATACTTGGTTATTATTAACACAAGAAAGAGTTCACAGGAAAAAAGAGCTGTTCCTCTAAAGGCTTCTACTTATTCCTGCATGCACAGACCAGATGCCAGAAGGACTACGAGGATGGCCAGCTCTGAATTCTGCATAGCTGTGGCTACAGGAGTTTCCCAAACTCGTTCACGTGAAGTGCAACACAGCTTTAAAAAATGCAGCAGAAAGCTGCCAGCACTGAAGGCAGCAGGAA
>NW_009953072.1:28018-30009 GCF_000747805.2 Chaetura pelagica
CAGGTCAGCAGCTCTCGATCAAAACGAGGGGTGTAACAACACCATGGCAATGTGCCACTGCAGCACCCAGCCATGGTGGTTAATTGGTGAGATGTCTGAGCTAAACAAGGGTCAGGAAGCTTTGAATCCATACAAACAGCACGTCTCGGTGTGTTACAGAACCCATAAGGCAAAGGCACAGAAAACAGAAGGGGCAGACAGGACAACTCCTCACTGAGAGTGTCGAATCAAGGACCACACATTTGCTCCTGAATGCATGTGCATGCACCTCCAAGAGCTGAACACAGATCAGGGGACGGATAACAGAGAAAGGGGGAATGTAATTACCCCGTGAAGAATAAATCACTTTAACGGTTCAGTTACTGAGATCACAGCAAGGCAGTGGCACAGCCTCTTAATTAATCTTCTGCTTTTCAGGCTGCTCCTGCCACCCTCCCCCTCAACCATTTTCCACCTCCTGCTGGCTGGACACAAGGTGGTCGTCGGTAGGGACCCTCAGGACAGTTCACCTTTCTATGGAGCAGATCTGGTAGGATCTTGTGGGGCATGAGGATCCCTCATGGATCAGGCCACTGCAGATCAGCCTGTCCTGAGGTGGAGCTGCAGGGTAAAACCCCAGGGTGCTCTGGTCCTGTTGGGGGGCTCCAGGCTCAGTGAGGGCAGCAACAGCATCCTGGCTAATTCTTCTGAGGAATTTCTGGGCACAAATCAAGGTGTCCTGGGGATGGTGGAGCCAGAAGAAAAGCTGGTTTGCAAGTGAGGGAAGGGAGCGATTCGTGCCCCCTCATCTGTCCCTCTTCTACCTCCACCAGGGCTGGACCCCTTCACCCCCACTCCCCAACTGCTCCTCTCCATGGCCTGACCCTCCCTCGCTCCTCAGCCCCCAGCACTGACCCCCTTCAGCTCCATAACCTCAACCTCCCCTCCATGAATTGCCCCCCAAATTCCTCATCCCTCCCCAAACCAGCCTCTGGGACCCCCTCCCTACCCCTCATCCTCCCTAGAATTACCCCCCTCACAGGATGGCCTCCTCATCCCCCAAAACTGCTGCTTAGGGATTGCCCCCCCCCAAAACTGTCCCTCATCCGCCTCAAGGATTGTCCCTTTAGGGATCATCCCCTTCAGGGATCGCCCCTTCATGCTGCTCACATCCTCAGGGATCTCCCCCTCATCCTCCCTCAGAGATCGCCCGCCAAAACTGCCCCTCAGGGATTCACCCCCTCAGGCATCGCCCCCCTCAGGGATCACCCCCAAAAAACCCCCCCAAATGCCCCTCAGGGATCACTGCTCAACCACGACCCTCTCAAGGGGGTCTCCCGCTCCAAGATGGCCCCTCAGGGATCACCCCTCATGGATTTCCCCCTCATCCTCCCTCAGAGATCGCCCAACAAAACTGCTCCTCAGGGATTGCCCCCTAAAAAAACCCCAAATGCCCCTCAGGGATTCACCCCCTCACGGATCGCCCCCAAATGCCCCTCAGGGATCGCCCCCCTCAGGGATCACCCCAAAAAAAACCCCAAATGCCCCTCAGGGATCACCCCGAGATGCTGCTCAACCAGACCCTTTCAGGGGGGTCTCCCGCTCAAAGATGGACCCTCAGCCCCCTCAGGGATCTCCCCCTCATCCTCCAAACTGCCCCCCAAGGCATCACCCCTCAGGGATTGCCCCCAAGAAACCCCAAAATGCCCCTCAGGGATCACTGCTCAACGACGACCCTCTCAGGGGGGTCTCCTGCTCAAAAACGGCCCCTCAGCCCCCTCAGGGATCTCCCCCTCATCCTCCAAACTGCCCCCCAAGGCATCACCCCTCAGGGATTGCCCCCAAGAAACCCCAAAATGCCCCTCAGGGATCACTGCTCAACGACGACCCTCTCAGGGGGGTCTCCTGCTCAAAAACGGCCCCTCAGCCCCCTCATGGGTCTCCCCCTCATCCTCCAAACTGCCCCTCAGGGATTCACCCCCTTAGGGATCGCCCCCAAGAAACCCCAAATG
>NW_009953072.1:31339-33647 GCF_000747805.2 Chaetura pelagica
TGCCCCCCGGTTTGTCCGGGCTCGGCTCGGCCCAGCCCCGGCATCCCGGGGGCACCGGGTCCCCTCGGCGTGCGGGGAGGTGACTCTGCCCCTCGGCTGTCACCTCCGAGCTCTGCCAGCCCCTCTGTTCAACGTCTTGATCCTTCTCCCTGTCACCAGGGACGGGGTCCAGATCTCGGCTGACCCTGGAGGGCAGGAGGGGCTGGTGGGGAAAAGCCCCAAATCCCTGGATCCCGCTCAGGACCCGTCCTGGGTTTTGTGGGTACTGGGGGAGAGGAGGAAAAGTCTCCAAAACTGCCCGATCTCTGCCGGCAGATGCAGCCAGAGCCGCGGGGGTGGGAAGAGCCATGATCTGAGAAACGAAATTTCTGCCACAACATTTCCCAAAATAACCTTTCTTGAAGCTTTTCGGAATCCGTGTATTTTATTTTTTGGGGGGGTGTAATCCACCCCTCTAAAACAAACCCCCCTGATTCTGGAGGAGCTATATTGGGAGTGCTGTGCTGGGGGTGAGGTAACAAACGAGCAGAGGTTAACGTTTCAGGCCCAGCTGCCATTTAAAGAGTTTGCAGCTCTGAGCTGCTCGCTGGCTGAGAAGCTGAGAGCTGCCTCCACCTGGATAATGCAAAACGGATGGATATTCTGCTCCTTGGGGCAGGTCCATGTGTGCCACTGGCAACCCACTGCGCTGGGAAGTGCCTCCTGGGCTGCTCGACTGTAGAAAAGCAAACACAGGAGCCTTTCACTCAAAGAAAGGCTTTAATTGGGGTGGGGAAGGCTTGTTGGTCCTTACAAGTGGTGCTTGGCAAAGGGAGCCTGGCTCCAAAGTATTTTGAACTATCACTTTTCTCATATATGCTTGCACTCCTGACAGTTTCCTCTTCAGATTTCCCTTTTTCTCCTGCTTTTCAAATGAAACACACTTTATTTTTTTTTCCCCCCAGGCTGTGTTGAGCATTTAGGGTGTCGGTTCCATTATTTTATAATTTGAAGTTTTAATTGCTATTTGAGGGACTTGCTCCTCTGCTGAGAACTAGGCTTGCTAGGTGGGAAGGGGCAATGTTCAACTCAGAAATAAATGGAAAATAAATGAAGCTTTTTTTTTTTTAAAAACAAAAGCCATAGCCCCAAAGTAAAATGCTGCTTAATTGCTCTGAAATCCATCTGGTGCTCTGGGTGTTAAAGATGGAATAGAGTGTATCACACTGTGACATCCCACTTAGGGATTATACAGATTTTAGTAAAACTTGCTTGTATGACATTACAGTTGGGATATCCTGATGATTCATGAAGTCCTGTGGTTATTTCAGAAACAGAGAGCTTAAAATAAAACCACCCAGACCCCTTCTGCTCAGTTCTCACACAGCAGCCTGACAGCAGAAGATGTTTCACACTGGAATTGAGTTACAAAGCAGCCATGAATTTAATTTGAGGGGCACTGTATTGTTCCAGCCACTAAGGTGCTGTGATGCTAGGTGTCTGAAATAGTGCACAGTGAATAGGTAACTGTTGCTACAGTCTGGTTTAATGGTGTTGATTTTCAGATTGGGCCAGGTATAAAGCAGGGCTGCAGTAGGAGCTTGTCCTGGATGGGGTTCTTGGACAGTGGTGCCTTGAGGAAGGGTCTGCAGTATCTTCTCAGCTTTGGTATGGCTGCCTGGTGGGTTAGAAATTGTTGGTTTTGGCAGCAAACTGGTTAGCACATGTAACCTGAGAGTCTGGCAGGAGCTGGAGGTGATGGTGCAGCTGCTCCTTGGTCGGGCTTCTCCAGGAGAGACCAGAGCAGAGGTGACATATTTGTGGATTGAGATAGTTAACTAACAAGTATGCTGAGTGGCCACAGGTGATGTCCACATCTGGTGTTGGTGTGAAGGAAGGAGGTTTCTGAATGTGGTGTAGCTGTAGGTCTAGATGTGTTTCTAAGAGAGTCTGGAAAATTCAGCAGTAGAAGCAGACAATAGATAACTCACATAGCAACCAGGAGCAAACACTCATTTTGTGTGACAGCCCTGTTTGGAGAGAAATGGCACAAGTGGCTGTGCTGGATTTGACTGAAGGTGCATCCATGCTGTGAAATATCTACAGCCTGGGAAGATGAGATGTTTTCCACCTTCAGGAGGCTCCAGACCCTGCAGGAGTTGCTGGAGTACTCTGGAGCAAGCTTGATCTCTGTGCTGTGAGCTCGTTCCCTCTTGCTGCTGGATCAACCATGAAGAAGACGGAATGGCCTGAAGTTTTTTTGATGTCAAGGCTAACAGGACAGAGCTTCACGAGGCCAACATGTTGCTTAGGCCCAGCAGTAAGAGGG
>NW_009953072.1:33903-58051 GCF_000747805.2 Chaetura pelagica
GAAAGAGCTTTCTTGTCTTTTTTCCAGATCTGCTTCATCAAGCACGTCAATGAGATTAGAAACATTTCAACCTCAGCAGCCAGGAGCTGCATGGGTGTGATAATTAAGATTGTTAATTAGCCAGAAAACATGACCCAAACCAGAGCAGGGCAAGAGTGTGGCAATGCACCCCTGTGTATATTCCAGCCTGGGAGATCTGCAGGTTGGGGACAATCTGAGTAGGTTTTTTGGCTGCTGTTCCCAGACATCTCTCTTCTTAGCTCATCCTGTCTTCTCTTGGATGTGTGTAAAGTTGCAGTCCCTGCAGTGTCGTGTGCCAAGATGTCCCACTGCTCAGCTCCTGGGGTTGCATGTGAAGGGCTTCTCCTGGGGAGGTATGAACCTGCCTCCAGCTTGTTTCACCTGGTGTCTCCAGGCCTGGTGCTGGAAGGATGCAGCAAACAAACGATCATTGTTCATTAGCTTCTTGTCACCCATGGTTTCACTGAGCTCCAGCACATCACGTGTTGCTCTGCTCCTGTGCCAGCTCTTCTGGAATCAATATTTTAAGATTTCTCTGCAGTGGAGCGGATGGAGGAGGGAGGTGCTGTGCAGTGGTGGCTCTTGAGTGGTTTATTTTATTACTGGTATTACCATAGTGCCTGGGAAGGGAGCAGGGCTGGCGGTTGTGCAAATTAAACAAGGTGACATGTGGAGATGCCAAGGTGAACAAGGAAGAAGTGATGATTGGTGGGCAGAAGGTTTAAGTAGCACAATGAAAGGCATTTTCATGCAGGCCTTCAAAAGCCTCAGGAGTCAAGTTTGGATCCTCATGAAGACAAACCTAATTATTAACCTCCTGGAAGTTCCCATGACTCTTATTGCTGAAAGCCAGTTTGATTCTTAACGTGTGCAGAGGGAACGATAAGAAATGAGTGTTACTTAGTTCTTTGCTTCTGGTCAATCCTCTGCATCCTTTCAGAAGTCCATTTTGTTTTGGCCATGACTTTGTTTAAGAAGAACCCTCTGTTTGAGGGTCACCACGCTGAGCTTAGGGTACCTCTGTTTCCCTTTTGAGAGCTGCAGGTGTGCATCAGGCAGTGCTGCCCAAAACCAGGAGGGGGATACAAGAGAAGGGGGTCTGCAGGAAAGCTGGGGAGGGGCTTTTCACCAGAGTAGCTTTTTCACCAGGGCAGTGATAGAACAAGGGGTAATGGTTTTAAACTGAAAGGGGAGAGATTTAGGTTAGACATCAGGAAGAAATTCTTCACCATGAGAGCAGGAAGGCACTGGAACAGGTTGCCCAGGGAAGCTGTGGCTGCCCCATCCCTGGCAGTGCTGAAGGGCAGGTTGGATGGGGCTTGGAGCAACCTGGGCTGGTGGGAGGTGTCCCTGCTCATAGCAGGGAGGTTGAAACTTGGTCCTTTCCAAACTTATCGTTCTGTGATTCTATGATTACTCTGCCAGTTTGGCTCATTAATTGTGTTTCTTGATTGATTCTTGATGGTTCTGTGATCCTTCCCCCTGAAACAAACCCATGTCTTCCTTTTGCAGACCTGAGAGGTAGGGGAAGACTCAGACTGTGTAGGAGAAATGGTGCATGTCCCTGCTTTTCCTGGGCTGTTTAGAATAGCTTTCTTTAAGTGTTCATTTTAGCAGGAGTGAGAAGACACCAAGAAGAGAGAAGAATTTTCTCATGTTAATAGTTTAGAGGAACTTAAAATTTGGACTCTTGTGTATCTATCTCTATGGCACCTGTTGGGATCTGCAGTTTAAGCTGCTGGCTCAGCAGTTAAAAAGTCAGACTGACTTGTCCCTGAGAGAAATGGAAGCAAAAATTTGGGAGGCTTTTTTTTTTTAATTAATGCCAAATTCCTTCTGCTCATTGAGGATGTATTCTGTGTTGGCTGTGAGAATGAAAATTTTGGAGTGCAACTAATTTCATGTTGTTTCTTGGTAGCAAATAATGCCTGTGACTCTCTGGCCACCATCAGTGCTTTTGTAGGAACAAGGATTTCTGTTTCATCTGGCAATTCTAGGATTGTGAGCAAGGTTTTTTTAATTTGTCCTCGACATTTTCTTTCAGAATTGCTTGATCAAAATATGCATGTGTGTACTTTTAAAAACTGCTGTGGTTTGTCCCTGACTCTCTTGAATCAGAAATAATAGAGCTTGTCAGCCAAACAGTCTGTCAGAGCAAACAAGCCTGGCACATCCACAGTGCTTTGCTCCATTGTGTCCCTGGAAGGCCTCCTCTGGGTGGGAGGGGAGTGAGAAGTGAGAAGATGACAAATTTTGTTTATAGGGAAAAAAAAAAAAAGGCTTCTCTGTCATTTCCTACTGCAGCAAAATCTACCTGAAATTCCCCTTTAGTGAAGGGCTTTTCTTGGGGTCTGAGTGCTGGAGGTTTCAGTCTCATGTCTCCTGTCCTGAGCAGTTTTCTGCCTGCAGATCTTGGTGCTTCTCTGTCCAGGTCTTCATCAAATGCAGCCAGAGCCCCTGAATTTTCCAGCTTCTTCCTTTTCACACTCAGCTGGATGCAGTGATGGCTTCTGCAGCCTGGGCTCCTCTGCCTCCCTGTGCTGCTGAGCTGTGACCTCCCTGCCCTGTGCTGTGTTTAACCTCAGGGGGCTGCTGGGCTGCAGATACAGCATCACTTTGCTGGGAAAAAACCCCTGCATTTTCCAACAATGGAAGTTCTCAAAATGGCTTTTCTAAGGCCTCAGGCAGGTACAGCAGCTTCCATCTACACAGGCCTCTCAGCAGCGCAGATCTGTGCCTCCTCCTGAAGCAGGAGCTGGGGTTGATGAGTGAGGGAAATAATCTGGTTTACGGTGAGAGCCCTGGAATATTATTTTCAGTCTCAAACCTGGTTTGTGGGAATTCTTGCATCCTGTTCCTTTAGGGCTCATAATACATCTCACTGTTAATCACCACGTCAACTCACAGCAGTGCAGAAAGGCAAACCTGGCAGTGCTGGTTTGCTTTCAGTGAGGTTTCTCTGTCTTCTGGGCTAAACCTGGAGCAGGTTTTCTGTGGCAGGAGCTGCTGCAGGAGGTGCTGGAGTCCCCAGCTCCCAGTGTCACCTAGGGTGGCATCTGTGGAGAAGGAAAGAGGATGGGTAGTGTGTTGTGACCAGTTTTCCATAAGTGTTTTCAGTAAGTGCCTGTGGGGAATTACACCAAGACTTGGGCTCTGTTCACTGGGATAACTTAAATTCCTTAAGTTCATTGTTTTTTAGCTTCTCAACCTCATGAATAGGCTCCGACAAGGACTTTGCAAAGCAGCCACATACATGCTGTTCCATGATGCACAAAGTCTTGTCTTTGGGGAACCATTACCATGTTGGATGCTGGACCAGAGCTCAAAGTGAAGTTGCTTGTGACTCTGGTGTTTTTGCAGTAAATGAACAGAAAGCCTGACACTCCCTTCTGTTGCAAAACACTTTTGCTTTAATACTGGGAACAGTTTGCTTCCCCTGGGGAGTGGCCTTGGGGAACAGCAACTAGCCTGGGCAATTTTTTTGGGGGGGTGGGAGGAGGAGGAAGGTGAATATGATTTAACATCCCATTTTTTTTGTTGCTTGTTTGTTTTTGTAATGGTAGGTTCGTGCTGGCCGTGGGCAGCGCAGTCTTCGATGCGATGTTTAATGGTGGGATGGCCACAACTTCTACAGAGATTGAGCTGCCTGATGTGGAGCCTGCTGCCTTCCTGGCTCTGCTGAAGTAAGCTGCTTCTAATCTACAGTGTCACTGGAATGGACAGATTTATTGCAGAGGAGGTTATTTTTTCATGAAAGCAGTGAAGCATTTTTTTTGTAGAGTGGAGATCTTCACGTTTCTAAATTAAATGCCCCTTTGTTGATCTGTTCAAAAATGTTTTAAGTGCTGGTGTGAAATCTCTCTTTTCCTGGGTAAAAGTTCTGTGCAACTCCTGCACAAACATACCTGACTTGCTCCATGTTTTGGTTTACTAATAGTGAATTATGTCCTCCTGCAGTGTGGGCAAAACTAAATGAGAATGTTTATATTATTATAAATATATGGTTCTATATAGTTAGACCAGGTAAATGCAGCAAGAGGGAGATGTTCTGGTTAGCAGCTGGAATAAATGCACATGCTGGCCCTTGTAGTTCAGTTGATATCCACCCATTCAGGAATTGTCTCATAAATTCTTGTTTAGACTTACGTGGGGAAGAAAAGAACAGTTTCCCATATTCAGGAATTGGTTTGATTTGCTCCAAATGCTCTTTGAGAGCAGCAGAGGAAAGTCACCCTCTCAAAGCTCCACAAGGTACAGATCCTTGGAGCTCATTTAGGCTGTGGGCAAATGAGCAAGTCCTAACAGGTAAGCAAGGGTGTGAAGGCCATGTCAGCCATTCTGTGTGTATCTCTCCTCGTGCCTGTTTTATTCCTCTCCTGGAGAGCTGGTGTTGAATTCACGTTTTGCAGCAGGAGTTCTAAGTCTACGTGCTGGGAGGAGGAGGAAGGGCTGTACCACCCTATTCACTGATTCCTTTAAGCTCGGCTGGTGCTGTATAACACCCAGCAGCAATCCTGGATGTGTGCTGGAAAGTCATTGTCCCATTTCTATAGGATTTCTGTAACCTACTTCCAGGGGTTTCCAGTCCTGTGCTCTTCACATGTTCCCTGTTTGCTTCCTCTTGGGAACAATGACTATCTATAGCTTTGGCACACTTTCTGCTTTACCTTCCAAAAGTGCTTCAGTCTTGACTGTGCTATCTTAGAAGATTTTCAAATTTATCTTTGTTGGATGAAAGGGCAGAAATAATAGGGAGCCCCTGGTTCCCTCCCCTTTGGCTTGTTTTAAACCAGACACCAGCACATGGGGAATCCCTCTAATTGGTGTGTGACTGTCAGCCAGGTGGATCTCTGGAGTGCAGAGCTGCTGTCTGTCCTCAAAACTTAGTGAGGCTAAAATATTGAGGGAATTAGAGACAAAATTGTGTTGTTTCCCTGCCGGTTGCTTAAACAATATGACCTGGGAATAGAACCATCATCTGAAGAGACTAAAGTGATGAGTTTAGGTGGATTTCCACAGAAATGTTTATAATATGTATAGGAGAACTTGTGGCCCTGTGGGTTATCACAGCACCTCTGAAGTTTGCACTTGTGCTCCAGCAGCTGTGCCCACAGTCCAGTGACACCTCAGATGTTTCAATCCAGAATTGAATTGTTGCTTTTAGAATGCTCAGAGCTTAAATGTGCCAAAGGGAGCTTGGGGGCTGTGTTCCAGTAGGAAGCTTACCAAGTGTGTGGTAGGAACCTCCCTAGAGTAAAACCAGTCCCTCCAAACACTGATCTGAAATGGCAGCTGATCAGTACATGTGTCTCTGGACTTGATTCAAGCCATGATCTAATGCTGTAGGATCAGGAGCTGATCAAGGACAAAGGGCCCATCCTGAATGTTCACCAGGAGGTCCCTTTTGTGATCTAGATCTTTTGTGATCTAGATCTTTTAAATTGATACTGCACTTTTCCTGTTTGAGCCTCTGTTGCTGTCCCTCTTAGCTCACACTGTTTACACTAACATAAAAATAAATACTAACACAGTCATTGCAGTAAATAGTACTATTTGCTTTTAGAGCAACTGTGTTCTTTTAATCTTTTAATAAAAAGGATTAGTGAGAATAGGACTGGTGGAGGGGTGTGTGCAAAATACATTCATGAGCCTGTGGCTTGATGCTGTTATTAACAGATGTTCCAGAGCAGCACAAAAGCCTGCTTTCAGCAGCAGTGAGACTGTTTCCCTCCATCTGAATCCCCCTGTTGATGCTTCTTCCCTGGGTTGCATCCTGCTTCCCTCCAGCTGGAGGATCTGGAGCTGCACTGCTTCTCTGCAGCAAGTCCCTCCAGGCAGGGATGCTCCCTAAACAGCAGCCACACAACCTGTTGTTGTGCCCCTTTGGAGAGACACAGAGGAAGAAATTCCTGGAGTTTTCAAAATAGCATAGAATCATAGAGTAGTTTGGGTTGAGGGGCCTTAAAGATCATCTAGTTCCAACCCCCTGCATGGACAGGGACACCTCCCCATGGAATAGGAATTCCAAGCACAGGTAGCACACTTAATGTTACTCGTCTGGGCTCCCTGCCTTTCAGATCCTGCTTGGCAAAGGCTTGACTGATTAAAGGAAAAACAGTAAACAAAGACTCTAAAAGGGATGGGGACTGACATCCAAGTGGGGGCTGGTTTTACTGAACTCAGCCTGTCAGTTCCTGCTGTCTCTGATCAGGATGCTTGGGCCTGAGGAGGCTCCCTCAGGCTTCCTATGAAGACCTTTGTTTTTCCATGTGGTGTGAATGTACTTCCTTGTTTTGGCCTAACAGGGAGGGCTGGTGCTTTGCTAGCACAGCCCGTGTTTTTCCTCACAATTAACTTTTTTTTATGCTGAAGTTCTCTGCTTAACATCTGTATAATGAAATGAAACATTTCAGTATATAAAGTGATGAGGGGAAGGTGGGGTGTGGATAAAACACCTCAACTGCAGGGGATGCCTGAGTGCTTTTGACCACTTACTGGTATGTAAAACAGAGTAGGCAGGCAGGGTTGAATGTTTTTCCTTGTTTAGTCTAAGTGAACAGCCAAAAATGTTAATTTCAAGGGGTGTAATTGGCCAGAGACTCCCAGCCTGGAGTCAGGCTGAGCAACTCACTGATTGTGGGATGTTAAGCAGTTCAAGGTGCTTCAGCAGCTATTTTCATTCATTAAAAGTTACATTGTAAAGGCTGTGGGGTTTTGTTTTGTTTTTTTTTAAATAAATAAAGAGTTTCCCTTTGGTAAACCAGTCAGTGGAAAGGATGTGAAAACCCATCTCTGGATGGTGGGCAGAAGCACAAACATGTTTTTTTATGAATTTCAAAGGTTATTACCCTGTTATCTTAGCTTCACCAGAGCAATGTTTGTTTGCATGTTTCCAGGTTTCTTTATTCAGACGAAGTTCAGATTGGACCAGAGACTGTTATGACAACACTTTACACAGCTAAAAAATATGCAGTTCCAGCCCTTGAAGCTCATTGTGTGGAATTCCTCAAAAAAAACCTCCGAGCAGACAATGCATTCATGCTGTTAACACAGGTGAGTTTGCAACCATTTGCATTCAGTCTCTTGAGCAAGGTCCATCATAATAGGAAAATTGAAGTTTTTTGAGTGTTGTGGACTTGATCATCCAAAATGGAGCAGTTCTTTGTCATTCTGAATTCTTCCTTCCAGGAGTCTAGTGCTGGTGAGCAGGTTCTTACAAAGAGCAATAAAATACAAATGTTGGTGCCAGTTCAGATCTGCTTTCTGTTTTGTTGTGGCAGGGGATTCCTTCCAGAGTGTGAGCTGGGGAAGAAGTGAACAGGGTGGAAAAGTTTCATTGGCCAAGAATAAAAGTGAAATGGGATGATGTTGCTTGTAAGCTTCAGAACTGGTGTAATAAGCTTTCCTTTTGCAAAGCTTGCTGCATCTAGCTGGCCAGATGTTCTCTGAAGATCTTCTTTTGCAATAGTTTCCTTTAAATGAGAATGAGACAGAAAATGCAACTTCTTCATGAGTGTTTTGGTTTATTTTCCTGTCAGAAGAACAAGGTGATTTCTTCCTCAGCCTTTTCTAGCTCACCCTCCTGCTGTACTGCAGGGATGTCAACCTGGAGTTCCAGTGCAGCCATCTCTCTTGGCTCTGGCTGAGACTCTGAATCCTTGTGCCCCTCTTGTCTGATCCCACCTGGGAGGGCTGGACTCCCCCATCTTCCATTTGACTCTTCTAAGCAGCAAACAAAAAGGCAGCGTGTACTGCTCCTTCTTTTGGAGAAGATCAGACTTCTTGTGCAGGTTGATTGGAGCAGCATCACTGTCCTTCCCATTTCCCAGCCCTATCTCTTCTTTCTGGTCCCTGCTGACAGCTGGTGACATGGCAGTGACCTCCTCAGTGCTGTCACCCATGCGCCATGATGTCTGTGGCACTGCCAGGGACACCCTGCTGGGAATGGTGTAAGAACCAGGAACCAAAAGGCACAGTGTGTGCCAGTTTCTTTCCTGTAGGGAGTAGGCACTTTTGACTAGCTCTGGAGGAATATTTCTGACCAGGCAGCTCTGGAAAGTTGCTGTGATTCCTGATGTTAAGCAAACCTTGCAAAGTTTTCACAGCTGCCCTGACTTGGGAACCAGCACACTAAGGTGGCCTGGCTCTGAGGGGTCATCCTGTCTTGCCCAGCATATCTGGTACTGGTTCTTTTCCTTCTTGTTAGGAGTGATCAGGATCAAGTTTTCAAACTAGTTCCATGTTACAATGCTCTTGTAGACACTTCGCTCCTAGGATTCAGTTATTGCTACAAAAATGTCCTATCCATGTGTCTCTCTTCACACATCCTCTCAACTTGGCCCTTTTCCACATGCCATGAATGAGTGAGGCAGCCTCTGGGACATGGGGGGAGCCACACTGCACTTCCCTGGGGAAGATTCAGAACGTCAATATTCCTGCTTGGATGGTGGTAACTAAAATCTATGCTCCCATCTGATGTGTGGTAGGACAATTGTAGCTCTTTGGCTGCAGCTCTCCTGTTCTTGGGGTTCAGTCTGAAAGATCAGGAGCTGTTTGCCAAGTGCTGAGAAGAGATCTTCCCAGCAGGCTGCAGCTTTGAAGAGGCATCTTACCTCACCTTGGGAGGATTAGAGGTGTCAGCTCTTTGGTGGGTAGTCTTTATGTGGGGATTTCTGCAGCCTTCTAAGTCTCTGCAACTTGACATCTTGCCAAAGCTGCAAAAACACTGGGGTTCATGGTGACTTCCTTACAAGTCACAAAGGTCCTTCTTTGGCAAAAGAGGAAGGTGTCCTGGTTTTTCAGGTGTCAAAACCAGGATACACTGGAAACCTGCACTGGGGCAGCTGAAATGCCAGATGGAGACAGGCTTTCCTGGATCCTTTTGTCTGGGGCTTATCCATGGTGATTAATGAGATTCATATCTAGTTTGTGTTCACTGTTGCAGTGTATTGAGTCTCTAAAATGTTTGAGGCTGATGTTATTTGAGCAATAGATTGTCTTGGGGACTGGCTGCATGAGGCACCTCACCTAAAGTGGATTTGTTCTCAAAATGCTTCTGGTTCTGGTCGTTCAGTGTGAAAATCAGCCTCTGTTTTCTGCTGTTACTGCAACAAATTGACCATTTGTACAGTCAGTTCCACGCCTGAGGTGCATCTTGTACAAAACATTTCCCAACAGGCTTAAGACTGTGGACCTAAGAGCCCCAAACCTCCTTTCTCTGCATCATTGCTGAATCCTGCTGGTCCAGCAACTGTGTCATTGACAGCATTTCAAGCAACTACCCATCTCTGGCAAGACTATGAGTGGCAAACAGTTCTCTTAATTGATTGTGCCTCATAGTGAACCCATGATCCTCTTTCATGCCAGACGTACATGCAAATGTCACTTTGATCAACAAAGAAATAATGTCTTGCCTGAAGCTGCTCTGAAGGAGAATTCTGTGAGTGTAACCTAAGTCCTTCACGTGTCAAGAGAGCCACTACAGGAGTAAAGTCTGAGTCAGTCCCAGCTCTGGGATGCCAAGAGTGCAAGGCACTAGCAGTTCTCTGGCCTCAGGAGCAGGTGACAATAGCTGGAGCATCCCTGGTCCCTGAGAAAATGGAGTTACATAGAATC
The DNA here is from genome assembly GCF_000747805.2 of Chaetura pelagica. Classification (NCBI taxonomy): domain Eukaryota; kingdom Metazoa; phylum Chordata; class Aves; order Apodiformes; family Apodidae; genus Chaetura; species Chaetura pelagica. The sequence continues at coordinate 43,540 of NW_009953072.1, forward strand.
CCAGAGTTGGAAGGGACCTCTGGAGATCATCCAGTCCAACCCTCTGCTAGAGCAGGTTCACCAGAGCAGATCCCACAGGAACACATCCAGGTGAGGTGGGAATGTCTCCAGGGATGGAGACTCCACAGCCTCCCTGGGCAGCCTGTCCCAGGGCTCTGCCACCCTCACAGTCAAGAAGTATTTTCCTTATGTTTAACTTGAACCTCCTGTGCTCCAGTTTGTGCCCATTGCCCCTTGTCCTGTCCCTGGGCACCCCTGAGCAGAGTCTGGCCCCATCCTCCTGCCACCCCCTGGAGATATTCCCCAGCACTGATCAGGCCCCCCCCTCAGCCTCCTTTTCTCCAGCTGAGCAGCCCCAGCTCTCCCAGCCTTTCCTCACAGGCAGAAGCTCCAGCCCCTCAGCATCTCAGGGCCCTGTGCTGGGCTCTCTCCAGTAGCTCCTTGTCCTTCCTGAACTGGGCAGCCCAGAACTGGACACATTTCATCAGGTGAGGCCTCACCAGGGCAGAGCAAAGGGGGAGGAGAACCTCAGTGACCTGCTGGCCACGCAGGCCACTGCCTCCATGAGTGACTGAATTCCCAGCCCAAACCACAATTTTTAAACCTTACCTGTGGCAGTGAGTTCAAGTCCCAGCTCATCAGATGGGTTAGGTGTGGTTGTGAGGCAGTTGCTTCCTCACTAGCAAAACCAATCTCTGGGAAGAAGAGGTTGTCCCAGTGACTTCTTTGTGTTCCCTGCTCATTTCTGCTTGGGCTGGGCATGGGGTTGGTAACTTGTCTTGGCAGTCAAGGGGGATCTGAAATGGTGAAACTGTTAAAAGACTTCACTTAAGTTGTGCAGAGGTTCTGAGCAACTCTCCAAGCTGTGTGCAGGCCTTCTTTGGAGTAGTAACCAATTTTGGGGGCAATTCTTAAAGGGAGCTAGATGATAGTGGCTGTTTCTGTGCAAAACATGCATGAGCACTAAGCTGTGCCCTCCATGGGGTTTTGCACATCCTCTGGACCCAAGCAGTGTGTCTGCAGAGGCAGTTCTGCTGCTGGATGAGATCAGTGTGACTATTCTTACAGAAGAACCTGTCTCTGCTTATTCCTGCAGTGAGCAGCTCTGAAGTCACTGGGCAAAGCTTTCTTCTAAATCACAGAATCACAGCATGTCAGGGGTTGGAAGGGACCTCTGAAGATCATCCAGTCCAACCCCCCTGCCAGAGCAGGACCAAAACCAGGGCAGGACACTCAGAAAGGCATCCAGACAGGGCTGGAAAGTCTCCAGAGAAGGAGACTCCACAGCCTCTCTGGGCAGCCTGTCCCAGGGCTCTGTCACCCTCACAGCAAAGAAGCTCTTCCTCATGTTGAGATGGAACTTCCTGGGCTCCAGTTTGAATCCATTGCCCCTCATCCTATCCCAGGGCACAAGTGACAAGAGCTTGTCCCTGCCTTCTTGCTGCCCTCATGTATTGAGAGACATTCATTAGATCCCCCCTCAGTCTTCTCCTGTCCAGACTGAACAGCCCCAGATCTCTCAGCCTTTCCTCCTTAGGCAGGTGTTCCAGCCCCTTCATCATCCTCGTGGCCTCCCTTGGACTCTCTCCAGTAGATCCCTGTCCCTCTGGAACTGGGGAGCCCAGAACTATATATAGAAAATAGAATAGGAATAGAAAATAAAACAGAAAAATGATGCTGTAAGAATTGCCCACACTTCGTGCCGTGGTCAGTGGGTGCTGGGAAGCACTCGAGCTGTGCTAACTGATGTGATGTTAGAACAGAGACGTGCCTGAAGACATGCCCAGCTGAGCCAGGGCTGATGCCAGACCTGGATTTTTCTAGTGTTTGCCTTGTCATGCTTAACTGCTTGTGAAAGGCTGCTGCAGGCCAGTGAATTCAGGCTGCAGTCAGGCAGAGTGTTGCTAATGAAGATGGGCTCTGGGAGAGAAGGGGATCTCCTTACTTAGCCTACAATACCTCTTGTGTTAACCACTTGTTCTTTATCACTAGGCAAGACTGTTTGATGAGCCTCAGCTGGCCAGCCTTTGCTTAGAGAACATAGACAAGAACACATCAGATGCCATCAATGCAGAGGGGTTTACAGACATTGATCTGGGTAAGCTTTTTTTCCCCTCCTCCCTCTACATGCTCTCCTAACAAGCAGCCTCTGAAGTTGTTACAGGTTCATACTTGGCACTTCTCCCTTGTGGCTTTGCTGGTCTGTTGGACAACCAGTCTCTGGCGCTAAGTGCCCAGAGACAAGGCATTTGCAAAAGAGCATGTAGAAATATCCTGGAATATGCTTACTTTGGTACAACTTGAGTTTTCTGGGCATGATACAAAGCCCATTTTCTCTGTTGATGTTGGCAGGTTTGGGGTGGGTGTAACTTGCCTTCTTTTGTGGAGTTGGAAATGTTCCCTGAGTCTTTGTCAGGTTTTGGAGTTTAAAAAAAGTGATGTGTTTTCTGGAAGCAAGAACTGGCCTTTTAAATTATCTTATGCTGTTTCCAGACTTGCTGGGCACTGTTAATAAACATTAAAATTCAGACTTTAACCTTCTTCTAATGAGATGCACTCTGGAGATAAGGCACAGGTAACCCTCTGGCTCTCATGCTGCTTCATCCAGATTTGACCTCAAGTAAGATGAAGTTCATTCTTCTGCACTTCCATTAACATGCCAATTAAATGGGCACCACTTGCTGCTCCAGTGAGTTACTTGCTTATGGAATAAGCAGATGGATCTTCCTTGGAGGAGATGAGAGGATTTGGGAGGTGCTGTGTTTTCAGTTGCTTCTCCTGTTCTTACCTTGGCTGTACACAGGGTACTTCTGGTGAGGTAAAACGGGGGTGATTTGGGTTAGTGCCTGAAGTTGTCCCTGTCTGTCCTGCCTTGCAGACACTCTGGTTGCAGTGCTGGAGAGGGACACCCTGGGGATCCGGGAGGTGCGTTTGTTCAACGCGGTGGTTCGCTGGGCAGAGGCCGAGTGTCAACGGCAGCAGCTGCAGGTGATTCCAGAGAACAAGAGGAAGGTGCTGGGCAAAGCACTTTCCCTTATCCGCTTCCCATTGATGACTATTGAGGAGTTTGCAGCAGGTAACTGAACAACAGGCCTTTCTGGCACTCCCTGGGTTTTGCTTTTTCTGAACTGCAGAGGACTGAGTAGAAAATGAAAATGAGTTTTCTCTGTGTATCTTGTGGTCATTTCCCAATCTGTTGTGTAAATGCTGGTTTCATCCATGATTGTTTGAACTCGTTGTTTTAAAGACTACAGGGCTCCATCAGGTGGGAGTGAGCTGGGTCACAGCTGGCTGTTGGTACTCACAGTTCAGGTGGTCACCTTCTCATTCAGCTGAGAGCAAAGATCCAAAGAGAGGGTTTCCCAGGCTTTCCTTTCTAACCATTCCACACATTTAGGTTACACAAAGCTAAAGGAGTTGGAAATAATTGGTGGTGATTGTAGCCTGCTCCTAAAGAGACATGAGGATGCTTCTTCCCATCCTCTTTTTGCCTGTAATCCAGTGGTGGGACTGGCTGTGTCTTCCTGATGCTCCTCAGAGCAGAGCCCCATAACAGAAAAAACTCAGAATGTTCTTTGAGATGAAGGGTTGGTTTAGTCTGTGTCTCAAAGCATTTTCAACTTTACATTAAGATCTTGATTTACAAAGATGTCTAAATCAGTTTTTAAAGATTTGGTTTGTTTTCATTGCCTCTTGTCATTGACTTCATACTCTGGTGATGCTTCAGGGATTGAAAACTGGCAATCAGCTTCAATAGTTGTCTTGCTAAAAGACACTGTGGAGTGTCTTTTAAAAGACCATTTTCAAAACTGAAACTTGTTCAGGGCTGCAGTGATGAGCACAAAGAAGCAAAAAGGGGTCAGTGACACCATTTCTTCTGCAGATAGCTTCTTGAGGCTGAGGTGGTGTCAGCTTGTCAGCAGATCATGGTGGAGGGGGATTTTAGTAAGCAATGAATCTGTGCATAAGACTCGGTGCCCACCTTCTGTTGTGCCTGTCACAGCTGTGATGTCCTGGGGAGGTGAGTCCTTTTAGGAGGGACTTGCTCAGGGAGGCAGAGATGAGTTCATCTGACCTGGGTGACTTCTCATGGTGTTGGTGGACGGTGAAAACATAGCACAGGGATTCTTGGTGTGCAGAAGATCAGGGTCCAGCCTGATGGGAGAGAACATCCTCCTGGAGGGTGTTACAGCCATCGTGGTGGTTTGGCTGTAACAAGCTTTGCATTTTTCTGTAGATCCTGTTTGTTTCACCCCTTCCTTCAGATCTCATAGAATCATGGGAGGGTGAAGGTTGGAAGGGGCCTTAAAGATCATCAGGATCCAACCCCCCTGCATGGGCAGGGACACCTCCCCCCAGCCCAGGTTGCTCCAAGCCCCATCCAACCTGCCCTTCAGCACTGCCAGGGATGGGGCAGCCACAGCTTCCCTGGGCAACCTATTCCAGTTCCTTCCTGCCCTCATGGTGAAGAATTTCTTCCTGATATGTAACCTAAATCTCCCCTCTTTCAGTTCAAACCCATTACCCCATGTCCTATCGCTGTCCCCTCTGGTGAAAAGCCCCTCACTGGGAGGAACATTTTACTTTGGCATTGGAGGTGAAGCCTTTGAGCTGGAAGTGTTGTTGTCCCATCCCAATGCTGTGTCCCAGCTGCCTGTTCAACTCACATCTTTGGTTCATCTTCTTGCTTTGACAGCAACTCCTTCAAGTTTTCTCCACCTGCTTTAACCTAAAGGATGAAAAAAAGAAACCCCAGCCCTGAGAAACTTCACTGGCCCCTTAAACAGGGGGCTACCCTGGTGTTGCTTCAGCTTTGTCCTTTTTCTGAGGGATTTCTGTGTTGATCACAGCAGAGGTGGGAGAGGGAAACCACTCCCCTCCACCCCCCTCTCCCAACACCAAAAAGAAGGATTTTTACAGGCAGTGGTTTCACCAGTTTATTGTATAATCTGGTATCAAACATGGTGATTTGCATGAAGGTGTTTTAACTGGCAAATGTCTCACTCCCTTCCCTGAGAGCAAGTAATTTGAAACATTTGAGAGTTAAATTGCAGCAACACAGGATAAGTTGAGACATGATCAATGATGGCTGATTTTTGCTGAGCAAAGTATCCATGAGCTTCTTAATCTGTTAACAGTTGACTTCCTGAAATTCTTCCATCTCCACCTACTGCAGCCTTGGACCAAATTACATCTGCACAACATCATGATGAATTAATTTACCAGCTACAAGTCGTTTTGGACCAACAAGTACTGAGGCTTTTGCTTCCCACATTAAAGAGCGTTTGATGCTGTTGTTTCTCTAGTGTGCAGTGGTCTTGTTTCTGTTAAAAACCTCTTGCAAACAGAGGTGCAGAGTAGCTTTAGTCTATTAGCCTAAGAGTCAAATTTTACCCAGTTCTGCTTTTTAAAGCATTTAAAGTAGTTTCCAAAGCTTGAGTTTAGCATCACTTTAAAGAAAACATTGAGTTACTGGAGAAGAGAACATGTTTCAGCTGTTCTGCAATAAAGGTGTTAAAAATCCCCAACAAACCCAAAGCAGGGATGAAATAATAGGATCATAGAATGAATCATAGAATGGTTTGGGTTGGAAGGACCTTAAAGATCATCCAGTCCCACCCCCCTGCATGGGCAGGGACACCTCCCACCAGCCCAGGCTGCTCCAAGCCCCATCCAACCTGCCCTTCAACACTGCCAGGGATGGGGCAGCCACAGCTTCCCTGGGCAACCTGGGCCAGGCTCTCACCACCCTCACACTCCACAATTCCCTCCTCATGTCTCACCTCAATCTCCCTCTGCCAGTTTAAATCCATTCCCCCTTGTTCTGTCACTCCCTGCCCTCATGAGAATGCCTGAGGAACCAAAGCAGGGAATGAGCTAAACCACCTTTGTCTTGACTGAAAAACACTCCTGCACTGAGTAAGTTGTTGGTAACCAGGTGATCCACTCCCTCCCACTACCCCTCATGGGCTTTTGTGGTGTTTTCATGGTCACATTATAAAATATAATGTTATCAATGTATGAAAATTCCAGTGTCCTACCAGTATGGGCATCTCTGGAGGGAATGGGGGAAGGAGTAGCTGAATGGTTTAGGTTTTTTTTTTTAACCAGTCCTGTTAGGCAGAGCTCTGCAGAGCTGTGTGTTCCATCCAGAGGCTCTGCAGACCAAGGGTGGGCAGCACCTTCCCCTCTGAACTTCCCAACACACCAGCAGGATCCCACCCGTGCGGCGGGTTTGGCCGGGCAGCTCATCCTCCCCGTGCCAATCCCAAAGGATCCCTTCTGATTTCCCAAAGCTGACAGCCTGGCTGCTTTCGTGTTCCTGTGCAGGGCCTGCCCAGTCGGGAATCCTGACGGACCGGGAGGTGGTGAGCCTGTTCCTGCACTTCACCGTCAACCCGAAGCCGCGGGTGGAGTTCATCGACCGGCCGCGCTGCTGCCTGCGGGGGAAGGAGTGCAGCATCAGCCGTTTCCAGCAGGTGGAGAGCCGCTGGGGGTACAGTGGGACTAGTGACAGGATAAGGTCAGCTTCTCTGCTCGTTCTGCTGCTGATAGATTGATGTTTACTGAGCTTTCAGCCCACTCTGGCCCTGAACCCCCAAGGTTACGTGCTAGACCCTGACTCCCACCCTGGGAAGCCTGGTGTGAGCCCTTGGAGGGAAAGGGTTTTGCTGGGCAGAGGCAGCACCTGATGTGCAGACTGCCACTTTGCTTCTGTATTGGCAAAGGTTTCCAGCAAAGCAGGCCCTTCAGCACAGACCTCTTGGGATTATTTCTCTCCTTTCCTAGTGGCTTCTTGCAGCTACACAGACATGTAATGGTTGGGGTCACCAGGCAGTTGAGAGCTTCCTGCTGTGCCTGGGTATGTCAACTGACCAGAGCTCCATTAGGTCCATTCCCTGCTCTATTACAAGTGCAAATGTGGCTTGTTGAAGCCCCTTAATCTTGCCTATTTAGGGAGGGATTAGGATAAAACGCTTGCTGCTCCTGCTTTTCTGCTAATATCTAGTTTGTTTAGACCTAAGCTTGTAGAGAAACAGCAAAGCCCAGTAACAGGGACAGAGATGTGGAGGTGTGGCTTGGGGCCAAGTGGTTAGAGCAAGGCAGGAGGTGATCAGAATGTCTTGGGTATTTCCTGATTTGTCTTTCCCTTGGGTGGAAAGGGCACTTGTGTTAACGACAGTTCTTCACAATTCTTAAGCCTTCCCTTTGATGGTTGTCTTGGGTATGGATGGAGCTGTTGGTTGGATCTTCTAGGCTATTCATCCCCTTTCAGAAGATCCTAATTGGATGAGCTGTAACTCCAAACACTTCCTGCTCCCAGATCTGACACTTTTGGAGCTTGTGACTTCAGGCCCAGCTGCTGGCACCTCTGGCTCCCTGCTGAGCTGGGCTGAGGATCAGACACACAGGGCTGAGGATCTCCTGGACAAGGGGGGAGAAATTCTGTTGGTGTGGCAGACACTGAGGGTCTCTGCTCCCTGAGCTGTGGTGGGGCACTGGGGTGTTTATCCCTCCCTTTGCTGTCTGGACAGCCAGGATTCCCACCTTCATGAGCTTTTGAATCATATTTTCTACTCTTGCCTAAATCCCACGTGCAGCTGCCCTGCAACTACACCCTGCAAACACCCAGGAGCACATGGAGGAGTCTTCCCCAGTGCTCAGCAATGAAATACCTGATGACACAAAGTGGTCTTTGCTGTTACCTGGCTGGAAAAACTGCTGCTGCCATGAGGGGGGGCATTATTCCATGCTCTGCAGGCTTCTCCTGGCTGGTGTTTTTGGTTGCTGACATTGTTACTGAAGCCTCAAAATCCTTCCTGAGCCTGGACTCTGGGGTTGTGCAGCTTTGTATCTCCCATCAGCAAAGAAAATGATTGCTGGCTGATTAGGACAGTCAAAGGTATAATTCAAAAGTCCAAACCTTTCAAATTATGGTTTCTGGGAAGGATTTCAGTTCTAAGTTGCATGTAAACCCTTAGTTTGCTTGATTGAATCATAGGTATAAAACACAAGTGAGTGAAGACATTTGTCTGTCATCCTTGTACTAAACCAGTCCAAGGAGTGGCAAGTTGGTCTGACTTTCCTGATCTGTTCCTGCAGGTTCTCAGTAAACAAAAGGATATTTGTAGTTGGGTTTGGATTATACGGATCCATACATGGGCCAACGGATTACCAAGTAAATATACAGGTAATTCTCTCTACTACCTTCAAAATATTTGCTGCTGCAGGGACTAACTTACATATCACAGAATGGTTTGGGTTGGAAGGGACCTTAAAGATCATCTAGATCCACCCCCTGCATGGGCAGGGACACCTCCCACCAGCCCAGGTTGCTCCAAGCCCCATCCAACCTGCCCTTCAGCACTGCCAGGGATGGGGCAGTTTTAATGAATATGCAATAAAATCTTGGAGTTGGAAGGGACTGTGTGTGTTTCCTAGGTAGGGTGGTTGGCAGATGTAGTGAAGGCCAGATGGGGCACAGGGGATGAGAAGGATTATTGCTTTTGATGTGATGCAGCTCCCCTTGCATACGTCACTGCAGCAGCTCCCCAGTCCAGCTGCAGCCTCAGAGCACACGACCCTGAGCTCTGACGCAGTTTGGAAAGAAGCTCTTGAGTGTTTCCCCATCCCAGGCAAGACAGGCCAGGCTCTCTCTGCCCTGCAGCTCCTGCAAAAGTCCTGGGACCTTCTGCTCCCTGGTCTCCAGTGCAGGAGAGCAGCCATGATCAGACACACAGGGCTGATCAGCCATGATTCATAGAATCATTTTGGTTGGAAAAAGACCTTTAAGATCATCAAGTCCAACCATTAACCCAACTCTGCCAAGTCCAGTGCTGAATCATGTCCCTCAACATCCCATGTACAGGGCTTTGAAACCCCTCCAGGGATGTGTTCACTTCTTAGAGCACCTCCCAGCACCTGAAGGGGCCTGTGAGAAAGCTGGGGAAGAGCTGTTCACAGGGCATGTAACAACAGGACAAGGGTGATGGTTTCAAGCTAGAAAAGGGTAGGATTAGGTTGGACATTAGGAAAAAGTTCTTGAATATGAAGGTGGTGGATCACTGGAATGGGTTGCCCAGGAAGGTGGTGGAGGCCCCATCCTGGAGACATTCAAGGTGAGGCTTGATGGGGCTCTGAGCAATCTGGTCTAGTGTGAGATGTCCCTGCTGATTGTAGCGGGGTTGGACTAGATCACTTTTGGAGATCCCTTCCAACCCAACACATTCTATGAGTCTGTGATTCTGTGGTGACTCCACCACTGCCCTGGGCAGCCTGTCCCAGTAGCTTTCATAGTTCACATCTTTCACAGCAAAGGTTTGTATTGCAACCCACAGTTGGCACTGTTGGGTCATTTGGATAATGATTCAGCAAGGGACATGGAATCAGTTGGTGTGTCAGTGCAGGGCTGGTGTGTGGCCTCATGTTGTCAGTGTCCTGCTGGAGGTGACAGGTAGCACGGAGGCACAGTTGTCAGAAGTCCATCATGGTCTTATTGAAAGCCAGGGGTGGCTTTGGGAAACCTTGCATGCCTTCTTCTGGGTATGGGTAGGTAACTCCAGCCTGGCTCAGTGGGGAGGAACCATCCCTGAGAAAGTTATCCCAGAACAGCACAGCTGATGTGATGAGCGGAGTCTGTAAGTGCTTTGTCCTGAATTGTCAGGGTCTCCTTCTGGTGCCCCTGAGCTGTTGGAGGAGAAGGGCAGGTGAGATCTAAGGCGCAAGGTCTGCTGGCCATTCTGTGCCAGGCTTCAAGGTAAGGAGGGATTGTCTTGGGCAGAGAGGACCCAAGCCCACAGTCTGGTGTGATCACAGCCCTGCAGTGGGACGTAAGTCATGGGATAGAATCATGGAATGGTTTGGCTTAGAAGGGACCTTCAAGATCATCCAGTCCCAACCCCATTAATGGGCAGGGACACCTCCCACCAGCCCAGGTTGCTCCAAGCCCCATCCAACCTGCCCTTCAACACTGCCAGGGATGGGGCAGCCACAGCTTCCCTGGGCAACCTGGGCCAGGCTCTTACCACCCTTGGGGCTGGTCAAACTTCTGTGTCTCTCAGACTCAGCCTAGTTCAGAGCCCACACCTGCAGTGGTGCAGAGCAGTGCCCAACAGCTGTGCAGATGAGAAGGGCTGGTGTGTCTTGCAGATCATCCACACAGACAGCAACACGGTGCTGGGGCAGAACGACACGGGGTTCAGCTGTGACGGATCCTCCAACACTTTCCGCGTCATGTTCAAGGAGCCTGTTGAGATTCTACCCAACGTCAACTACACAGCATGTGCTACCCTCAAGGTACCTGCCTGGGGCTGCTGGTGTGGAAGGGGTGGGATACAGATGGGTGGAAGCTTCAGGCCCTTCAGGGCAGTGTGGCTCTTGCTCTGCATTTTTCAAGGCCTGTAGTATGATCTCAAAGATCTGCCCCATGGTCCTTCACCCGGTGCGCTGGGCACTTTCACCACCAGCATTCAGAGTTGGCTTCTGGCTTGTTTTGCAAGTGCACAGCAGTGAACAGGCTGCATTAGGGATGAGGTTATTTTCTTTTGGTGCCTACAGATAAACTCAGTTCTGCAGGCTTGGAATCCACAGCCTGCCTGCAGTGGCTTCAAAAAGTTGATATTTAACTGCTGAGACCAGGTTAAATGTGGTGTGAAGCTCTGGTGGAGACCAGGACTTTGTTCAAAATACCTGAAGTGCAAGAACCAGAAAGAAGAGGGAGGTTCTGAGCTCTCCAGAGCTCATTGCTTTGGGCCAGACTGCGAGGCCAAACCTCCCAGCAGGGTCCCTTAGGGCAGTGATCCCCATCTTGATCTGTTCTTGTCTCCTGTGACCATCACAGGGTCCAGATTCCCACTATGGAACCAAAGGACTTCGCAAAGTGATCCATGAATCACCCACAACAGGAGCCAAAACCTGCTTCACGTTCTGTTACGCGGCCGGAAACAACAATGGCACGTCCGTGGAGGATGGACAAATCCCAGAGATCATCTTCTACACATAGTGCAGCTGCAGAGCAGGCTCTGGACTCTTCTCTTCCCCATGACCTTCCAAACTAAATATCTGGCTGAGTTTGACCACACCAGTTGGAGCCACACTAGCCAAAGGTCTCAGTAAAATCATTTCAAAGCTCATGTTCTGCCTTGTGCTGGTGATCCTGCTGCTACCACGTACCAGGCTGGCTGGTACCCCAGTCCCATGTGTAGCTTGTCTGTGGTTAGTCATGTTCTCCTTTACTGATTAATCCTATCTAACAACATGCATTTTTATTTTTATTTTTTGGACTGCAATGAATGTAGATGCTTTTCCACCGGTCAGAAGCATGGAAATGAGTGGCTCTGGTTGTGGTTCTTCCTGGGAGGAGAGAATCCTACAAAAAAAACAACAACACACACAAAAAAAAACCACAACAAAAAAACCCCAAACCACACAGACATGGTCAAGGGCTGGTGGCCCATCCTCTTCTGCTCCAGCTGAGCAGTGAGGCAGGAGGGTTTGTCATCTGGCTCCTCCCTCCGGTGCCACTGCTGCCTCCAAACAGTTCTGGAAAGTGACCTTTTCCCTGAGGCTTTGGTGTTCCACCACTACAGGGTCTTGTGGGAGACCCCAAAACTAGAGCATCTCTGGAGAGACTGTGGTGTTTTCCTGCTGTTCTCCCGAATTTGTGACAATCCTTCACCCTGGGCAGGTGGTGACAGCAACCGGCCGTGCCCTGCGGAGCCGGGAAGGGACAGGGGCTCTGCCTGGGCAGGCTCCTTCCTCCCCTGCCCCCCCAGGGCCTGGTGGTGCTTCTCCCAACCTCTGCAGCCTGGTTCCAAGGGTGGGTGATCCTGGGTGACCCTCCTCAGCAGAAGGGCACTCATGCTAGTTGTTACTGTGCTAATCAAGCCCTTGGCAGGTCCTGCCAGGGGCTGGCAGCTGAAGCAAGCAGGGCTCCTTGGCCTCCCTGCCCCTTAGTGTTGCTGCTGTCTCCGTGCACCTTTCAATGCATTTCCTCTTGGTTCCCGTGTGTTTCTCACCCACCCACCCCTGGGCTGCTCCAGAACCTGCTGCCCTGATGTGAAATAGGAAGAGAGGTTTGATTTGCACCTGCCTGTTACCTAATAATGCAGCAGATGGACAAGGATTTATGGAGCAGTTTAGGAAAACATGAAAGGTTTCTGTTTGCCTGGGTGTGTTTGCACAGTCCCTGTTTGCACAGGCACAGGAGCACGAGGCTGTATTTACAAATATCACAAATGGTTCCTGCCTTGGGGCTGTTGAGCTCCATGATCTTGAAGATGCCCCTTCTTACCTGTTTGGGGCTTGTTGCTTTTCCCCATCAGCTGGTACGACTTTAGCTGGGGAGGGGAGGTTTGTCCTGCCAGGGTGTGGGGGGCTCATGCCTGACCAGCCTTATGGTCACTGGTGAGGACCCTGAAGCTGATCCCTCTCCTCTGTAATTAAAGCACAGCTTGGCAGTGTGACCAGAGCTTTTTGCAGTCTGTGTGGGACTGGGTGGCAGTGGCAAGTGCTGCCCCAAAGCTGAGGGGTTCCCCCCCAACTCCAGGCACATGAAACCCTTGGAACCCACCAGGCAGCAGTTGCCACCCTATTTGGCCCTGAGAAGTTAAAATCTCCTTTTCCTTTGCCATCATGGGTGGCTTGGTCACTGTCTGGGGAAGTGGCACCTCCTGCTCCCTTGGGTTGGGCTCTGCCCTCACTCAGTGGTTGCCCAGTATCTCCTCAGCCCCACAGCAGTGACCCTGCAGGAGCAGCCTGCACCTCCTCACCAGTAGCTGTTAGGTCAGCACTGTGTTCTGTTCCCTAGGAAGACATTGCAAGATGTGTTGTTCTTCTTCTTCCAGGTGGGATGTTCCTAATGTGGCCAGTACTAAAAAAAAAGGAAAAGAAAAATGTAAAAAAAAAAAAAAGGGTCCGTGACTTTAGTTATTGAACCTGACTCTGTGCAATGCAAAGTGTGTGAGGTGGGTCAGGGAGGTGGCCCTGGGGTGTATGAAGCTGTGCCTGCTCTCACCTCCCACCCCAACCCCTTTCTCAGAGGTTGTGAGGACTTCCCTGCAGCCCCACAGGGTCCCTGTTCCAGGGGACATGGCACCTCGGGCTCTCTGCACACAGGCGACAATAGTGGGACTCACTGGAACTGGAAAGGAGTGAAGCTGCAAACTTGCCTGAAGCAGGAGCAGGGCCTGGGCCTCCCTGCTGGCTCTGCCAGGGTCTGTTTTCACCTCTTTCGCAGATTCTCTCCCCAGACTCACCCTTCTTCCACCACTTCCTCCCAGGTAGGTCCTGGGGGGCTTGTCCTGTTGGGGAGGGAGTCAAACTGAACTACACCCGAGCAACTCCTGTTCTTACAGCTTCCCTGCAGTTGGATGCAATTCTGGCTTTTGTAGATAGATGAATGTAACTCATTGTTGGACCTGCCTGTTCCCAAACGTACGAGACGTTCTGTTTGTACCACGTCACCTTCCGGGCAGAGCTGGGACTGTCTCCACTTCCAGTGCTGTATTGATGAATGTATCCGATGCTCTCGTTCAGTGTTCACACTCTGCTTTTTGGCCAGCTTTGTGATTTGTAAATAGGAAATCAATAAAGACATTCGGGTTGTCTTTACCCAAGTTTCTCTATGATTTGAGGAGAGCTGAGGGGCTGCTGGCGTGGCAAAGGGGAAGTGGAGAGTGGGTTCCTGGGCCTTCCCACTCAGCCGAGGGCACCAGGTCCTGGGGATGAGCTGGGATCCCCAAGAATCCTGAGGAAATGACAGATCCCTGTGTGGGAAGCCCAAAACCTTTGGGGAAAAAAAGTTAACTGTGGAAGCTGTGTTTCTGAGGGGCAGGAGAGCAGGAAGGGGGCCAAGGGGGTGTTATCCTGCTGTGTGTGGTGGATTTAGCCTCTCATGGCTGAATTTCTTTAATCATGATTGAAGGTTTTTGATAAACACACCCCAAAAGTTGCCCGGCCTTTGCAGGGATCGGGCCTGGACTTTGGAAGCAGGGGCTGTGCTGTGGGGGCAGTGGAAAGGGCTGTTCCTGTGCCCTGCCTGCAGGCAGGATGGGAAGGCAGCTCCCAGTGAGGCTGGAGTGGGAATGAGGGTCGGGCTCTGCTTCCCCCACCATCAGCAACAAAGCCCCGGGGTGAGGAGCAGCAGCGGAGCCTCCCGCAGGTGATGCCCTGGGCTGCAGGTTCTGGTGCTGGAGGTACCGGGGGCAGCAGGACCCTCAGCCCTGCTCCTCTGCTCTCACCCTCATGGGCATCCACGCTGCTCTCAGGGCTGCACAAGGTCCCATGGCTGGATCTCACCTTCCTGTCCCTCCTCAGCCCTGAGGCCGAAGGCTCCTCCTGCTCCCTCCCTCCCTGGTGCTCCAGCCCGGAGCCCCTCTCGGCCCTGGGTTGCTCACCCGGGAGCTGCTCTGCTCCCCCATCACTCTTTGGCTTTTTTGGGACCATCCAAAAGGACGTTGAGGAGGTCCAGGCTGGGCAAGGAGCTGCCTGGAGGCACCAGCCTCACTGCTGC
>NW_009953072.1:58285-58904 GCF_000747805.2 Chaetura pelagica
TTTTTTTTTATTTTCTTTTTTAAATTGTTTTTATTATTAAAAAAAAAAACGAAAAAAAAACACAACCCAACAACAAAAAAAAAAAACCGGAAAAAACCAACAAAAAAGCCCCTAAATCCTATGGCTTCCAGGAAGCATCAGAGAAATTGAAATGCCATTTCTGTACACTTGGTTTGAAAGCAGTAACTAAACTCGCAATGGAACAAACGCCCATGGAACAATCTCAGCACTTGGGTTCCCGGCTGGAAGGGTAAGAGGGTCCCGGGGGCTGCGGCCCCGTCCTGGGCTGACCCCTGGGGTGGGAGGAGCTGGGCAAGGACCCCGCGGCCACATCCCGGCCCCTCCGCGGCTCCTCTTCGGGCTCTGCTTGGGTCGGGCTGAGCCGATGATGCTCTTGAGGAGGGTTCAGCTCCCAGGGAAAGTTTAAGGCCATTTTTAAAAAAATATATATTTTAAAACAACCACCCCCAAACTGGGTTCCCCCAGCCCTTCCTGCTGCTTCACATGAAAAACAAATGAGGGGACGTAGTTTTAGCTCCGTGGGATTGAGCAGCAGGAAAGTTCCACGTGCAAGGGGTGACCACGGAGGGGCAGGGGCAGCTCCCTGGGACCTGCCTGG
>NW_009953072.1:58935-59428 GCF_000747805.2 Chaetura pelagica
AAAACACAACCAACAACAAAAAAAAAAACCGGAAAAAACCAACAAAAAAGCCCCTAAATCCTATGGCTTCCAGGAAGCATCAGAGAAATTGAAATGCCATTTCTGTACACTTGGTTTGAAAGCAGTAACTAAACTCGCAATGGAACAAACGCCCATGGAACAATCTCAGCACTTGGGTTCCCGGCTGGAAGGGTAAGAGGGTCCCGGGGGCTGCGGCCCCGTCCTGGGCTGACCCCTGGGGTGGGAGGAGCTGGGCAAGGACCCCGCGGCCACATCCCGGCCCCTCCGCGGCTCCTCTTCGGGCTCTGCTTGGGTCGGGCTGAGCCGATGATGCTCTTGAGGAGGGTTCAGCTCCCAGGGAAAGTTTAAGGCCATTTTTAAAAAAATATATATTTTAAAACAACCACCCCCAAACTGGGTTTGGCTCGGAGAGGAGACAAGCGAGGCCAAACGTTGCACATCGACCTTGAGGAGGGGGGAGGGGGGGGCGCCC
>NW_009953072.1:60105-60819 GCF_000747805.2 Chaetura pelagica
GCACTGGTCCCTTGGGCCGGGTGGCCCCGGCAGTGGCAGCTCCAGGGACAGGTTGTCCCTTCCTTGTCACCCCCTCCACAGCTCCTGGGACTCCCAGACCCGCTCCTGGCACAACCCCCCCATGGTATTGCCCTGTATTGCTGGCAAAAGTGCATCGAAAAATGAACTGTAAACTTGTTCCCTCCCTCCCCGGCCCCGCTCTGGAGCCTGAAGGATGAGGAGGGGACCCGGTGGGGACAGGGAGGGGTAGGGACCCTAAAGGAAGAGCAGGATTCAGTAACACTGAGGGTGACGGTCACAGACGGACGACTCAGCACTCGGCACCGAGACTCACTTTAAATTAACTTAAAAGAGACAAAGAAGCAACAGGAAAAAAAAAAAAAAAGAAAAGAAAACCCAAACTGAAATAAATCCTCCTCCTCAGCCCCTGCTCCCAACATTGGCTTCTTCTCCTGCCAGCGAGGGTTCAGTCTGTAGAGTTGATCCCCATTTCCAAACCAGTTATAGACTCAAAAGCAAGTGAGGCTGTGGATTTGTTTCCGTTTGATTCTTTTGTTTGTGGTTTGTGGGTTTGGTTTTTTTCTCCTTTTCTTTCTTTTTTTTTTTTCTTTCTTTTTTGTTTTTTTAGGTTTGTTTTTTTTTTTTTTCCTTTGCTGACGGACGCGGGAACTTCAGCGAAGTCGCGGGGTGTGGGGGGTGGGGGAGCTCAGGTTC
>NW_009953072.1:60933-63317 GCF_000747805.2 Chaetura pelagica
GGGAGAGCCCCCGGCCCGCCCCGCAGCCGCTCACTTGCGACGCTTGGTGGTTTTCCTCTTCCTTCTCTTGAAGAAACAGCAGCACCTGGGGAGGGAAAAGGACCCGTCGGCATCAGGGGGGGTGGGACACAAAGAAACACCGAGGATGGAAAAGATCTTTATGATCAGTGATAGGACAAGGGGCAGTGGGTGCAAACTGGAGCACAGGAGGTTCCATGTGAACATCAGGAAGAACTTCTTTGCTGTGAGGGTGACAGAGCCCTGGGCCAGGCTGCCCAGAGAGGCTGTGGAGTCTCCTTCTCTGGAGACATTCCAACCCCCCTGGGCACGTTCCTGTGTGATGTGCTCTGGGTGCCCCTGCTCTGGCAGGGGGGGTGGGCTGGGGGTTCTTTTCAGGTCCCTTCCAACCCCTGGGATTCTGTGATTCTGTGATCAGCAAGTTCAGCCTATGATCTGACACTGCACCAAGTGTCACATCCAGCCTGTCCCTGAACACCTCCAGAGGTGGTGATTCCATCTGGGAAGGCTCATGGATGGGCTCAGCAGCCCCACAGCCAGGGAAGAGGGGGTGCAGGGGGACTAGAAGCCCCTCAGCAGCTTGGTGGGCAGAGCTGCTCTGGGAAGGGCTCCTGGCACGTGGCAGAGACTGAGGTGGGAGCAAAGTGATGGTCACAGTGACACCAGCCAGAGCAAGTGACACCAGGCACTGGATGCAACGTCAGCCACAGCCAACACCAGGGGCTGGAGTCATAGCCAGGCAGGGGCTCCTGGAGAAGGAATGGCCATGGATCCATGGACAACCCCCTGCTCTGGCTTCTGGGAGGAGGTGTGAGCCCTGGGGCTGGGCAGGGTGAGGTGGGAAAGGGAAAGGGGGCTGGTGGCCCCAGAGGGACCCCCCTTGGTGGGGGTCCCAGGGAAGAGCAGGAGTTACTCGCTCTTGAGCTGGGCTGTTCCTCCCAGGAGGGGACTGGGCAAGGTGGGGCAGGGCAGCTGCTGGAACCAGAGTCCCCCTTGGCCCTAGGGAAAGGGAGGCAGAGGGGCCTGGTCCTTACTTTGTATCGTCTGTCACCTCCACCTCGGTGGGGGCTGTGATGGGGGCGTTCGAATGTCCTGCCGTCGGGTCGTCTGTGTTCAGCTCTCCGTTGGTAGAGCTCATCACCTGGGGAGAGAAGAGGGTCAGTGTGGGGCAGCCCGTGGGGCATGGGCAGGTCCTTGGCCTTGTCCCCCACCCCACAGCAGCTGCATCTCAGAGAGGAACAGCCCCAGGAGGTGACACAGCTCCCCTGGCCCTGCACGAGCTGGGAGCACCAAGGTCCCCATGCAGGATGGTGCCCTTGCCCTGACAGCCTCGGTGCTGAGCTCTCCCAGACAGCCCCATCGTACAGGGAGGTCTGGTTCCCTCGGTGTCTCTAAGAGGATCTTGGCTCTAGGGAACCCCTGCAGACCCCCCGGGGTGAGGGGATTACTGGCAGCCAGCTGCATGAAGCTGTCAGCTCCGAGGAGACCTCACCATGGCCCAGCCAGTGGCCACAGCTCCTGCTCCCCAGCATGGCCAGGCCCTGCAGGACCCAGCCCAGTGCCCACCCTGCAGGGCTGTGCAGGGTGCCAGGGCCGTGAGGAGATCCAAGCCACCAAAGCAAGGATGGGGCTGGCACAGGCAACTGGAGCTTGCCTGGACCCCTTCCTGTGCCTGCTGCCCCCAGGCAAAGCCAGGAGCTCCCTGGGGATGCACAGGCCCAAGGATGGCCAAGCTGCTCATCCCTCTGAGGAGGCTTGGCCTTGCCCAGGCTCGTGGAGGAGCTGCCATCCCACGGGCAGTGCCCAGCCCGCAGGGCAGCCTCAAGCTGCAGTCCCAGAAACAGGCCCGGAGACCGCCGAGCGCCACCGAGACCCCCGCAGTGCCAGGCACAGGACGGGGGAGGTTGGCAGAGCGAGAGCAGGGAGCAGCAGCAGGGAGGGGAGTTGGTGCAGGAGGAGCAGGGCAGAGCGTGAGCTCCGTGCCCGGCCCAGGACCCGGCACCAGCAGAGATTCCCGGCGGAGCAGCAGGAAGAAGCGGCAGCGGCGGGGATGGAAGCAGAGACGGAGGAAGCGGCGCAGGCCCAGCCTGGGGGGGTCTATGGTGCCCGAACACCCCCCTGGGCTGAGCCCCCCGGCCTGAGGGGCGCAGGGCAGTGAGCACAGGGAGCCAGGGCTGAGGAGCCCCAGGGAGAGAGAGCAGAGCAGGGCTGGAAGCCATCACTCCGGCCAAAGGAGGCACAGGGAAGTCCCCAAGTGGGATGAGGCTGCATCGTCTGGCACTGCTGGGACTGGCAGCACTGGGGGCAGAGCCTGATGCCCACCCCCTGCCTGGCAGTCAGTGCTTTTCCCACCTCTGACTGCTGAG
>NW_009953072.1:63885-71990 GCF_000747805.2 Chaetura pelagica
GCTCGGAGGCTCCCGGGTCCCGCCCTGGGCTGGGTGGGGGCGGGCGGAGCCGCTCGCTGTGCAGGGAGACGCTGCCGGCCGAGGGCAGCGTTTCCCAGCCGGCTGGGACAGTGACAAAGTGAGCTGTGCTGCTCCCCGGAGACACAGGCTGCCAAACCCTCCTCATGGTGAGCACGGAACAGCCTCGTGGCACTGGGGGTCCCTGCAGAGCCCCAGGCTGGAAACTGGTCCCAAGCTGTGGGAGTTCTACGCTTTGCCCACTGCTCTCAGGAAGGGATGTTGACCACGGCACTTCTCCCACGCTGGAGGCAGAGAGCAGCCCTTACTGTGAACAAGTTCCCAGGCATCAGCCAGGGGGGGCTGTGAAGATGTCGCCCCCTCCCTAAGGAAGTGCTGCCAGTGAGAGCCAGGGCTGTCCCAGCTCCCCAGGCTCGTCCTGGAGCAGCGAGGGGCACCCCCATGGGTGAGGGAGGATGGGGAGCTGCACCCCCAGCTCTAGCCCATTTGCTCTGCTCCCCGTGCAGGCTGAAGGCAAGAGGATGAGGGTCTGTCCAGGGCTGCTGGGGAAACTGCCCGACCTTGTGCTCCTGATGGCAGCAGTCCCAGA
The DNA here is from genome assembly GCF_000747805.2 of Chaetura pelagica. NCBI lineage: Eukaryota > Metazoa > Chordata > Aves > Apodiformes > Apodidae > Chaetura > Chaetura pelagica. The sequence continues at coordinate 64,493 of NW_009953072.1, forward strand.
GCTGTGCTTCCTGCACCAGCCCATGGCACTGGAGAAGGGCTGGGCAGCCCAGCCTCTTCCCCCAGGGTGAGCCAGGCAGGAGCTGCCTGCACAGCCCTGCCTATCCCTGCCCTGGGCTGGTTCCAGTTCAGCCCCATATGTCCTGCTGGTTCCCAGGGCAGAGCCAGCCCCTCTCTCCAGCATGGAGCCACACACTGCCCACGGATACCCATGGAGGCTCAGGCAGCCCCCTCCCTTCTCCAGTGTCCCCATCCCATCGATGAAAAAGGTACCACAAACAGCAGCAAATAACTCCCAGGGGCCACGGTGCTGTCCTCAGCACAGGGTGGCTCAGCCTGGACCACGCTCGGTGCTGAACCCTGCAGCTCATCAGCCAGGCCTGGCACTTCCCTGTCGGGCCAGAGCCTCCCATGGCTGCTTTGTCTTCCTTCTGCCAAGCCACCCAGCCCCAGGGACACTGCCCTGGTGCCCCCACTAGCCACGGACCCAGAGAGGAAGCCCTCCCACCCACTGGGGATAAAAGGAAGGCCCAGGCCCTATGGGGCTGTGGCACAGCTGCTGGAGTTGTGCCTGGAAGTGCTGCTGCTCACCTGGTGTTTGGTGTGTGGCTGTGCTTTGTCTCTGCTCGGGGGCTGCACCTGCACCTCGCTGTGCATCGTGCCGATAGGGGTGGGCTGGGGACACAAGGACAACATCAGCAGCAGCACAGTCACCCTCCTGCCACCCCGTGCCCCCAGAGCCAACCCCAGGACAAACATACAACCCACTCCAGAACAGGGGCTTGATCCCAGCCCCTACCCCTGCCCCAACAGCCACGCCTGGTGTGTGGCTGCAGCGAGTCCTGGAGGGTGCCCAGGGCAGAAAGGGAGGTGACGACTCAACTGCTGGGCTCCCAGGAGCCCCAAATTCCCATGTCCCAGCTTTACCTCAGGCTTGGAGCTGTGCCTGCTGAGGACTGGTGGAGCTGATCTCTTGGGGATGGATATGATCTCCTGGGCTGCAGCCACAGACCATCCTGACCCCCCAACCCCGCTGCCCCCTGGGCACCCTGGGGACCAGCACCCTCTGCCAGCCCCTGCCCCCTTGCTCCTCACCAGTGGTTTCCCTGCCCAGTCGTATTCATAGTCGAACACGTAACCGTTCCTCTCGAACAAGTCTGTGAAGAGCTTCCTCAGGTAGTCATAGTCGGGCTTCTCAAAGAAATCCAGCCGCCGCACGTAGCGCAGGTACGTGGCCATCTCCTCTGCGGGGACAGAGCGGGCTCAGCTGGGGCAGGGGACAGGCTGCCAGACCAGGGGGGCTCTGGGGACAGGGACAGGCCCTCACCTGGGAAGTTCTCACAGAGCACCTCCACTGGAGTGGCTCTTTTGGTGTCACCAATCTTCTGGTACCTTTCCTTTAGCGTGTCAGCCTGGCAGAGACAAGGGGCAGGTCAGCAGGATGGCCGGGCGGGAAGGGGGGAAGGCACTGGGTGCTGTCAGACCACGAAGGGTTCCTTGGTCTCCCTTTTCCAGGGAGGAGATCTCATTCCCAGGGAGTCCCCTCACCGAGGGCAGGTCTGTAGGACAAGCACTGAGGAGTGCAGTTCCAGGACAGCCACTGTGAGAGCAGCTGGGATAGCTGCAAAGCAGGAGGGACATGCAGGGACATCTCCAGCCACCCAGCACAGCACAGGCCTGGCACAGAGCTCAGGGCAACGGCCCCTACATCCGGTGGGGCACTCACCCAGAAGAAAAAGCTTCCCCCACACACCCTGCTGCTGCCAGTGGCAGAGCAGAGCCAGCCCCCCAGGACAGCTATGCCCAGGGACAGCAGGAGCTGGCAGATACCTTCAGGCCTTGCCAAGGAAGGCTCCCACGGAGGAAGTACATAAACATGTGCCCTAATGCTTCCAGGTCATCCCTGCGGCTCTGTTCTGCATGAAGAAAAAAAAGAAACATGGGCTCATTTCCCTTGCAGCCACCTTCCCTGTCCCTGCCAGACCCTGCAGCCACCTTCCCTGTCTCTGCCAGACCCTACAGCATCCCCAGCTCCTTGCCCACATCCCAGGCTAAAGAGCAGGAGAGGCAGTTTGTCTCTGGCAGTTCCCTTCCCTCTCTCCCCTTGGGCTGGGAGGCAGGGCTGGCTGCACACACCTTTCCCGAGGTGGGTGTTGATGCTCATGTAACGTGCTGTCCCTGTCAGGCTCTTGTGCTCTCGGTAGGGGATGTGTTTTTTGGTCTCTGGGTCAATATACTCTTTGGCCAGGCCAAAATCGATGATGTGGATGGTGTGCTGCCGCTTGCTGCCCGGCCGCCCCACCAGGAAGTTCTCTGGCTTGACGTCTCTGTAGATGAGGCTTTTGGTGTGGACATACTCCATCCGTGTGATCTGGGGGCAGGAGAGGACATCAGCACTGTGAGGGAGACACACCAGACCCCCTGCACCCTCCTCCTCTGGTCTGATTGCCTCACCCCTCCAGCCCCAGCAACCCTGCCCCCCTCAGGTTGTGTGTCACCACTCTGGGTCAAAAGGACAGGCACAACAGGTTGTCCAGTCCCAGGAGACAACCTCAGTCTGGCCACATTTTGGATACAAGGTGAGAGACACTCAGAGAGGGGCTGCGTGGGGGTGCAGAGGGAGGGGCTACAGCAGAGGGTGAGGTGTGTGGGGAGGTGGCCTGGGATGTGCCAGCAGGCAGGTTCTCCTGCTGGGCACTGACTCCCCCCTCCTTCCCCTCCCCTTCCCTCTGGGGTCCCCACACAGCCCACCCTGTGCCCACTCTGTTCCCCTGGGGCAGCCTGTGCCAGGCAGGCCTGGGTGAGCCCAGCAGAGCCAGGGGCAGAGGTTCCACACCCACCAGCTGGATCGCGATCATCAGGACGGTCTTGAGCGTGAAGGTCCGATCACACAGATCAAAGAGATCTTCCAGGCTGGGTCCCAGCAGCTCCAGCACCATGGCATTGTACTTCCCACAGGGGCCAAAGTAGTAAACCTGAGGAATTCCTTCTGCAAGAGATGGAGCAGGGGCTGTCAAGGGTGGGGACAAGGCTGAGCAGCACATCACAGTATCACTCTGGTTGGAAAAGACCTTCAAGATCATTGAGTCCAACCACTACCCTAACTCTGCCATGTTCGCCACTAAACCACTGAACTGTCCCCTGGCACCACATCTGTCTTTTTAGATGTCTCCTCTAGGGATGGTGGCTCAACCACCTCCTTGGACCGCCTGGATCACCAAGTCCAACTCCCACCCCAGATCAGGACAACCCCAAAGTTCACACCACGTCCCTAAGGGGACACACGTGGCCATGCTGTCACAGCCATGTCACTGCTGAGCTGGGATGGGGGGGCTGCAGATGGGGGGATGTCTCTGCACTGCCCTCCCTCCATGCTGCAGACAGCCTGGCTCTGCTCTTGGCAGGAGGGTGGAAGAGGCAGCTCCCTCTGCATCCCTGACTGCTGCGGGGGAGGTGGGGGAGAGATCTAAATAAAAAGGGATCAAAGATTAAGTCGTGGCTCTGTGTAAAGTTGGCATCTCCCAGCTGAGCAGATGGGCAGGAGTCACCCATGCCAGGGAGTGAATTTGCAGTGTCATGCTTTCAGGAAGCCTCCCTTTCCCTTTTCCCCTTTCCCAGCCAGGCCTCCTGGGAGGCCAGTTCCCTGTACCTGCATTGCCGAGCTGCTTGTAGAACCGATACTCCAGGTGCAGCTGAGGGGCCCGGGATTTTATGGGTTCCTTGGAGGAGAGAAGGAGAACAGTTCAGGCTGCTGCAGGGAGCAGGATGTTTGAGGGGTCTGGGTGTCAGACACATCCTTCACATGCTGGCAGCAGCTGGACTAAAAGCATTTGAGGCTGAGAAAAACTGCTATCAATTGGAGATGGAAGCCTCAAGGAACAAAGAGAAAAGCAGCCCTTATGGGAGCCAGATCCACCCAGAGACCTGGGTGTTGGGGCAGACATTAGCAGGAGCAGGTGTCAGTGGGGACAATCCTCTCCTGGAGGTCCCTCTGCTGCTGGCACTGAGGTCCTAGAGAAGTGAAGACCCAGCTCCCCTCTCCCTTGCTCCAGCTGCAGAGACTGTGCTGTGAGCTCAGCTCCTGTGCAGCCACCCAGCTGTCACCCACTGCAACCCACTTGTCACCCACTGCAACCTGCTCAGCTCTACCCTCCCCAACAGCCTGGGGAGGATGAACAATCTCCTTCCCATATAGCTCCAACATCCCTGCCCTGACCACGGAGGGACTCACCAATTTGATAGCTACGTATTCGTTTGTGTAGAGGTTCTTTCCTGCAGGGAGAGAGATGAAAAAGGCAATTGAAAGCAACTGAGCCTTTGCATTAACCCCCACATTACACCCCTGAGGGCTCCTGGGCTGCAGAACATCCCAAACGGGTTTGGTGGCTCCTACAACATATAACCAGGCCTGGAGGCATGAGCAGGAACCCACAGTGGGGAGTCCCAACATGCCTGTTAATTATCCCCAGGTGAATGACGTGGGTTCCCCTGGGACCTGCAGGCTGTTGGGGGGCTGGAGCCAAGGCTGCTGGGAGGGAACAGTGTCCCAGTCCAGGCCTGCTGGGATGTGACCAGCCAAGGCTGGGACTTGCTGATTCTCTCAGCCACATGCCTGCATGCAAGTGGGGCCACCCTGCTCAGTTGGGGGATGGGACCACGCAGAGGGTGGCAGAGAGGGAGGACTCCCAAGAGTACTGGGGCAGCTTGAGGCATCGATGCTGCAAAGACACCGTGGGCAGGGAAAATCCCTTCCCCAGGCTGGGCTCACTCCTGGGGATACCACCCATGTGTGGCTCACCCTCCTCCCTGGGGATGCTCCAACCCACCTGGTACAGGGGGAGGCAGGAGCAGACCCCCAGCACGGCCCAGGCTGGAGGAGGAGGAGCTGAGGACAGGGATGTGCTGCGGGGAGGGCCAGACATGCACCCAGGAGAGCTGAGAGGGCAGCTGTGCCACCCAAAATGACTTCCTAGACAGCTCAGCACCCCCACAGAGTTCATACCCCCATAACTACACTAAAAGGTTGAACTAAAGAGTGTCTGCACATCACCCTCCTCACCCCAGCGAGCCAGGAGGGCGTAAGGACAGTGTTACACCTGGGTCCACAAAGGCAAAGATTAAAGAGGTTTGCAGAAATATCACAGTGTCCCTTCTGCCAGAGCCAGGCAGGACAATGGGGAGATGGGAGTTAAGGCAGCAGGTCCCCTCCCAGAGCCAGCAGACACACGATCCCACCGCCTGGCACGCGTGGATCTGATGGGGCTGCATCTGTCTCCTCGGATTTTCTCCAAGCAATTTGCTCAGGGAATGAGATCCTCCTGGCATAAGATTTCATCTGCTCCAACGGCTGCTCTCCACCTGAAGCAGCAATAAATCCTCACTGGGTGACATCAGAGCCAGCTGCTGAGCACCAGAGCTGGTGGCAGGATTATGAGCAGAGGGATGAATGGGAGATATTAATGGAGCTGCTCCTCCCAGGGACAGGCTCTGCAGCCCAGGAAGGGCTCAGTCCTCCTGCCTCTCCTGTCCCAGGGGACCTCCAACAAGCCACTTGGTCTCTGCAAAACCAAATCCTTTCACAGCTATTAGGAAGTAGGTGATTAGAGAGGGAGAAATGTCTGGCTAATGAACAGATGCCAGACCCAGGGTTTCAGGACCATCATGGACCGACATTTCCTACAGAGGAGGTGGGACATCCTCCAGATCCATCTCATGGCTCCAGGGAGCTCAAGGGATCCCTCAGTGAATTGGGAACTTGGAACAGAATGGAATAGAAGCATAAAACAGAATCATGGAATGATTTTGGTTGGAAAGGACCTTCAAGACCATCAAGTCCAACTGTTCACCCAGCCCTGCCAAGGCCACCCCTGCCCCATGTCCCTCAGCACCACATCTACAGGCTTTGAAATCCCTCCAGGGATGGGGACTCCACCCCTGCCCTGGGCAGCCTGGGCCAGAGCCTGACAACCCTCTTGGGGAAGAAACAGTTCCTAATATCCAATCTAAACCTCCCCTGGTGCAACCTGAGGCCTTTTCCTCTGGTTCTATCAAACTTGATTGCAGCAGGGAAGAATCAAAATCCTGATGGAGCCCCATGTAGCTCCCTCAGCCCTGCTATGAACCTCCTCCCAAAGACTCAAGGGAGGAGACGGTGGCAGGATTATGAGCAGAGGGATGAATGGGAGATATTAATGGAGCTGCTCCTCCCAGGGACAGGCTCTGCAGCCCAGGAAGGGCTCAGTCCTCCTGCCTCTCCTGTCCCAGGGGACCTCCAACAAGCCACTTGGTCTCTGCAAAACCAAATCCTTTCACAGCTATTAGGAAGTAGGTGATTAGAGAGGAAGAAATGTCTGGCTAATGAAAAGATGCCAGACCCAGGGTTTCAGGACCATCATGGACCGACATTTCCTACAGAGGAGGTGGGACATCCTCCAGATCCATCTCATGGCTCCAGGGAGCTCAAGGGATCCCTCAGTGAATTGGGAACTTGGAACAGAATGGAATAGAAGCATAAAACAGAATCATGGAATGATTTTGGTTGGAAAGGACCTTCAAGACCATCAAGTCCAACTGTTCACCCAGCCCTGCCAAGGCCACCACTGCCCCATGTCCCTCAGCACCACATCTACAGGCTTTGAAATCCCTCCAGGGATGGGGACTCCACCCCTGCCCTGGGCAGCCTGGGCCAGAGCCTGACAACCCTCTTGGGGAAGAAACAGTTCCTAATATGCAATCTAAACCTCCCCTGGTGCAACCTGAGGCCTTTTCCTCTGGTTCTATCAAACTTGATTGCAGCAGGGAAGAATCAAAATCCTGATGGAGCCCCATGTAGCTCCCTCAGCCCTGCTATGAACCTCCTCCCAAAGACTCAAGGGAGGAGAAGCCTGTGCAAGCAGCTTGTCTTCCATGCTCCAGGACCTCTGTGTTTTGCAAGTAATCTCAAGGGAGAGCAAAACAGCCCCATGTGCTGGGATGCAGGGACAGGCAGAGCCCAGACAGGGTCCCCATGTGCTCCCCAGCTAAGTTGGGCTCCAGTCTTGGGGCCATTCAGTTCAGGCCAAAAAAAATCACTGCTGCCTTCAGGGCAGTACCAAGAGCCAGAAAAGTCCCATTTTCCCTGAGGTTAGGCTGGGGGTGGGGGGAAGAAAAAACAAGCAGGGCAGGATAACTGCCACCCTGCCAGACGGGCACTGCAAAAACATGACAGCACAGCAGGGAGAGAGAAGGGAAGGAAGCAGGAGCATTCACAGCAGGGCTGTGCTTGGAGAGGTCCACCCCTGTCCCTGTTACATGGCATCTGTCCTGTTCCCACCAGGCTGGCCCCCTGTGTCTCGCTGGCACAGAAAGCTACCCACAAAAATGCTCAGCCCTCTCCCAGCCCAAGAAATGAGTCCAAATTGTTTGACACTCCCATGGTTCATCCCCTCCTGTGACGCTCAGAGAGCTTTGACAAAGCTGGTGGAAAAGATGGGGGAGTGGAGAGAGCATGACCATTGCTG
>NW_009953072.1:72001-72473 GCF_000747805.2 Chaetura pelagica
CCCCCCCCCCCCCTTCCTCTTCCCTGTTAAAAAAAAAAGTGTGAAGAGCAGAACCAGGAATAAAAAGAAGGGAAAAGGAAGGAACAAGCAAAAGAGCAAAGTGGCAGGGATGAGGGGTCTTCCCCTCAGGAGGACCTGGCCCACACCAGGGAACTCCCAGCTCCTGCTCCTGGATCCTGCGGCCGCCCTCACGTTGGTCACTAATGGTGGTGACCTTAGCACCTAAAATGTGTTGGAGTCCACGGACTGTCCTGAGGGAGGACTCAGGGGGGCAGCACTGCAGGAGCCACAGACAGAAATGAAAGAGAGAAAAGCAGCAATACAGGCAGCAGAAAGCAAATATTTGCATTTGCAGAGAGGCCTTTGCTCAGCTCAGTGCTTGGCGGCACCTCCGGATCCAGCTGCCAGCACCTGCAGGACATGGTGTATCCCAGCAGAGCAGAGCCAAAGCCACCAGCAGAGGGGGCAGCCC
>NW_009953072.1:75912-90421 GCF_000747805.2 Chaetura pelagica
CCTCTTCCTCTTCCCTGTTAAAAAAAAAAGTGTGAAGAGCAGAACCAGGAATAAAAAGAAGGGAAAAGGAAGGAACAAGCAAAAGAGCAAAGTGGCAGGGATGAGGGGTCTTCCCCTCAGGAGGACCTGGCCCACACCAGGGAACTCCCAGCTCCTGCTCCTGGATCCTGCGGCCGCCCTCACGTTGGTCACTAATGGTGGTGACCTTAGCACCTAAAATGTGTTGGAGTCCACGGACTGTCCTGAGGGAGGACTCAGGGGGGCAGCACTGCAGGAGCCACAGACAGAAATGAAAGAGAGAAAAGCAGCAATACAGGCAGCAGAAAGCAAATATTTGCATTTGCAGAGAGGCCTTTGCTCAGCTCAGTGCTTGGCGGCACCTCCGGATCCAGCTGCCAGCACCTGCAGGACATGGTGTATCCCAGCAGAGCAGAGCCAAAGCCACCAGCAGAGGTGGCAGCCAGCCCCAGGCTCTGCTTGGCATTTAAAAGCCAGACGTGGCTTCCTCTTAGCCCTGCACTAACAGCCCACCCTTCCCTCCCCCAGAGGAGGACTTGGCTGGGGGGGCAGCACCTGCTCCCGCACATCATGGTGGCCTGAGGAGCTGGGCCCCGTGCTGGCCCCCAGCCAGGTCCCCATCCAAGTGGGTCCCTGTGCCAGCCTCTCAGTCGTGGCACAGCATGGGACACAGTCCTGGCCATGCTGGGAGCCTCCAAGCACCACAGCCCTGAGTCACACCCAGGCACCTGCACTGGGCATCTGGCTTCTCCAGGCCCAGGCCACACAGCCCTGGTGTCCCACCTGCATCAGCCCCAGCAAGGACAGCTCCTTGGAGCACTGGGCTTTCATACCACCAAAAAACCTAAATTATTTTAGAGTCTGACCTTCCTCTAGAGGAGGTTCTGAAAGATCAAGAAGAAAAGCCAGCAAGAGCTCTCAGCAAAGGAAGCAGGAGTGTGTGGGCTCTCCCATGGCCTCTGAAGACACCATGAGCCACCTCCAGCCCCACCACAGCCACCAGCAGCTGCCAGAGGTGGCCAAGCCCTTCACCACAGCTGCACGTGTACAGAGGTCTCCATGGAGCAGAGGACAGAGGGTGACCCCTGCAGTCTGCTGAGCCCACCTGAATTTCCTGCAGGCACCTTTTGTGGACCCCAAGAATTAACTCCTCAAGAGGCCAGAGGTGACAGCCACAGCTGGAGAATGTCCCCAGCACTCACATGTGACCATTCAGCTGGGACACAGCCCCAGCCCAGCTGTGACAGTGACTTGCTGCTGGCTCATACACAACACGAACACCCACCCCCCACAGCATTTTCCTCCCTCCAAACCCCTAGTTTTACTTTTAAAAAATAAGTTAATATCCAGCTTTTAACTTGGAAGGAAACCAGCTGTTGTGTCCCTGTCAGAAATGATGGCACCAGGCTGAGGGAGAGGGGTGAGCACAGGAAAGCAGCAAAACATCTAATGGACATAAGTTTATGGCAGGAAGAACAGGGTCTGCTGGGTCCCCATCCCTGCCCACACTCCTGGGCTGAGCCTGCCCCGTGAGGCAGCTGGGATGGCCTCCCTCTGATGCCCTCCCCTCCTGTGCCACCACCTCTGCCAGCCCCTCCTGGCAGGGAACCAGTCCAAGCAGCCCCAGGGGAGCTCCAGGCCAGGCCCTGCCCAGTCTGTCTGTCCATGCCCGACAGGACAAAGGCAGCTCCTGGCTCCAAAACGTGTCTCCCAGGCAGCCCAGCACCGGGCAGGGCTTTGGGGGAAGGCTTAGAATAGAAAAGAATCATTTTGGTTGGAACAGACCCTTAAGATCATCAAGTCCAACTGTTAACCCAGCCCTGCCAAGGCCACCCCTGCCCCATGTCCCTCAGCACCACATCTACAGGCTTTGAAACCCCTCCAGGGATGGGGACTCCTTCCCTGCCCTGGGCAGCCTGGGCCAGGGTCCAGCAACCCTTTTGGGGAAGAAATTGTTTCCAATATCCAATCTAAACCTCCCCTGGCACAACCTGAGGTTGTTTCCTCTTGTCCTGTCACTTGTTCCTTGGAAGAAGAGACCAACCCCCCTGGCTCCAACCTCCTCTCAGGCATTTGCAGAGTGAGGTCTCCCCTCAGCCTCCTCTCCACGCTGAACCCTCAGCTCCCTCAGCAGCTCCTCCTCAGATTGGTGTTTGCACACCCCCCAGGTGCTTCATGCTCATTTCTGACCTTTTTGGTGAATATCCGGGTTTCTGGGTTTTCCTCCTGTCCCCTCCCAGCCCACCCTCCCAAAGCACCACCGAGGAGCTCCTAAAAGGGACCTGCCCTGACCAACCCTGGCCACCTGTGCTGCAGGCTCCTGGTGCCAGGACACACGAGCCACCAGCCACGCTCTGGCCATCCCCTCTGCCACCAGCTTCCTCCTCCCCTGCTGTTTCAGTGGGCAACATTCAACCCTGGCACAGGGTGGGCTGGCTGCAGGCAGCAGATGGGCATGGGTGCTGCTCAGGCAGGGCAGGGGGGAGCTCAGGGGGCTGCCCAGGGCTGCCTTTGCAAAGCTCCAGGAGGTGGCCCAGCACGTGCCCATGGCTGTGGGCACTTTGGATGTGCTTCCCAAGGCACCTGCCCAGCCCAGGGTGAAGCACCAGGATGGGGTGACCAGGAGGTAACAGGACCCACAACCTAAACCTGCCCCTCGCTAACCCCCCCACAGCTCCCCTCAAGTACCAGAGGGCTGGGGCAGCCCCTCCAGCACCCACCCCAGCTCTCCAGTCCTGCCCACACAGTGAGGAACCCACCAGCAGTGCCAGGAACTCGGACTGGCACCACGTTTGTGCATTGCCCAGGATGCCAAGCCCAGCACAACCATGGAGGGCGGGATCCAAGCACGGCTCCAGCAGCCAGGAACTCCTGCCCAAGTCATTCCCTTTCTGGCTTCCCACAAATGCTTTATGCCCTTTTCTTCATTTTACCTCTGCACCTGGGAGGACACTTGTCCCCACTCTGAGGCACACAGAAGGACAGAAGGGCACATGCCTCTCAGCACTGTGGTGGACCTGGGCAGTGTTACCTGTTTCAGAAGGACAACTTCATCTTCCTCCATCCCCCACCACTGGGAGCTGGAGCACTCACCTCCCAGCATGTTTTTGCAAGATCTCCTGCCTTTTTTTTTCTGAAAGGAGAAAGTCCAAAAAAGATTTGGGTGCTCTTAATACACCGAGCTACACTTTGGCCTCCACAATCAGCCTGTCTGGAGGACTGAATACACCATTCCCCGGGGAGAACTGAGTGTTCAGCAACAGCTGGAGAGAGTCCCTGCTCCTGCCACCACTTCACAGAGGAATCCCTCTGGTCCCTTGCCATTCATCTGCAGCTGCAGGAATCCCTATTTTCTGTGAAATCCTGAAAGCATTCCTGAGCCCTGAGGCAGTTCAGAGACACACCTAAGGAAGAGAGATGCAATTTTAGGAGAAAAGCCACATAGCTGTGGCTTCCAGTGCTGCTGAGGCCTTTACCATGTTATGGCTGGGCAGGAGAGGGTGTGACAGGGCAGTAAAAGCACATGAAAGGACTAGAAGCTTCTCTCACTGGTGGCAAGGACAAACTTTTACAGTGAGAATCAACTGCTGCACAGCTCCAGAGCAAATGCTCACTGCTTGTCTCTTCAGCCACCAGCAAACTGAGCCCAAGGGCTCCTAGGCTCCTGCACCAGCTCTGCTCTGAGTGACCCAGACTGCTAAGAGTCACAGATGCTCCTCAGATCTGTGAGACTCATGTCCACCTCACTGCAGTCTCAAGGATCATGCTGACCCTAAGAGCTGAAGACACCAGACAAAGCAACAGGCATAGCCTCAGTTGTTTCAGAGTCCTGCCTAGAGCAGGATCTTGGAAAACAGCTCACCCAGAAACATGTACCCACTGTGGGATGTTCACTCTTAGCAGGGAAGAGGAGGCAGAAGGACACAGGTAGGCTGTGCACAGCTCAGAGCCCTCCATCCACCCCTCCCAGCCAGCCCTGCAGGGAGGCACCACCATTCCCAAAGGCTGTCCAGACCCACCCAGGCAGTGAAGGGAGAGTGGAAAAACCCCTCAATATTTCCCCTTCAAAAAAACCTGGGATGGGAGGAAGGATCAGAGCTCCATGACGCTGGGAGCGACAGACCCTCTGCTGCTGAATGTGGGAACCACTTGGCTGGATTTCAAACAGATCCTTCTCCCAGGCTCTGCAATTAAGCAGCCACCTCATCAGGGAGCTCAGGGACAGGAGGGCTCAGCCTGGCACCAGCCTGTCTGTCCTGGTGGGAAGAGCTGATATTAACTTCCCACAGACAGGGATGGCACAGAGAGGTGGGGACACAGGGACACTCACCCCACCATGTGCAAGGGTGCCAGGGCTGCGGGCAGCACATCCCACCTGCCTCCCACCTCCTGCTCAAAAAGGCAGGACAGGGGCACACAAACAGCCTGCCCAGCAACCACACTGTCTGCAGGTTTGAACTCAAGAGCTTGGTTTGAACAGGGGCTGCTTAAAATATCACGGAGCAACAAGGCCCACGGCTGTCACAGGCTCCCAGCCTTCTCCAGGCACCCACTCTCTACCCCCTTTCCCAAAGCACTTGCAGCCAAGGCCAACTCTCTGCCTGGCATAGGCTCCATCAACACGTCCAACACATTCCTGGAGACACCCAGACTGCAGTGCTGGCACAGCAAGGCCTGGCACTGCCAAGCCTCTCCCAGCTGCCCAACACCAGCCAGACAGTTAACAGCTTGATGAAAACCTCCTGGGGCACACCAGGACCTTGGGAGAGGAACAACTGACCCAACCTCTAAACAAGAGTTTGTTTGAGCTCTTCCCTGAGAAACTTGGTTCAGAGTGGAAAGTGACCACAGAAGGTGCTTGGGTTTCATTCAGCCCTTTCTCTCTTCTCTGCATAAAAATTTTAAGAAAGTCTCTGAAACAATCAGTATCAACATCCAGAAAGTTTACCCAGGATAAAATACTCTCTTCTCCAGATGTTTGCCCCACCAGTGCCAACACCCCCAGGGCCCCCCTTGCTTTACAAATGCTCTCCTGAGGCTTGTGGCACATTGGGAGGGCACAAGTGGGAAGAGATCTGGTGAGCACAGAGCTCAAGAGACTTTCCCAAATGTTCCAGGGCTGGGGGGCACAGCCAGACTTGTGTGGGGGCCACCATCACTGCTGACAGGACTGAACTGTCCTGCAGGCTGTGGTGGCCTTTGGAAGGTCAAGCCCAGTGTGTAGGGGCTGAGGAAAGGGAAACTCTGCGAAGGAAGGAAAGGCCACGTGCAACACGAGATGCTTCAACACCATAAGACCAGTAAACATCCTCAGCTGGTGGTCCCAGGAGTGTGTCAGCTCCCCCTGCTGCAGGAGGCAGGTGCCAGGGCAGTCCCAGCACAAGCAGTGACAGCGAGGACAGAAGTGAACCCTTCTCACCTAGACGGAGCTCCCCAAAATTGCCGCATCCAATCTTCTTGCCGACCCGGAAGTTGGGACCCACCATTAAGACTCCCGAGTTGGTTCCAGCACTCCGGCTTCCATGACTGCTCCTTCCTCCACCTGTTTTGGACATCCTTTTACCTTCCTCCAGCTCCCCTTTCCCTCCTCTCTTATCAAAATCCATAAGTTTGTGATACCCCGGCCTCTCCACGGTTACGCTGCTGCCATACAAATCCCAGAGCTGCCGAAAGTTGAGGGGTGAGGAGAAAAGAAGCAGGGTTCTTCTTGGTTAATACACCATCACGGTGAGTGGTGGGAGGGCAGGGTGCAGAGAAGGAGGGAGAAGTGGCCACCCACAGGTGCGGGGCTACTGAAATGTTAGTGCTTTCCAAGGTCCTGCCGGGATTGTCATTGTCGCCTGTTACAGGGAGCTCTTTGGTGGAGAGAACATCCTGCGGAGAGGGTCCTCCCAGTGTGGCTCCTCGGTCTCCCAGCTGTGGAAAGGAGAGGGAGATAATCAGCATGAGGATCATGATCAGCATCAGGGCCACAAAAATGATCCCAGGGCTGAAGCAGCTCTCTTATGAAGACAGGCTGAGGGAGTTGGGGTTGTTCAGCCTGAAGAAAACTTCAGGGGGACCTTAGAGCACCTTCCAGTGCCTGAAGGGGCCTGTGAGAAGGCTGGGGAAGAACTGCTCACAGGGCATGTAACAACAGGACAAGGGTGATGGTTTCAAGCTAGAAAAGGGTAGGATTAGATTGGACATTAGGAAAAAGTTATTGAATATGAAGGTGGTGGATCACTGGAATGGATTGCCCAGGAAGGTGCTGGAGGCCCCATCCTGGAGACATTCAAGGTGAGGCTTGATGGGGCTCTGAGCAATCTGGTCTAGTGTGAGATGTCCCTGCTGATTGTAGGGGGGTTGGACTAGATCACTTTTGGAGATCCCTTCCAACCCAACACATTCTATGATTCTAAGATTCTAGATGGGCATGTAGAGGACACCAGGGGGTTGTGGGCTACAGGCTCCTGCCCTCAGCTCTGCAGAGCCCCTCCAACATCTTCCCTGCATTACAGATAACTCCCACTATGATGAAGGGCGCTGCCAACCGAGGGGTGGGGCTGCTGGGGGTCAGGACCATGGCAGGGTGACCCCATCTGCAGTGCTGCCATAAATAAATAAATGTCAGGCCACAGAAGGAGGTGAAACGCTTGATGAGTGTCTCCAGGTTGGTGCCAGTGACAAGTCACTTGAGGAGAACAGCCCCCCCATAGGGCTACTGGCAGAAGGGAGACCTTCAGGGGCACCAGTCACAGGGCTCAGGGCCAGGCTGCCACTGCCACACTCCAGAGTCCTCAGGAGCAGAGGACACATGTAAACCTCAGAGCAAATCAGGCCAGGCCTGCCATTTCCTAGGAAGTGAAAAGAGGACATTGTCCTTGAGCAGCTGCTTGCCAGGAGGGTCCCTGCGGGTCCAGGGGCTGTGACCAGCTGAGTCACAGAGCTTCCCCTCTGCTGGGGCTGGGCTGAAAGCTTCGTGCCAGGGATCCTGTGCCAGGACGCGTGGGAAAGGACAGTTTTTAAGGAGCTGGGCAGGAATGGCCACTCTCAGAGCTCCTACCACAACCCGCCCACGCCTGCCCGGCTGGGGCAGAACAGACACCAGCAAACAGGAACCCAGGGCTCCCTCACACCTCACCCACCTCCGCGGCGAGCTCCCGACTGCTGCTGCTTCCTCCACTCTCACAAACAACCCTGGATTTTCACTGCACAACTCAGAGTGAGGCACAGTGGCCAGCAGGGCTGCCAGCCATAGCCTGGGCACACTCACCGATGGCCACGGATGCTTGTTTGCTCAGGGGTTGTGAAGCACCTCACGTGCAGCTCCCAGCACGTCCCAGCAGAGCCAGCAGGAAGCCTGTGCTGGCAGTGGGGTATCCTGGGGTTCCCCTCGGCCCCCCACAAACACACAGCTCAGCCCCTCAAACCAGGGAGCTCCTTCCCTCTGCTCATTGGGAGGGCTGGACTAGATGACATTTAAAGGTCCCTCCCAACTCATTCTATGATTCTGTGACACTGGCTCTGTACAAGCCTGCCCCATGGGACACTTCACACAGGTCCAGTCCAACATCCAGGCTGGGTGGGGACCAGCCAGCAGCTCCAAAAACCAGATTCCAAGAGGGAGCTGTGCCCTCCCTCCATCCCAGACTCCTACTGGAGCTGCCTGAGGGGAGGCCAGGCAGGGATCCTCTTTGCAGGGATGCCTGTGTGGGAATTGGCTGGAGCATGTCAGGAAGCTAAACAGGGGCTGGGACACATAGAGGGTCCAGCAGGAGCTGAAGCACACTGGGAGGCCTCCTGAGACAGACACAAACACATACACACACACACCCACACCCCCTCTCTCCCAGCATTCATCACCTCTGTTTTTGCTCCCAGTTCAGCCCTTTCTGTGTTTTGAGTGAGCTGAGCAGTGAGGCAGCCTCCACCCCTCCCTGCCCCCCCTGGCCCTGCCTCCCCTCTCACCACCTTTCCTCTCCCTCTCTCCAGGCTGCCCTGACACCCACCAGGAGCCCCTCACTGCCACAGCCTCATTACCTGTGGGTTACACAGGCAAACCCACCCCCCCTTGCAGTGCCTGGGCTCAGGAAATGAGCACACAGCGAGCCCTGTAAAACTTTTTAATGGCTCTCAATAGCTGTTAATAACAACAACAAAAAAGGCTTCTTGTGCTCGAGGGTGCACAGGGTGAAATGGGGGAGGGTCTAAGAGGGAAAAAGACACCCAAACTCAAGCTCAGCACAAGGGAAGGACCGGTCCATGGGCAGGGGAGCTACTCCCTGGGGATGCCCAGCTCCACGTCCCAGCCCAACACTGAATCCCACCCAGGCCCACCACAGTGTCCAGAGCATCCTGGCCAAACGCTGCTGCTATCCAGGAGGGACTGGAGCTGGAGGTGCTGCAGGGCACTGACCCAGTCCCTTGGGGCTGTCATGGGTGCACAACATCCATCTGTGGGACCTGGCTGTCCCAGCTTGGGGGAAACAAGGCTTTCACACAGGGTGGGAGTCCCCTCCTTCCCCCACAGGCTCCATCCTCTCGGCCAGCCCCTCTCAACCATCCACAAAGCAGAGGAGCCCAGCACCAAGCAGCCCAGCCCTCCAAGTCCACCCCTGGCAAGACCAACATTTGGAGACCATCCCAGGACATCTCAGCTGAGGGAAACCGAGGCATGCAGAGCCTTCCAGCTTCCCTAGAGGGGGTGGGAGTCCCCTCCTTCCCCCACAGGCTCCATCCTCTCGGCCAGCCCCTCTCAACCATCCACAAAGCAGAGGAGCCCAGCACCAAGCAGCCCAGCCCTCCAAGTCCACCCCTGGCAAGACCAACATTTGGAGACCATCCCAGGACATCTCAGCTGAGGGAAACCGAGGCATGCAGAGCCTTCCAGCTTCCCTAGAGGGGCAGCCACAGCCCAGCTCCTCCCTGCGCTTTGTTCTCCCCCAGCCCCGAGCACGCTCGGGCAGCACGTGATATCCTGCTCATTCTTTGCTCCCCCCATAATTTCCGCCCCAGGTCGGCACACGGTGATGTCTCCAGCCTCTCCAGGAGCCATTTCCCCCACAGCATTTCAGGAACCACCTTCCCTGGCACGGGGCTCCTGCCCCACACCAGGAAGGGAAAGCAGCCCCACGACGTGTGGGTCATGCTGCCTCATACCCCATTTATGTTTTGAATCAGACCTTTTATGTTCATTCCTGGTGGTTTCCAGGCCCAGACTGTTTGCACAGTCAGGTGGCCAACAGCCAGAGCTGAGGGAGCTCCAGCCCCATGCTTGGGATTATATTTTTTTAAAGAGTTATGGGTCAGTCTCTGTGAGGGAACTTCAGACAATGGAGCAAGACTGAGCCCTAACAGAAGGGAAAAAATAAATACCTTTTCACAGAATCACATCATCATCCTGGTTGGAAAAGACCTTGAAGATCATCCAGTCCAATCAGAACCTAAATCCACCGACCATAATCTCATCTACCCATTCGGTGTTGAAATCATGTCCCTCAGCACCACATCTCTATTTCTTTTAAACACTTCCAGGGATGGTGACTCCACCACCTCCCTGGGCAGCCTGTTCCACTGTCCAACCCCTCTTCTGGTAAATAAATTCTTTCTAATCCCCAGGCTAAACCTCCCCTGGTGCAACTTCAGGCCATTTCCTCTGGTCCTGTCATTATTCACTGGAGAGAAGAGCCCAACTCCCCCCTCCCTGCCACCTCCTTTCAGGTAGTTGTGGAGAGCACGGGGAGACTGGTATTTCCCAGCGCAGCACAACTCCAGCCCTGTGCATTAAGCTTCAGGATCAGCCCTCCTGGAATAACCCAGCTCCAAATCCCAATTTCAGGGCAACACGCAGTGAGGCCACAGCCCAGACCCTGTGCTGGGGCTGCGTGCCAGTCAGTTGCCATGCTGCAATTCCTCTTTCCCCAAAGCTGGGCACTTGGAGCAGCTGGAAGCTGCTGAACTGTGAGTCAAGCCAGGGCAGGTGATGCTGCTCCAAACTCTGCTCACCAGCCTCCCCCCTGGATGAGCTACGGGCTGGGAGGAATCTATTTTGGCATGTAGAGGAGAGGCAACAGCTCTCTGGACCTCAGTACAAAAGCAGGACCCACCTCTCTGTGCAGGGACTGGTCAGGTTTTCCACTCCGTGCCATAAAGAGATCCCTGGCCTTTCAAATTGAGAACAACCTAATTAGAAACAGAAACTTTTGGTAAAAATCCCAGGACTCCCACCGCTCTGGAGCAAACAGCCCTGCAAAACCTGCGCTTGTTAAAACACAGCAGGCTCTGGAAGGGCACCAGGGAGTCCAGACCTGCCCCATCCTGCCACCCCAGCACCTGGGGAAGAAGCCCCTGATAAAATATTGTTGCCTTTTAAACAGGAATCCTTACCCAGGAGGTCACATAGAGGAAAGGAGCCTCAGAAAACCACCTTCCAGGCAGGAGCTGCTGGCCTGGTATCAAATCTGATGCAAGATGAGACTAAGAAAACTTCTTTCTTTCTTTGGGGGGAAGGGGAGGGAGGGGGAAGAATAAGAGAAAAAATTAAAATTGGCCTGAAGTTGGGTAGAAGAAATTCCAAAGCAAGCTGTGGTCTTCAAACAAATAAGCATTGCCCTGCAGTGTTTGCAAGGCAAACAAGCCAGGGGACCTGAAAGTGAAATACACTGCAGACAAGTGCAAGTGACTGGGGCAGCTCCCCAAAAAGCACTGGAGGTACCACAGAGGTGATAAAAACACCCTCAAGTGATTATGTGAAAGAAAAGAAGGGGTTCCTGTTGGTTTTGTTGAAATAGTGGGTTCTTTTTATTTGCCATCTGCTTCTGAACAGGCCAGGTCTGCTCCAGCCACATTTACAAGCTTTTCCCTGCAGTTGTGAGGTGAGAACACAGGATTGGGGGTTGGGTTTGTTTGTTGTTTGGGTTTTTTTCTTAAAAAAAACAAAAAACTGTGATTCTAGTTCTAGCCTCCCTGGGACTTGGACTGAAATATCGAGGCTTGGGAAGCTCCTGGCCACATCTGCAAGTAGAAAATGCTGAAAAGTTGTGTTTTGAAACATTTCTTTCCTGTGTAGTGAAACCCCCGTGGCTGCTGAGAAAACCCTTGTACAATTGCATCTGGGGCACATTGTTCCAGGCCCTTCACACACACACGGTGTTCCTGCCCAAAAGAGGTCACAACTACACAGGGCAAGACAAAAGAGGGGAAGAAGAGGGAAAAAATAGCAGCCCACAGCAGGGACGTGATGGGTGAAGGTCAGGGAGCAGGTCTGTGGAGCTGCTTGGAACAGTCCAGGTGTCCTGACCAGCTGACACCCCCAGGTGGGTGAGATGATGCCACCAGCCATGGAGGCTGGACATACCAAAGCCTTTGGAATGGTTCACTGAAGCTGGTTTCCCCACATTCTGTGCTTTGCAAGGAAAAAACAGCTGCATCCAGATGAAAGAGAATGGCAAGCTTCTTGAGAGCACAAAAAAAGAAAAGCCCTTGACACTGTGCAGCTCCAAGTCCAGATCCCTGCCAATTAAGAGCTAAAAATAATCACAAATACCCTGATGTCCCAAGGGACGACCCCTCAGCTGGCTCCCAACACCAAACTCCAAACCAAAAAGCACTTGGTGGCCTCACACAGCTGAAACCAAAGCCCAACACATTTTAAAAGTTGAAGAGGCAGGTGAAGCCTTAGCTTGCAAGGAGATCAAAAGTCTTCAAGCAAGATCCAGCAGCTCCAGAGCAAGATGCAGAAGCTCCCAGGTGATGTCTACAAAGGTTTGTAGTTAAAAGTCCTGCAGTCCAACCCTGCTTATGGTGAAACAGGGAAAAGCTGTGACACAACATGGAGGTTTCCCAAAATGACTGGTCATGGAAAGCCTCACCAGTCATGGAAAGCTACATCAGACTTCCCAAAGAAGACCTCTGTAATGGGAAGGGTCAAGCCAGAGGTGGGACAGGAGGTGCTGGAGGGATGTGGGGCAGGTCCCTCCTCCTGTGGGAGAGCAGGAGAACCAGGACATGCCCACACAGGCATCTTTCAAGAGCTCAGCCAGTGAAAAGGCAACAGGCTGCCAGAATCTCTGGCTTTTGAGCAGCCTGCAGATGTGTGAGCACTGCATGAGCACATGGAGACCTGCCTCCAGGCACCACTGGGGCCCTCTCCATGCCCCTCACACCAGACACAAGGCCTCCAGAGTTCCAAGACAAGCAGGACAACTCTGGTATTCAAGCATGGCAATGACTAAGTACACTCCAGGTTGAGAGGAACACGTCATCTGGAGTGTGAGCAGCTACAGAACAAGAAACAGATGCTAAAAGGGGGCACAAACCCCCCTTCAATCCAACACAACACTGTGAACTGTAGTGGTACTAAAGGTATGGATGGAGGTTTGGGTCCACACCCACATCCTTCATGGAGCCACCATTCCCATCAGTGCTTCTGGCAATGGGGAGCAGAGGCCAACACAGGCTGGAAGAAGACCACAGCTTGTAGACGAATGCTGTTCCAGTTGCTCCAAAGGACAGGAACTGGCCACAAAGTCACCTTCTCCCACCAACTTTGCACTGGACAAAGAAGAAAAGAAAAACCTTCTGGAGTGTCCCAGCGCAGCAGGAACCCATCCTGCTGGGTCCACAGAGCTGGCTGAGGTCCTCCCTCTGGGCTGAGGCTCCTCACTTCTGCTTTCAACAGCCGAAAGCTTTGAGGAAAAGTCTGTCCATACAGCTACCAACAAAGGGAAATCCAGTGGGTTTTCCAGGATGTAAAAATAATGACTA
The DNA here is from genome assembly GCF_000747805.2 of Chaetura pelagica. Classification (NCBI taxonomy): domain Eukaryota; kingdom Metazoa; phylum Chordata; class Aves; order Apodiformes; family Apodidae; genus Chaetura; species Chaetura pelagica. The sequence continues at coordinate 88,678 of NW_009953072.1, forward strand.
CTTCTCAAATTCTCCAGTTTCACAATCAAACCATATTTCTCCAAGCCCAATGCCAACATCTCTTGTGGAAAAGCCAACGTACAACCTGACAACCTGCACTGGAGAAACATCAAGTGGAAATGGCCTCAAGTTGCATCAGGGGAGGTTTAGACTGGATAGAAGGAACAATTCCTTCCCCTAAAAAGGGTTGTCAGGCCCTGGCCCAGGCTGCCCAGGGCAGTGGTGGAGTCCCCATCCCTGGAGGGGTTTCAAAGCCATGCAGATGTGGTGCTGAGGGACATGGGGCAGGGGTGGCCTTGGCAGGGCTGGGTGAATCGTTGGACCTGTTGAACTTCAAGGTCTTTTCCAACCCAAACAATTCTATGACTCTATAAGCACATATCCATGTGTAAAGAACCAGCCTGACCTGCTGTTATTTAACTGATGCTTAAGAACAATTACAAGCCAAACTGGGACTGGGCCACCTGTACACTGGGGTGGGAGTCTTCACACACCTTCAGCACCACTTGAACTTCAGGGGCTTAAAACCCCTCTCTTCAAGCTGACAAAGAGCTGTAAAGCTGGGGGGTGGCTCAGTCCCAGTACATAGAATTCCCAGGAATGTGCTTCCCACACCACTTCTCTTCCCATTTCTCTCTGCACACACCCACCAGCACCACAGGAGAAGGCCCAGTCTAAGATGACCACAACAGACAGCATAATAAGCTCCTCCTGGTGGCATCATGCTCCAGAGTGTGGTGCTGAGCTCCCTGTGACTCAAGGCCTAACCTTCATGAGAAAAATGTACACTGGGTGGATTTTTGCAGAAACAAGACAATTGGTAAGAGGGAGTTTTGTCTGGTTGAGGGTTGTTGTTTTTTTTTTTCTGTTTGGTCTTTGTGGGGTTTATTTTTTTTTTTAAATGAAGTCTTTCCAAACCTGGGACTTTAGTTTGGACAACAGGCAAATTGCAGGAAGCATTAGCTCCTTTCTCTGCCTTGTGCTGCTGGGCTCAGGTGATGCAACGAGTTCCAGAAGGATCTCCTGAGCTTCCTCCACCCCCAGACACACTTGTCCTTTGAGCTGGACACAGCAGCTTGCCTTCAGCTCCTTCCCAGGGAGATGCCAAAGAGGTTCAGCCACAGGTCTGTGGGGTGGGCTGTCCCCTGCTGCTTGCCCAGGAGGAAGAGGGAAGCCTTGCTGTTCGGAGAAAAAACACCCTGAACCAGGTCTAGGACAACTCTCTGCTATCAACTCTGCTCCAGGACATCCCTCCATGGATAGGCAGACAACACAGGGTTGTGCTGGTGTCCCAGAAGGGAGATGTCCCTTCCCACCCTCACCTCCACCCAGGGAGGCTTCCTCCATGGGCTGTGCCATGGTTGGAGCTCATTTCACCTTGTACCTCCACCAGCTCCAGTTATGGGAGACCCAAGCAAACCTGCTGCAGCAGCACAAAACTCCTTCTGGCAAAGGCAGGCTGGCTCCTTCTGGCCCAATTTCCTCCCAATCCCTCAAGAAAAGAGGAGACTGAGGGCTGTGATCAAGGATCTTGAGGCACCCAGCAGAGAAGGGAGTTCAGGATGAGAGCATCTCACCTGCCACAGCACAGGAGAGCTGTGCAAACCCCACCAGGACAGAGGACCAGTTGCATCCCACAGGGGACAGCCCCACAGTGGGATGGGGGCTAAGGGGTATTTATTCATCCTGGGGAATCCCTCAAAAAACCAGGAAGTCCTGAAAGAGCCACTTTCCCAGCAAAGCA
>NW_009953072.1:91280-112838 GCF_000747805.2 Chaetura pelagica
CCCCAGAAAGCCGGGCCCCCCCCGCGGTCCCTGCTGACCCCAGCCACAAACCCACCACCCCCAGCCCCAGCAGGGCTGGGTGAAGCCCAGATGGTCTCCAGGCCTCTCGCAACCTCCAACGCTTTTCCCAGCTTTCCCAGTGAGGCCAGAGCCAGCCCAGCTCTGTTTACTCCGTTTCCTCCTTTGTGAGCTCATGTTGATGTCAGCAGAACAGGAAGCTCTTGTTAAACAGTTAGTTACTTAACTGCTGATGCAGAGCCACCGGGGAACCCAGGCAGAACGTGCCGGGTGTTTGGAGAGTTGAGGGAGCCTCAGAGCTCAAGTTCAGCGTTGGGATTTGGGAACACTCAGCTCTGCCACCACCTCCCTAGTGATCTGTGCATGTACTGACTTCCTGGCCCTTCACATCCCGGCCGTTACACTGGGATAACAACTCCCCTGCATCTGCCTTGGCCATTTGAGGTCCCTGGGGAGATGCTTGGCTCTTTCTCAGCTTTTGAACAGTGCTCAGAGCTTAGTGACCTTCTCCCTGCCTCCTCCAAGGCATCCTTCAGGGAAAAGAACCAGTAACTGACTGACAAAACTCCCCCACCAAACAGCAACACCATCCTGTGAAGGGTGTAGGACAACTCTCCACCACCAACTTTTCACTGGGACATCTCTGCACCAGGACATCTCTCTGCAGGTCAGCAGATGGCACAGGGCTGTACTGGTGTCCCAGAGCAGAGATGTCCCTTCCTGCCCTGTGAGACCTACCCACTGTACCCATGCTCCTGCTACCCACACCTGAGGTCCTGAGCCCACTGGGGGGAATATCCAATGGTCACAAATCTACTTTTAGGATCCTTATGTCAACCCCACCAGGCTGCTCATCCCACAGAGCAGCCCTGGCCTGGAGTCTTACAACCCAGCTTCCCAACTGCTTCCTTAAAAGCTGCTGCATCCCTCATGGCACAAACATGGACACTGGTTCCCATCTATACGGTGTTGTCAGCCTGAGTCACCACTGACACACCAGGCACTGTCCTGTCACCTTGGCCATCTCACAGGAGGGTTTGAAGCAGCTTCCCTTCCAACAAACACACACACACCACAGTATGGTTTCAATTTTGGCCCCACAATGTTTACAGTTAGGAAATTCACAAGGGCAGTTTGTCAAAAACGTGGGTTTTTTTTCCCCCCAAGTTGTTACTTGAAGAGAAAAAAACAGAATAAAACTGAGGTTAATGTTTCTACCAGAATTTCTTGTGCAGTTCAAGTGGAAAAAAACACACCAAACAACAAACCAAAACCAACACAAAAAAGACCTAAACTGTGGCAGCAAAGCTTTTAATCCAGTATGATCTGAGCATCCTTGTTCCAAACCTCCCCTCCCTTCCTGGCTTCCCAGCTCTTTACTGGGAACACGGTGTGTCCAGCAAGGAGTGAGGGCTCCACCCGTGCTCCCCTCTGTCCCTGTGCCCCATGCTGGGCTCTGCCCCCCCAGCAGTGGAGGGATCAGACACTGTTCTCAGCACCATAATTAACCCCCCTCACACACTATCAGATCATATAACCTCCAGCTATACGGTTAACACAGAATAAACCAAAAGCTGCCTTGTAGCAAACAAAGCAGGAAGATGTTGAGCCCCTGCTGGCAGAGATGTCCCTTCCTGCCCTGTGAGACCTACCCACTGTACCCATGCTCCTGCTACCCACACCTGAGGTCCTGAGCCCACTGGGGGGAATATCCAATGGTCACAAATCTACTTTTAGGATCCTTATGTCAACCCCACCAGGCTGCTCATCCCACAGAGCAGCCCTGGCCTGGAGTCTTACAACCCAGCTTCCCAACTGCTTCCTTAAAAGCTGCTGCATCCCTCATGGCACAAACATGGACACTGGTTCCCATCTATACGGTGTTGTCAGCCTGAGTCACCACTGACACACCAGGCACTGTCCTGTCACCTTGGCCATCTCACAGGAGGGTTTGAAGCAGCTTCCCTTCCAACAAACACACACACACCACAGTATGGTTTCAATTTTGGCCCCACAATGTTTACAGTTAGGAAATTCACAAGGGCAGTTTGTCAAAAACGTGGGGTTTTTTTCCCCCCAAGTTGTTACTTGAAGAGAAAAAAACAGAATAAAACTGAGGTTAATGTTTCTACCAGAATTTCTTGTGCAGTTCAAGTGGAAAAAAAAACACCAAACAACAAACCAAAACCAACACAAAAAAGACCTAAACTGTGGCAGCAAAGCTTTTAATCCAGTATGATCTGAGCATCCTTGTTCCAAACCTCCCCTCCCTTCCTGGCTTCCCAGCTCTTTACTGGGAACACGGTGTGTCCAGCAAGGAGTGAGGGCTCCACCCGTGCTCCCCTCTGTCCCTGTGCCCCATGCTGGGCTCTGCCCCCCCAGCAGTGGAGGGATCAGACACTGTTCTCAGCACCATAATTAACCCCCCTCACACACTATCAGATCATATAACCTCCAGCTATACGGTTAACACAGAATAAACCAAAAGCTGCCTTGTAGCAAACAAAGCAGGAAGATGTTGAGCCCCTGCTGGGGATTAAAACACTTCCCAGGTGTAGCTGCACCCACCAACTCCCTGCACCCACCAGCCTCTCACCTTGGTCTCTCCCTGGCTCTATCCCCCCCATGGCCCTCTCCCCCAATGGCAAAAAAACAACCCATCCAAGCCACAAAACCACCAGGATTAAAAGAAAAAACAACTTCATCACAAAAAATTTGTTTTTTTTTTCTCCAGAGTGGAGCTGTGCTGTGAAGATGATGGATTTTTCTGGCTTCCTCTTCCAGCCATCATGTCTATTAACCTTTTATCTAAATTCGACGTGTTCTCTTGTTCCTGGCTGTTCCCTTCCCCAGGAGATTTTTAGACACTGTGCACTCTGGTCAGCCCTTAACCTTTGAAGTTATTTTCTTCCAGCTTCCAAACACAAACACAACTTTTTCATGGATTACTATGAATTTTCCATTTATTATTATTTTTTAAAAAAAGGTTTGTGTCACATCATTCCCTCCATAGCAATCAGAAGAGCAGAGTCCCAGCACTCCAGCAGAGAAATGCTTTGACTGAACACAAGTCTTGCTTCACAGCTTGGAGGCCTCACCAATGCTTGGTGACACCAGATTCTCACAACACAAAACCAGTCATGACGCAGGTGTGATTTCATGGAGATCTTTAGAAGATACCATGACATAGTCCAAACCATCAGCCTGCTTTAAATCTCAGCTGTTTCTCAAACTCCAACACCACTAACAGTGCAGTTAACTACTGGGACAGCTCAACTATCCCAGACTCTTGCTGCTCAAGGAGCTGTATGTGTTCATGCACCTGGAGAGTGCAACGTCCTCGTCACCAAGCTCCAGCATCACAGCAGCCCCAGAAGAGGGTAGGAGCAAAACTGAAATCTGTTCTCTAACCATAATGAAAGTAAGTAGGGAAAAAGGGGGGAAACCACCAACCAAGTAGTGTTTCCAGCTCCCAATGGAGCCCAGAAGGGGCTCAGTGAAGGTGTGAATTCCCTGTACTGCTGTGAGTTTACAACAATTGTCTCTTTCTCACGAGGAGCCTCAAAGAGCCAAATAGCCACATGCTGGAGGACACCAGGTGACTTCACCTGAAGTCTCAACCCCTTGCACTCCAGTGAATGACAAAAAACTCCCCACTGGGCAGCAAGGGGTCAGGAAGGAGAGCATGTGTGTCTAGAGCCTCAGCTTTAGAGTCACCTTTCTGACAGCAGCTCAGCATTTAATTATTTTGCCCCTAAAAATATCTAACAAGGGACCAGGCCCCTCTAACCAACCTTTTTGATGGGTGTTTGCTCCCTGCTTGCATAAGCAAAAATGGAAATCAATGTGCTGTGGACAGCCCCAATCCAGATCAACCCAGATCCTCAATGGTTTTGGAGACAAACAAGCTTGCAGAGTCACCAGCTCTTCTAGGGCAGCTCCTAAATCTCTCAGCAAAAGCAGTCACAAAGAAGACTCCATGAAGGGTCTTCTCCACTGCTGTGAGCTGCTGTGGGATTTGCTCCCAGCCAGTTTCAAGATTTTACTCTCTTCGTTGGATCCCCATGCAAAGCAGTTACACCTGGATGGAAAATATTAACTCTGCTTTGCCAAGGAGCTGGAAATACCATGGTGGAAATTTCAGCAGCAGCACAGGAACCAAGCAGAAAGCTAAAAATACTCCTCTAGGAAAAAGAATAATAATAGTAAATATACACATGCTAAAATAAGAGCAGATCTGAAAACACAGCACAAGTCAGACAAACCCATCCAAGAACCAAATATCTAAGAAAGTCAAGTTACCTTTTTGGGCTTATGGGCCACAAATGTAGAGTTCCAACTACAGAATTCATTACATCTACCAGGAAACACTCTGAAGCCTTATTTCACAGACTCAAGGGAAGCAGCTTTTTGGTTGAGATTATAGACCCCACAAGAGGAACTTCCACACCTTGATTTACCCCTGGAGTGACACAAGATTGTGCCCAACTAAGTCCCAGGGCAGGCATCTCCTGAAGCCACGTGCATCTTGGGAGCCTTTCCCATGGTCCACATGTCAGATCCACCCAGTGTGGAAATGGCAGCAATGCCAAACTACTGTGGGGTGTTGGGAATGCAAAACCCCTGGCTTCAGGAGGGAGCCAGGTAGCAAGAGATACCCACCTGCCTTCCCATCTAGCCCTGCCTTTTCACCTCTGGGATGTTACCGGCATCTTCTACCTGGTCTCTACTCGTTTGGGTTGGAAGGGACCTGAAATATCATCCAGTCCCACCCCATGCATGGGCAGGGACACCTCCCACCAGCCCAGGCTGCTCCAAGCCCCATCCAACCTGCCCTTCAACACTGCCAGGGATGGGGAAGCCACAGCTTCTCTGGGCAACCTGGGCCAGGCTCTCACCACCCTCACACTCCACAATTCCCTCCTCATGTCTCACCTCAATCTCCCTCTGCCAGTTTTCATCCACCCCCCCTTGTCCTCTCCCTCCCTGCCCTTGTCCCAAGTCCCTCCCCAGCTTTCCTGGAGCCCCTTCAGGCACTGGAAGCTGCTCTAAGGTCTCCCTGGAGCCTTCTCTTCTCCAGGCTGAACAGCCCAACTCTCTCAGCACACCTTCACAAGAGAGCTGCTCCAGCCCTTGGATCATCTCCATGGTTCTCCTTCATACCCTTTCTCCAAGACCAGTGACAGCCATTCTCATGTTATGGCAAGAAGAATACTGCAGGTAATGGATGGGCAACCAGAGCAGTAAACCTGGTTCTGAACAACAACAGAGCAGACACAGAGGAAGTAAATCACCCAAGCCTGTAACTCCACAGAATCTATCACATCTTAACAGTTCAGCACAAAAAAACCCAATTAGGATGTTGAAGTGGTTTCGGTTTTACTAATATAGAGCTACTAGCACCGGAGGAAAGGAAGTTCACTGTAGACAAAGCTGAGTCTCTGTCCTTAAAAGGACAGTAGTCAGAGTCCAACTCCTGGTTCTCCATCCCTTCCCACAGTCCGTGTGCTCCAGCAGTTTCCACAGGACAAGCAGGCACCCCAGTCAAGGCACAGATGATGCATTTTGAGTCCCTGCTCAGCACCACAAGAGCTGAATCCACCAAGACATTTTGTACAGTCACTTGAACCACGAGCCCCTCAGGCCCTCGAGCCCCTCAGCCCTGCCAGTGAGGTTTCTATTTAAAACAGACAGTTCATCCACAAGCAGCAAACTCCAGTGGGACACTGGATACTAATTCAATCCATGCTGCTGCTACAAGGCAGAGCTGCAGAGGAACCAGCTGCATTCCAAAATCCACAGCAGTTGGCCAGCAAAAACCCATTCACCAGTCCCATGCCCTCCCCTTCTCATGCTCTCTCCTCCACGTTTACCAAGGTTGATATAAGAATAGAAACTTCTTTTCTAATCAGTCCCATCCTGCCCAGTTCTTGCACTGATTTCACTGTCACAAGCACACTCGTCCTGGGAGAGCCTGCAAGGGTTTCATTTCTACAGTCAAGACCTGATATTGCCATTTACTCCACACATTCCCAGAGCACAAAGCCTGAGACTCAGCTGTACAGCCACGTCTACCCAAAGAAGAACAATCTTCTCTTTGGAGAACAATCCAGCCAGAGCCAAGTGACACACTGGGAAAGGTCAAGTTCCTAACACTGACCTACTGCAGAACCTGAGATTTGCTTTCATGCCTGGTAACCCCTCACAAAACAGGCTCTCTCTGCAAGCAGGTATCCATCCAAAGGATTGTCTGTACCCCAAACCACTGAGTCAAGCTGGTGCTCTGGGAAACAGAGAAGCCCAAAGAGAGCTCCACCTCAAACAGCCTCTGAGCACAGACTATGGATCCAGAGCACAAAGCACCTTCAGGCTGGACTGCCCTATATTCTTTATTTCAACCTCTGCTACTGGACACAGATCCCTTTGAGCCACTTTTTTGTCAAGTGGAGGGGGAAAAACCACCTTGACAACTCAGTCACGCTTGAACTGCTCTGGCACGCGATACGGGAAGAGGCTGAACAAGGACAGATCCAGACGTGCTCCCAGCAACTGTGGGGATGCAGCAGAAGGGAACTGACTCCTGAAAGCTGAGCAGCGCCTGCAGGGGCAGAACAGGAGCTGCACAAGCACGCCTGGAGCAGCACGGCTGAGCCCTCTTCATCCTTCCCCCAGCAGTTGTGAAAGCAGATTTACCTTCTGCTGACAAGGCTGGTTTGGTAGCAAGAGGCAGTGGTGGGACCCAAGCACCTGCAAAGCCTTTCTGTTAAAGGGACAATCCCACATTTGTCACAAAAAGCCCAAATTCACAACCCAGATCATCAGCCTGGTTGTGACACTACCTGTGCTGGCCAGGCTCCATAGCCAAGTAAGCCAAGTTGCCCTTCCAGCTCCTTCCTTCCCACCCCCAGAGCTCGCAGCCTCCCTGGCAGTCACCAGGAGTGGTGAAAGAAAAGGCTTCCAGACAAATGGATAATTTTTCATTCAGCAGCTTGGAACAAACACTTTCATTTCACATCTCACATCTGAGGCTTGAACACCTCCTCCTGTGCTGCTGCTGCTGTCTGAAATAAGGTTAAGACCATCCCTACCAGCACACCTCTTCCCCAGCCCTGTCCCTGTATACTCCCATGCCCTCAAAACTAACACTTTTCATAAAATAACCATGAAGTGCTGTTTGCTTTTCTCTTGATAAGGGATCTTAATGCACATCCGGCAGCGTGCACAGGGATGGATGTGAAAGAGATGCCACCAGTTTCAGAGAGAGAGCAGAGGAAAGCTCTCTCCCTGCCTCCACTGCAGCACCTTTGCTTTGCAGCAGCAGCCACAGGAGCTGCCTTGCTCCTGTCAGGCGAGTGGGCACAGGCTGCAGGACCTGCCCAGCACAAGGAACTGGGTTAGGGACAACCTGCTGCAAGAGTACCCTGGCAGAGGAACAGTAGGTACAAAAGTGAGCAGCAGCAGGAGAAGGAACATCAGACACATGCCAGTGGCCCAGCAAAGCAGAAAGGGGAAATGCTGCAGAAGCTGTGAGGGCACAATGTGCCCACCCAAGAGCTGGTTCTGAGCCCACTTGCTCATCACATTCTGGAATCAGTGGCCACAGCAACCCACAGAGAAGGGCACACTGCACCAGAACAGGACAGCAGATGTTCTAGCACGAGACCATCCATCTCCCACCCCACCCTGATGGGCTTGCTTCCCAGCCTGGAATCAGGTTCGCTTTGCACTGCTTGCTGCTCATGAACTTTGGGGTTCTCTCTCCCTCCCCCAAACCTGCAGTGGGCACATGTGTGTTTAAACATCAGCATGAGATCAGACAGCAAACTCCCAGAGATGTCCAAATCCCATTTTTAAAAAATCAGTTCTTCCCACCAAAGCAGGGAGATAGGAAGGCAGTCATCCTGCTCTTCCAGCACTGGGACAGCCCCACTGTCACCACCAGGCCAGGAGCCTTCCATCAAGGAAGCCTCCTCACACAGGTGACACTGTGCACAGTGCCATCACTCCACTGAAGGCAGAGCAGAGTCCTACAGACCACTGAGCAACACCTACAGCAAAAACCTTCTCCTGTCTATGCAACCACAGGGCGCTGAGGATGAAAAACAAGCCAAGACAGCAACAACCCTCACACCATGTGAAAACTCCACACAACCAAGGAGCTGCTGTGCCACCTTCATCCAAGCCCCAGCCCCTGGCAGGCAGCCCTGGCCCCACACCCATGAGTGCAGACACAACAGCTCCCTGCTTGCTGGTGACACAGCTCCTGTATCAGTTCCCAGGGTAACAGGATCAGCCAGAGCATGGTGGGGATTGGAAGGGACCTCTGGAGATCACTCTGCTTCTCCTCCACCCTCCTTTCCTACAGGAGCCACTGTAATGGTGTCACAGGCATTGCTGGAGGGGGACACTGCCCATGGGACAGCACATTCCTCCTCATGGCAGGATGCAGCTCCAGGTAAAGCCCAGCCAGGGATGTTCTGGTGTGCATCAGTCAGAGGGTCTGACCAGATGGTGGGGCAAGACCTCCCCCCACAAGCTATGGGAGAGCTCCTCAAGGTCCTGCTTACAGAGCACAAACCACATCTGCATCCCACAGGCCAGGAAGCAGCAGAAGGGGAGCAGAGGACACGAGAGATGGAGCCATCCAAGCACTGTCTCAGAGGAGTGGTGGAGACATTCAAGAGCATCTCCCTTCCAAGGATGTCCTCAGAGATCCCACAGCCTTGAGCCACACATGTGCTGCCTTCCTGCACTGTGAGGGATCAGCTGCAGTTCAGATGAGGGGCTCAGCATCTGTTCTCCAAAGGATAAGGGACATTTCCCAACCTCTTTCCTATAACAAAAGCAAATTCCTGGATGCATTCCTTTCCTTTCTGAAGCCCAAGCTGGGTGACAGTCTCAAAACCTTTAATCCACCTGGAGATTTCCTCCCTGCAGAGGAACTCAACTGGACACCAGCAGGGACAAGCCAGGCACTATGCTCCCCAGGGAGCAGGACACCACACACTCAGCACTTTTTCCTCCCCACAGCCTTCAGAAAGGCTCCCAAATAACCTGAAGAGCAGGAGACTGGGAACACACTGCTGCTCTCAGACCCTCACACCACAGGTCTCCTCGTAGGGACATGGCTTAGCACTGGACTCTGCAGAACTGAGTTAATGGTTGGACTTGAGGATCTTAAAGGTCTTTTCCAACCAGAATGACTCTGTGTTTCTATTCTACAACACAAATGGCTTGAAACTGGCTGGATCTGGCTCAGCATCACTGAACAACTCCCAACTTCCAGAGGGCAGGAAATTAAATTTTAGCAGAGCTCTGCAGACCCTAAGCAGCCACAACATGCGAAAAGCATTCCTTCCTCTCACCACCTTGCACCATAGATGTGAGGCACAGGGAGCAGGGGGTTCCCAGCACACCCCAGAAGCTGTGCCCTTGGAGCTGACAGGGAAAAGGTTCCCCCAGAGCCAGGGAGGCTGAGGACTGTCGTCAGCACATTGCACAATTCATATGTCACAGGACACAAACCTGCTCTGATAGCAGGTGATGCTCACTCTTTTAAAATCCCCCACCTCTGGAGGGCAGGACATCCCCGCTGCCCAAACTGCAGTCACACTTTCAAGTCCTCAGACTTTCCTCTCTTCCCTGGATGGCAGCTTTCCAAGCAGCTGCAGATGAGAAACCCCCTCTCTGGTTACCTGCTCTGTCTCACCAGAGTCCAGGCCACCAGGGAGCTCCAGATGGTATCAGACATGGATGCTGCTGTTTCAAAGTTTGTACATGACACCCCTGACAACTGTCCTGCCAGGTGGGACAGCCCAGAAGAGAGCACATCATGACACTATGCTGGCACCCATGCCATACAGCTCTAGGGGTTGGGCACACACCTCCTGCCTTGCCAGCAAAGCTGGGCAAGAATCCAAGCAACAGCATTTCCCACCTTATTGTCCCAGTGTTCCTAATCACAAGCTCTGGGGGCTTTTTTTTTCTGGGCACCTGGTCAGTGCCCCTCAGCTCTCACACTACTCCCTGCAGCAGCCGACTCAAGGTACTTCACCAAGGAGGTGTCACTCCAGGAGAGGGAGCTGAGGCAGTAACTGCCCAACATTATCCCAAAAGCAGCAGCAGAAGAGGGAGAATGGCCCCATGGTGCCTGAAGCTGCTGTGCCCTCTGAGGTCACCTGTGCAGAAGGTGGCCCTGACCACAGATGCCTTCTCCAGGCCAGAACAGCAGCCCAGCCTTGTGCAGCACCACCTGCTCAAAGCTTGGAGCAGGTCTGGGGCCCGGCTGCAGCAACAGCCAGACTGATTTCAGATTTGTCCCCTGGTTCACATTTCCAGAGACACAAAGGTAGAGCTCAACCAGAACCCCCCTCCTCCTCCTCAGTGCCACCCTGAGCAGGCACCACCTCCTGTCAGGGGATACACCAGCGCATTTATCTCCTGCTTCCTGCCTGGCTCTGCCCCTGCAGGGCTCTCACCAGGCACCGGTGGGGAAAGGAGGGGCTCCCAGCCCTGACAACTGGGGAGGGAGGGGGAGCTGTGCTGCAGCACCCAGAAAACTGAGCACAGAGCCAGGGAGACAACAGGAGCACCCACAGGGGACCTGAAAACCCAGCAGTGCAGCCTCAGCTGGGAGGTGATGCAGGCAGGGCCAAGGACTCTGTGCTGCAAAGCAACCAGCTCTTGCCAGGAAAGTGCAAAGCCCATCTAGGTGGCTTTGAAATCCCAGGAAGTTTTTCCCAGTCACCTTCATCAATACTTCTCGTGGGCAATTGCTGTAACACAGATTTGCCTGGCACCTCAAAACAACAGGGCTTCGTCCCAGCCCTGTTTCAGGGCCAGGGCAGGGAGGAAGCAGCAGAGATGAAAGCCACGCAGCACTGGAGGAACAAAAACCACAGCCTGTTTCATCTCCCACCTCCAGGATTTGGGATACTCACCCCAGAGGGTATGGGGGGAAATAAAGCACTCAGGGGCCTTCAGCTGGATGGGGTTTCCAGAGGGGTTTCCAACAAGCCACTCACACACCAGCCACAGTTTACAGCAGGGACATGGACCCACCAGGACAGCAGCTCATCCTGCCTGGCTGCCAGGACACCGGGATGCACGTGACAGGAGGGCTCCCTGCTCCTCAGCCCATCTGGGGACTGTCACTTTCCACAGATCTGCTTGGCCTCCTGTCATGCGTTTCTCTACCAAACCCTTTTCTGTCAGCAGGATCTGGGTTGGCATAAGAACTTTTCATAGTAGGATTTTTATTTTTTTTCCCCTTAACCCATATCCTCTTGACAGAACCAGGTTAGGAAGCAGCTGCACTGGCAGATCTGGGGTATCCTGCTGCAAGACAAGGCAGCGATCCAGTCAGCTCTTCAATCACCAAACTGCAGCTAATTGCAACTTCCCCATCTTCCCTAGGTCACACGGAAGAGGGGAGCAACACCAGCTCTGCCATGTCCCCAGAGACTTTGCTCCAGAGTGGGCCCTTCCCTTCATGCTGGAGAGCCCAGAGCAGGGTGGGTGGAGGAGCTGTCACTCCCACAGTGACAAGGGCTGCTTCCATTTCTGGGTTGCAGAGCTGCAGCTCTGCCAAGTCGAGCTGTCCCACACTCAAGCAAACATCTATTCCCTCTCTGCTTTCTTCCCCAGGCTGCTCAAAGCCCTACACACTGCCCCTCAGGTGACTGCCAAGCCTTAAGAACTGGGGGGGAGAAAAGAAGGGGTGAGGGAAAGTTTCCAGGGGGGTTGACGTGGAAACCTCTCCCCAAAGAGTTGTCAAACTCCTTGTGCCAAGATTCCAGAATCAATTCCCTGCTACAAAGTCACACAGGAGCTGGTTCACTGCTGTCCTGCCTTACCTAAGCCACTCCCAGCTCTCCACCCCAGCAGGGACAGTCACCCAAAGGGACAGCCTTCCAGGACCATAAGCAGGACCCAGATCCCAGGCTGTGGGGAGGAAAGAGCAGCACCACACAAATAATCTTCCCTGCAAAGGAACTGGGGCACGACAATATCCACCAGCTCACACACAAGCACCAGCAGCATCTCCAGAGCAGCATCCTTGAAGTATCCATCTTCCCACCTCCTCCATTACCAGACCAAGCAGCTCAATCCTTTAAACATTTCTCCTTTCAACCTCTCAAAGGTACAGGAGCAACCTGCTTATTTTACAGATGGGAAGTGAAATGGCATAAAACACGTCCATGATCTCAGGGAAGAAAAGGGGAGCAGAGATGGGCGATTCCCAACTGGAGACTAACTGGGACAAATTCCTAAGGCCCGGACCTGTGTCTGCTGGTTCATAGGGAGGGATGAGCTTCAGAACAGGGGGACCAGAGACCTATATCCTTTTCCTGGTCATATTACAAATTGTTTGGGATCTTTCCACTCCTCTGTCCTTCATGCAGAGGATCAGACTCACACTCTATTAAGAACTACGACAGCTTTAGGAATTAAGGACTTGCTCTGGTTTGCCAGCAACATCCACATGTCCCCTTCCCTCATTCTCCACCTGTGTGCATTCTGCACAGGATGAGAAGAGTGGCTACAGCCAAAAAGGTGCCTACAGGGGTGCTGAGGACAGAGTTTTTAAGGGGTTCATCCAAAAGACTGCTCTCTCTTCAACAGGCAGATCTGGTGTGACCTCACTGCTTCCTGTCTTTACCTCACCTGCTCAAGATTTGCTTCTCTGGCCCCTGCACAAGGGGTTTAATTAATAAAGTCAGAGGGATCACCCACATGAAGGAACATGAAGGATACACTCCCCCAAGAGGACCCATTTCATCTGGCTGCTATTAATACCTGGAACATTATTTACACGAACAAACTGTCCCTTCTCTCTCATTTCTGGGCTCTCACTTCTCTGATTTGTCCCAGAAACCCCAGCCAACACACGTTCACCCTTCTCTACTACACACTTCCATCCAAAACCCAAGCCTTTTATTTTTTTCCACTTAATTACTCATGTTTCTAGTTCCCATCAACTCTTCCAGTCCCTGCAGGAAGGACACAGCTCCCCTGGCTCCCTCATTCACCAGAGCTGATCGATGGGCCTAAACTCATCAACACTAGTTATGGAAAGGGCCCAGACTTCCCTCAGCTGCACAGTGCTGCTGGGTGCCCACCCACAGTCACCCCCATGGGTGTGTGCTCAGAGAGGCTGACAGCCATCCTGGGGAATATGAGCCCCTCCACAGCCTTTTGCACTGGGAATGCAACCATGGACACTGGCAGAGCCCTTGGGTTGAATGAACACAGCTCAGTTATCACCACTGAGCTATCACCACCATCACAGGTGGCACCAGATGCCTGCAGAGTCTGCAAAGGGAGGAGAAATCAGCTTAGGAGGAGCAGCTGAGGGAGCTGGGGGTTCAGTCTGGAGAAAAGGAGGCTGAGGGGAGACCTGCTGGCTCTGCAACTGCCTGAGAGGAGGTTGTAGCCAGGGGGGGTCTCTGCTCCCAAGGAACAAGTGACAGGACAAGAGGAAGCAGCCTCAAGCTGTGCCAGGGGAGGTTTAGATTGGATCTTGGGAACCATTTCTTCCCCAAAAGGGTTGTCAGGCCCTGGCCCAGGCTGCCCAGGGCAGAGTTGGCATCCCTGTCCCTGAAGGGATTTCAAAGTCGTGTAGATGTGATGCTGAGGGACATGGATTAGTGGTGGCCTTGGCACTGCTGGGTTAACAGTTGGACTTGGTGATCTTAAGGGTCTTTTTCAACCAAAATGATTTGATGATTCCCCAGCACCAAACCCATCACAGCTCCAGCTGGACTAAGCTCTCCATAGCACAGCTTCAGGCTGGGATTAAGGGCTGCCTGCAAGCCCCTTGCTACACTGGAGGGAGGAACTTCTCAACCATTCAGAGCTGGACTGAACTCTGTGCACAGGAGCCCAGGCAAAGCCTTCCCCTTAGGCTGGCTCACAGACAGCCACGTGTCTTTGATTTTGCTTCAAGAGAAAACATGTTCTTTCTGCATCTAAGCAAAAGTCAGCTAAAACAGTCAAGGATGGCCAAAAGCATCCAATCAAGAAGACACAGCACGAGAACTCAGGGCAGAGGGTCACCATGGCCAGACTTCACACCCAGACCCGAAGTTACTAACCTGCTCAAAGAGAGGGGCTGCCTGAGAGAGGAGAAGCCACAAGCACCTCATCAAGCATGTCCAGGGAATGGGAAATCGTGCCATTAGCAGGATCCACTGCAGAGGATTTCACAGCTCATGAACTCTGGCCACCAAAGAACACAGAGAAAGCAAAAGCAGCAGAGCACTCCTTTCCCGATAAGCTGCTTTTATCAGGAAGTTTACGCACGTTTCAGCCCGGCTGCCCACACCAACCCCAGCTGGAAAACAGCTCTAAACTGGTGCCTTTAAATCCCCCTTGGCAGAGGGAGCAGGACTGGAGCTATGTGAGCAGACACACCCTGTGCCGTCTCCTGCTCCAGCCGCGGAGCACACAAACATTTCCTCCCGGCCGCTCCTGCGCTGCGGCTCAGCTGGACCTGCCAGAGCCAGGAGGGAACACAGGCTGGTTTGCACAGACCTGTCAATACAGGGACTTACACTCGTTTCCTGAAATCCCCCCCTGCTTTCCTCCCCAAGCAGTGGACGTTCTTCCCTCAAACGTCTTCCTCAGGGCAAATCCTCAGGCTGACAGGCACTCACTCCTCATCGCAGGGACAAGTTAAATATTGGCCCTAAAACAACAGCAAGTGCCTTTAAATGATTCTGGCTGGAAAAGGACAGCTCTGGACTTTGATTTTTGGCTCCGAACAAAAATAGGAGCACAGCACTGAGCATTACACTCTGCTCCCAGGAGAAGTCAGATTTCAGGAGCTATACATTCCCTGCCAGGCCCACAAGCAGCAGTGGGAACTGTCCCCTGCTTGTGGCATCATCACACCACGGGTCTCCGCTGTCACCGAGCCCAGCCCCCTGCAGTGCACCCTCTGCACAGGATTATTTTGAGTCTCATTTCCAGGTCTGTGCTTTTATGTACTCAGAGGATTGGAGTAGATCTGCTGGGAACAGAGGGTGCCATCCAGACTGCAGCGAGGGCATCTGCACATGTTGTCCTCCCCTCGTTGGTTGCACCATCCCCCTTCTCAAAGGCTCCCACCTTTCCACCCAGCCGTGCCTGGCAAACTGATCTCTCTGGTGCAGAAGATGCTCTAGGCTGTTCCTGCTGTGCAGGCAGCCCAGCTCCCTGACAGACGTGCTGGCTCTTGCAAGAAAATAGCTCAGCAAGGTAGGAGCCCAAGAAGTCAGAGAGATGTCAGCACAATAAACAGGAGAGAAAAAGGTAAGGAGAAAAAAAGAAGAATGCAATGAGGTGAGTACACCTGAAGGGCTGCACCTGGGCTCTGGGAGGCTGTGGGCATTTCCCACTCAGAGCTCCTGCCATGGCTCTGCAACCCTGCAGGGCCAGCCTGGCCTCCCCTCAGAGCAGCCCTGCCCTGCCCTGCCCTGGGGCTGCTGAGGCCCCACTACGCTGCCCCCACCCCCCAACTGAAGGCAGGCCCATGTCTGCCCTTCATGGCCAAGGCAAAGGAGCCCCTGCCAAAACCCACCTGAAAGCAGAGTCTGCTCCAAGGCAAGGGCTCTGCCTGGCATTTCTCCACAGCAAAATGCCACAACAGATTTACCCCAAGAGTTCAGCCACACACTCAGCGTGGTGGGTGTCAAATGAGCTTCCCTGCCACCCCCCAGGTTTGGTGCCTGCAGACCTGGTGAGCCCAAGGTGCACCTGGGCTCCCCGAGCTCCCAGCAGCAGGCCAGGGAGGGAGGAGAGGGACCTGAGCAGCAAAGAGCTGCTCCCTGGCAACATCCCCAGCTATCGTGTGAGATGGAGAGCTGTGAGGTCTGTCTGCCCTGCTGGGATTCCTCATTCTACTCACTTCCCTGCACTGAAAACACCTTCTGCTGCAGGACCTGCTGGGGACTCTGACAATCTCTCCTCAGGATCTCTGATCAGGCAGATGCCTTTATGAAAACAGCAGAGGTTTAAAATCAGCTGCAAGTTACCCTGCAGGAACTGTTACAGCTCCATCCCTCCAAGCACTTCCTTTTCCTTCCCCAGCAGCTGAAGCCCACTGAGCAACGAGCTCCAGCAAGTTCGTGCAGGAATTCCCAAGGCTCGATGCAGAGACTAGTCTGTACCTGTCAGCACCAACATCCCTGGTGCCTCATCCCATGGCACACTGACCCCAGTCCCACCACAGTCGACTGCTGTTCCACAGCCCCTTCCAACACACAGACCACATCTCTGCTTCCAGCACTTATTTTAAGTCTTGCCCTTAATATTCTCTGTACTTGGGAACACAAAAACTTGACAACTCAAACCTAAGTTTGAGATAAGAGGAACCAGGATAGCTGAGGGCAGGGGGATTCCAGGAGCATCTTTGCCTGTCCCTCGCCCACACACATGGCACAGAAGGTGCTGGAAAGCACCATCCTCCCCCTGCATCAAACTGGGAAAACCAGGCAGGAGTATAAACTTCATCACTGCCAACAGCCCGTGCTAAAAAAAGGAAAAGAAAAAGGGTTTCTTGCTTTGTTGTTTATTCCTCAGTTGCTATCTCAAAAGCAAAAAGCAGCAACATTTTCTACTTGAAAACCAACAAGTCTGTAAGAACGGAGCTTCTGAGGGGCACAAAACCATCTCCCCTCCATTCTGGTTTAAACTGGATTACTGCTGACATTTCAGTGCCCACCATCCAGTCCCTCACACCCAGGAACAGCCACTCTTAGCAAGACTTCCCATTCTCCAGCTTGGGAAGAGGAATGAATTCCCAGGGAAATGGCCGTGCTCCTGGGGTACCCACAGACCCCTCTCAGTGCTGCTCCTCCTGCCCAGGTCTGCTGGGCTGCAGACCAGTGGGGCTGCAAAGCTATTCCAAAGGAAAGCTCCACAAACTCTAAGTTCAAGACCAAGCTTAAGCCCTATTGTTTCCCTCTCAGGCTGACAAAGCCTGCGCATCACCTGCCAACTGTCTAACTCTCCATTTGCAAAGCAAAAGCCAGGCCTCCCTCATTAAAACCTTACATAACATTAAATAACAAAGGGCTACAGGACACTCCTCGGCTGGTGGGTGAGTAAAACTGAATGACTGAAAACATAACACTTCTTTCCTCCAGACTCTCGGTGTCTCAGACACTCCAGCAGCCCAAGGAGCACCTTATTTCTAAGTCCTGACTGCAGCAGTGTCTTGGCTCATGCCAGAGCCACCTCTGTCCCACAGACACTAAACAAAACAGTATTTCCCAGCTGGGTTTCAGAGATCCCACCAGAGGGCTGAGGCTCCACGCTGCATTCTTCTGGTGCTGGAGAAGACACAGAAATCTCAGCCTTCCCAGGCCTGAGGCTCAGCTCCTTCAGACCTCACAGCAGAGAACTCCAGGACTCCTCACGTTATCATCTTAGTGCAAATCTTTTTAGCAGATGAGCTCATGAGAGCTCTTGGTTTTACTGTCACTGGTGAACATAAGAGACCTTCATTTCCTACAAGTGAGAATGTTTATCTGCAGGTTTTCAAGCGACATGGGTCTGACTGCAGTGGAGAAAGCAGGTGTCAACAGGGAACTGCCTTAACTGTCACCAACCTTCCAGCAGATTACAAACTTTGTGGGCACTGGGAAATCTTCCTGGACACATGGTAAACTTCTGTCCATCATCTTTATAGAACCAAGGAAGCAGATTTAAAGTCTTGCCAGAACTAACTGCACTCCTCTACTCCAGGAGCAAACTCTCCTTACTATGAGCTGTGAAAAAATCATTAATTACTTGCTCTGTACAGCATTTTTGTAAAATCGTATCACAGAATAGTTTGGGTTGGAGGAACCTTAAAGATCATTTAGTACCCACCCACTGCCTGGACAGGGGAAGCTCCCACTAAACCAGGTTGCTCAAAATTTTAAAATACCCTACAGAGTCTTACCTACAAGTTTCAACCTTCCTGAAGAATCCTTTCCTAATGGCAGAGGGTGGGATCACCTCAGTACTTATTGAGGGCACAATCTGCTGCAATGTCACATCACAGCAAGCGGAAGACAGACAGACAGACATACTGTGGTTTTACAGACACTGCACTTGCACCCAGCACCCCCAGTATCACCTCTCTCTGCTCAGAACAGCAGGACTGGGAGGGCTCAGAGCAGTGGAGATCACAGCTCTGAGCACCGTGGGACATTGACAAGCCTTGAGGAGCAGCCCCATGTTCCAGCCATCTAGCAGCTGAAGGGACAGTAAAGACAGGGCAGGAGCTGCCCTGGGACATCTCAGCTGAACATGTTCTCTGCAGCAAGATTTTATTTTTTTAAGCCAGTTATTAGGAATAAAGAATCAAGGTAACAGGCAAGGGGATGGCTGTGCAACAGAAAGGAACCCCTGTGCACTCCCCAGGAGGTGGAAGGCAGTAGCACAAAACTGGGAGCTGAACTGAGAGCCTGAATACTCTGTGTGAATACTCAGCTGCCCTGGTAGAAAGTTACCTTTACTCTTTCCTCACAACTGAGTTCTGCTTCTCTACATCCATGGACAACCAAAGACACAGCCAGCCAGGAGGATGTATAAAGATCCATTCCAATAATAACTCAAAACTTTCTATAAGAGCACAGCTTTGATAACTTGTTCTCCAGCAGAACCCCAGAGTTGCTGAGACCTCCTTCCCCTCCTGGCTCACAGGGTTTCACTGTGGCTTGAAAGTGTCCAAGCCACCCCACACCTGGGCCCATAGCTCCTCACTGTGCCCAGGACAAGCCAAGTCGGCCAAGTCGAAGCCCAATGCCAGGGCTTTGGGCAGAGATGTTCCCACAGCACTGAGCAAAAAGCTGGTATGAGCACACAAAGGAAGCTGCCCTGATGGCACCCAAGTGTCTCCCCTCTCAGCAGCACGATGAGGGAAGGGGATTTCACTCCTAAGGCAACTTAAAGCTGCCCCAGGCAAACCTGGATCCTGGGCAGTGGAACCCAACACCAGGTTAACCAGCTCTGCTGGGTGTCTCTGCCACAGCCCACCTGCACCTCTCCTGCACACCCTGCACACACAGGAAGGAGCGAAAGCACAGGAGAGGTTGCTGCTCACCTGAGGCTTCCTTACCATCTCAGATAAGCCTTTAGTGCTGCAGTTCCCCTTTCTGAAAAGCAGAGCTAAACACCTTCCCACCCAGGCAGGCTCACACCAGGACTGGTCCCTTCAGCAGCCTGTAATGCCCCCAGACCAGGCACACACATGGATGGACCAGACAAAGCAAAGGATTGCTGCTCCAGCACAGCTCCTCAGAGCTCCTCCTAGCCAGGAAAACCACAGGGGTTGGGGGGAGAAGCCTACAGAGCACTGTCAGGCCCCGGGCCAGTAAACATGTTTATTGGCAGTTGCTCTCCGCCATCTCTTCCAGCCCAGTGGGGCTGGAGGGGGTGGGGGGAAAAATACTGATTGTCCGTGAGCACAACCCTCATGTCATTCCCATTGATCCGCTGAGTCACTCCTGTATTCACAGTTTTGACAACACCCGGGCTGTACAGGAGCTCGGAGAGGGAATACAAAGCAAGAGGCAACACGAAGCCTCTCCACGGACAGACCCCAGCAGAGAGGAGCACTGGCAGGGCAGAATCCAGGAACCTGCTGACCTGCAAGTGCCAACTTCCTCCTCTCCAGTGGCTCTTCTGAAGAGCACTGCAACAAGAAAACCAAACAGAAACCACGCTGCAAGGGCAGGAACACAGAGTCCCATTCAGTGAGCCCAGAGAAACTGCCCAGAAAAAGAGCCTCCCCTGCAAGCGGCACCAACTGCCCCCCAAGTCGTCTGGATGTGAGAACAAGCCAGGGCAGCAGCTGGTTTTGTAGAGGAGCTACAGAAGTGAGTGATTTGAACCATTATCTTAAGGGGCTCCAGGAAAGCTGTGGAGGGACTTTTCATAAGGGCTTGTAGTGAGAGAACAAGGGGTGAGGGATTAAAACTGGAAGAGGAGATATTTAGGTTGAACATTAGGAGGAGAGGAAGTTCTTCCCTGTGAAGGTGGTGAGAGCCTGGCCCAGGTTGCCCAGGGAAGCTGTGGCTGCCCCATCCCTGGCAGTGTTGAAGGGCAGGTTGGATGGGGCTTGGAGCAGCCTGGGCTGGTGGGAGGTGTCCCTGCCCATGCAGGGGGATGGATCTAGATTATCTTAAAAGCTGCCCAGGGAGGCTGTGGAGTCTCCATCCCTGGAGACATTCCAAACCCACCTGGACACGTTCCTGTGGGATCTGCTCTGGGGGATCCTGCTCTGGCAGGACCAGATGATCTCCAGAGGTGCCTTCCAACCCCAGCACTCCATGATTCTGTGATCTTTAAGGTCCCTTCCAATCCAAACCGTTCCATGATTCTATGATTTTCTAAGGCCTTATGGATTTGTCAGCTAACAAGGAAGACTGGCATGTGGGGACAGCCATCTCATCTCTACAAGCAAACGAGCCAATCCCCTCCCAGGAGGACCTGGGGGCTGCTCAGGTGTGCCCACCACCACAGACCTGAGTGAAGGTGCCACCAGCCAGGCAGCAGATCAGGGTTAGACCATCCTCATCTGCACCACAAACCCACCAGAGGCCCAAAAAGGAGCCAAGCAGAGATAAAACCACCACCCAACAACATCCCCATCAGCAACGCACCAAATTAAAACGAACACCTCTTTGGCAAGTTCCTCCCAGCAGCCAAGCCACAGAGAAGGCCTCCCTCTCCACAGCATCCCCATGGAGGCCTCCTGCCCTAATTTACAGCAATTCTTTTTCAGACACACTGGCAAACACCAAACGTTTTTCTCCAGTCTGTTATATAAGGCCCAATGTTTAAACCTCTGTGCTGGCAGTGGGGAGATGGGGCACGGCAGGATGACAGGACAGTCCAGCTGGCAGATGAGCTTAACACACCCTTCAGAACTCCTTTCCAGACATCCAACCACTTGTTGTACGAAAGGAAAACAAATAGGTTTAGTTAAGGAGGCAACTTCCCAAGACAGGGTGCAAACCAGGTGTTTTACAGGCAGGTTGACTCGGGTCCAGCACAGGTTGCTCAGAAGAGACTCATTTCATAGCAGCATGAAAGAGATCCAACCAACTTCATATTTTTAACTTCAGAAATGCACCTAACACGGCAGGTCCCCATGATGCCCAGACCACAAACTGTTCCTCAAAAGAAAAGGCACCTTCCTGAACATCCCCTCCCTACATCCCAGGGCCTCCCTCAGTTCTCCTCTGCCAGGCACCAAAGAGGAGCCACAGGCTGGTGGCCCAGCTCCACAGGAGCTGCTTCTCCTCTGCAAAGCTCTCCTCTTGGCTGCCTCAGGAACAGTTAAAAGTCAGCTCCTGTCTGGTGGGGGGGGGGGAGAAAGGGGAGGGTATTTTTCCTGTTTCTCACATTCATCCTCACCCACTTCGGTAAAGGAAAAAAGAAAAAGAAAAGCTATTTAAATACCAAATTCAACACAGCCTCTTTCCCCAAATAAACACCTCCCAACTCCTCTGGAGAGAGGAAAGCCACATACAAAGGAGCCAACATCCTGCGAGGCTCGGGCCC
>NW_009953072.1:113945-132156 GCF_000747805.2 Chaetura pelagica
GCCCTGGGACAGGCTGCCCAGGGAGGCTGTGGAGTCTCCATCCCTGGAGACATTCCCACCCCACCTGGATGTGTTCCTGTGGGATCTGCTCTAGGGGATCCTGCTCTATAGGTGTTGGACTGGACAATCCCCAGAGGTCCCTTCCAACCCCCCCATTCTCTCATTCTGTGAAATGTTGTGTCCACTCCTGAGGAAGGAGAACAAAATGTTTGGTGTCCAGAGTGAGGCTGGAGGAGCTGCAGTCACAGGACTGGCCAGAGCTGCTGGTGGTTCATCTCCTTGATTTTTAAAGATTCCTCCTCACCTTAGGGCTCCACGGGTGGGCACTGGGAAGGGCTGGGGGCTGTGACACTTGCTCAGCCATGTGAGTCTGTTTCTGCACTCAGCTCATGTCTCTCTTCTGCCTTGTAGAGAAGGTGAATAACTTCCCACCGCTCCCCAGGTTCATCCCTCTCAAACCATGTTTCTACCAGAATTTTGCTGATGAAATTCCCATCGATTATCAGTCTCTGCTCTAGGGGATCCAGCTATTTCAGGGGTTGGACTGGATGGTCTCCAAGATCCCTTCCAGCCCCCCCCACCCTGTGTGAATCCCTTTCCAGGCACCTGTCAGAGCACAAAGCACAAGGTGCCACTCCTGCCAGTCCCAGCACAGGGCATGGGCTTCATCCCCCAACCTGCTGCTCTGCTCAGGAAGAAAACAACACGTGGTGGGAGACTTGGGAGGGAAAGGGATCTCACCATCTCCCTGTGCCAGCTAACTCTGGTTACCTAGGAACAGACACACTCCAGCTCGGCCAGTTCTTGTCATCAAGCACAGGATGAGCATTTATTGTCTTGTGATCAGGAAGAAAACACAAACAAAACCCAGAGCCCCACGAGTGACATGAAACATCACCCACGACCACGCCACGTGAGGCCCAACAAGCCCAGGAGCCAAGGTCCAGGTGACATGGTGTTAAGAAGTTTTAGAAATATAATGTAAACAAAAAACAACATCTAGAATAATAATTAAAAAATGAGCAGCACGTTGAGTCAACTTTCTGGAATTAGTTTCTGGCATGGAAGGGGATGGAGGGGGGGATGAGGGATCCCATCCAGAGAGGTTCATGTGAGCTCTGGAGAGATCTCAGGCAGTGATGAGACTCAGGGGAGGCAATTTTGGTGTCTGGCTCTGACCATTTTGGTGGGCAGGCTCCTGAGGAGCCCTTCTCCTGCACCCAGCACCTTCAATGGCTGCACGTGGGTGCTTGAAAACAGCCCCTTGGATTATCCAGAGTGAAAAGCATCAGGGCACAGTGTCCCCAGCAGTGCTTCTCCTCTCCATTCCTTTGACATCTCCAACCTGACAGGCTATCAAAGGACAGACACCAAATGGCTTGGGAAAACAAATTGGCAAAAGGCTGAGGCTGGTGAGGGGCAGGGCTGGAGGGAGCAGGACACAGGGGACGTACCATGTTCTGGCCTCCAAGGATGGCAAACCTCAGGTTCAGCCTCCTTAACCTCCTCCCACCCCCCCCCAGTACCATCCCATTTCCAGGGAGTTAATCAACAGGCAGTTCTTTATCACTCTCTTGACAAAGGACACTTCAAATGACACTTGACACAAGACAAAGGCACCTAAAAGCTCGGGGGGTGTTCAGAAGGCTTCAAGTATTCCTACTCACAAGCACGTTGCACACTTGCAGGAAAAACAAACAAACATACAACCCCTCATGTTCAGAGCAGGTGAAATACCCAGAGGCAGGGACAGGCTGGTTCTGCAGCAGGTGCCTGCAAAGGGGCACTGAGGGAGGCTCTGCCCTCTGAGTCATGTTTGCTTTCACTTTGGCCCCAGTGACAAAGGTGTCACACAGACCCCAAGCTGTGCTTCACTTCATGTTCACAGTAGGAGACAGGAAAAGCTCAAGAGAGCAACTGGGAAGTTCTGGTGGGGAGGATGAGTTCTCCTTCTGAGCTGTTACTACATAAGGCACACGTAGAGACAGTTTTCTAAACCTCACTTGCAAATCAGTTCCTCCCTGCCAGGACAACCTCCCTGTCCCTTTCCAGGAGTCAATTTGGTTTTCCAGTTACTCAGTGTGAATTTGGAGTGACCCCATTTACACTGTAACACCCCCAGGATCCCACCCACCCACCTGCCAAGCTCGGGGTCTGACCCTTGGGGTGCCCCACACCTCCAAGACCCCCACAGTGGAGCACTTGGTCCTTCCCAGGATCATTGGCCAAAACCTTCAGAACCAAAGACCTTTGAACACTCACTCACTATAAAAAACACTGGGAACTGACCTCCCAGTTTTGACAAAACATTCACTGTTGAAGGAGAGGGAAAAACCTGCAGCTTTTGCTGCTTGGATCACAGGGGAGTTGGGTGGCTCAGGTGACAGGAGTTGGGATGTACACACACAGAAGGGAGATGAAGAAGCTGGATGTCAGCTCAGGCACAACAATCCCTCCAACAGCTTCATCCTCCCTGTAGCTGATCCGTGGGGAAAGGCAAGAATCACTCCCTGGTGCATGTGGAAGGGAAGTGCTGCTGGACACAGCGACACAGAGCTAACATCAGTTAGGAGGACTAACCAGCTTGCCTTGGTCTTCCAGACCCCCCTGGAAAATGTCTGGATTTCAAGCACATCAGCAGAAAGCAGAATTAAATCTATTCACTGTAACAGAATCATTCCCAAACACCACTGAGGCCCCCACACCAAGACCAGCAGTTCTCTGCCATCTGGGAGCCCTGACAAAATGTTGTCCCACCAGGGCAAGGTGTGTCCTGTGGGACATTCCTTAGGTCAGCACAAAACCTGGAAGCCACATTCATGGAAGTCTGAGGACACAAGGATCTGGTGCAGCCCACCTGGAACATGGTGAACGTCACCCAGCTTGGCCAGGCCCAAAGCCCAAGGCAGCAAAGCTCCTCAGGAGCTGCCAGAGGGCTCTGGGCCAGGCTTGGAGTGAACAATCATTAACCAAACGAGATGAATCTGCACCTTTGAAGCACACAGACCTGGCAAAAAACACCCCACCTTTTGGCA
Organism: Chaetura pelagica; assembly: GCF_000747805.2. Lineage (NCBI taxonomy): Eukaryota > Metazoa > Chordata > Aves > Apodiformes > Apodidae > Chaetura > Chaetura pelagica. The sequence goes on from NW_009953072.1 coordinate 116,981, forward strand.
GCAGGGGAAGCAAGACTTGTAGTCCTAACAAGAGTCCTAACCAGGCAGGTGAGGACTCTTGGGCACTTCACACCTGAACTCCCCCTCAGCCAAACCCTGTGAGCTCCAAGATTCTTCAGGCTGTAGATTTCACAGACACCATTTATCAATGAGCACCAGGTAATTTAGGGGCTGCATTTTCCCTGAAGAGTGAAAAATTCCAGATTATTCATCCAGGAGAGTAAACACCAGTTGCTAGGAAAGCTCTGCTTGACGTTTGTTCCAGTTGAGAGAGGACTTGGCAGGGAGCTCTGCAGGAGGAGGAGCAGTGATGGCAGCGTTGGCCATGGTGGGGAAGTCAGGCTTGGCCACCCATGGTCAGGAGAGGATTCCCTCAAGGAAGGGCAGGGAATGGTTGGTTCCTCAGGCTGTGACAAGGCAAATACTGGTAAATCAAAAAACCATCTTCCTGGTGAGGCCGTGCAGAGGTGGCAGCACAGATCTTCTGCAATGATGAGGAGACAAAAGCCAAAGAAGTCCCAAAGGTGAGCAGGGTGGGCTGGGGGGGATGCAAAGGAGATATATATATTATTTTTTTCTTCAAATAACAATAGTAAAAAGACCAAAAAGAGGAGAATCCAGGCAGTTTGCAGCTGTTGCTGCTTAAGGCCATTGGTTTCCCGAGGGGTAGTTGGGCACTGTGGGATACTCTGGCAGGCTGTTCCCAGAAAAATTGTTGTACTGGGCCTCCCTGCTGGGAGGGTTCCTCCAGGCACCACTGTTCCACTCATCCTGAGCTTTCTGAAAGCTTCCACCAGCCCCTCGGTAGATTTTATGTACCTGAAGGATGAAAGAGAGAAGAGGAAAGTCAACAGCAGGTCCCCACCCCCCTTCCCCAGCAGTGCTGAGTCCCTCTGGTGCTGCATCAGGGATTTGTTGCCCTCTCTCTAAAGGGCTCTATCTCCAAGCAACAAAAGTACTTGGGTTGGAAGGGACCTTAAAGATCATCCAGTCCCAACCCCCCTGCATGGGCAGGGACACCTCCCAGCAGCCCAGGCTGCTCCAAGCCCCATCCAACCTGCCCTTCAACACTGCCACGGATGGGGCAGCCACAGCTTCCCTGGGCAGCCTAGGCCAGGGTCTCACCACCCTCACAGCACATAATTTCTTCCTAAGATCTCAACTCAATCTCCCCTCTCCTAGATTAAAACTGTTCCTCCTTGTCTCCTCCCTCCCTGCCCTTGTCCCAAGCCCCTCCCCAGCTTTCCTGGAGCCCCTTCAGGCACTGGAAGCTGCTCTAAGGTCTCCCTGGAGCCTTCTCTTCTCCAGGCTGAACACCCCCAACAACAATGATACCTCCAGAAGCAGCAAGGACTCATAGCTGCCTGGCCATGACATGTGGACACCCCAAGTCACACAGACCCCTGAACACCCACCCTTATAATGCAGATGAACATTGCCACTGCTGACATGGTAAACATGATGGCAGGAAAGAGCATGAACACAGCAGCTGCAACGTTGGTGCTGAAGAAAGTAATGGCTACCAGCCATCCACTGGAAGGGACAGAAAGAAAACCAGTATCATTAGAGCTGCCTTTTTTCAAGTGTCCTTCTCATCAGAAAACCTGTTTATTCACACCCAGAAATTGCAAGGCAGCTTCTTGAAAACGAAAAGAACAGTGAAGAAAATGGCCAGAAATTAAATGCAGCTCAGGAAGGTGTTTCCCTCAAGATCTCAAACCCTGTTTGCCAGCATCACTTGGGGAATCACAGCATCTCCAGGGTTGGAAGGGACCTCTGGAGATCATCAAGTCCAACCCCCCTGCCAGAGCAGGATCACATCCAGGTGGATCTGGAATGTCTCCAGAGAAGGAGACTCCACAGCCCCCCTGGGCAGCCTGTCCCAGGACTCTGTCACCCTTAAAGAAGTTTTTTCTCCTATTTCAATGGAACTTCCCATGTTCCAGTTTGTGCCCATTGCCCCCCGTCCTGTCCCTGGGCACCACTGAGCAGGGTCAGGCCCCATCCTCCTGACCCCACCTGTAGATCTTTATAGACATTGACTTCTAGACATTGATCTGAGGGTAAGAGATGGCAGGAGCACCCTGCTTACCAAGCTCCCCATCCAGAGAAGCCCACGGCCTGCAGGATGGTGAGGAGAAGCTGAGCACTGAAGATGAAGAAAAACGCCATGAAATTGAAGGAGCTGTCGGACCTGTGGGGGAGAGAGGGAGTCAGGGGAGCCTGGCACCTGGGGGTGTGACCTCCTCAGACCTGGTGTCTCAGCAGAGATCCCTCTGCAGCTTTGTTCTCTGATGGCAACTCCTCCTTCCCCTGGCAGGGAAAGCAGGCAGATCCATGAATCATCTCTTCCAAGGAGCCTGGCTCCTGCAGCTGCTCTGCAGAGGGAACTGCACATGGGAGGACACACGAGGAGAGGACACAGAGTCTGAACCCTTTCTCTGACCAAACATCTGGACAGCACAGCCTGGCCCTGCTGCAGCTCAGCCCCAGGCCCAAGGGAGCCTGGCAGGTAGGTTGTCCATATATGAGCACTGAGCATGAGAATTCCAGCTGGGAATGTCTCAGTGGCTGACATGCCCACGTTAATAGTCCAGCACTGGGACATCATAGGAATTAAAAACAGCCCCAAGGGAAACAGGTGGTGCCCTGTCTGGGGGCATGATTTGGCATCTTTGTGGGCTCCACCTCCCCAGGCTGTGGAGGTTGTGAGGGTCCTGAGCACCTGAGGTGCTGCAGGTGGGGATGGTCCCTCCATCCCTTCCATCAGGGGTGCACTGGGGCACAGCCCTGAGCTTTGGCTCTGCCACAGAACTGCAGCAGAACATCTTCATCCCACTCAACCAGCCACACCCATGAGCCAACCTCTCACTGCAGGCCCAGGCACCTCCCCAAACCACCATTTTTAATGCTCCAAACGATCCCTGTTCTCTCAGAAAACTCCAAGGGCCTGTGGTTTTACAGAACAGATTTACAAAACCCACTTCAGTTGTTTATTGAGGCAGTTTGGTTCAAGGGAGAGTTTACAGAACAGCTCCAGCCATTCCCAGCTCCTGCTCCAACCCTGAGAGTATTGAAATGTTTATTTTAATGAGTATTCCTTCCATGTTTATTAGTAATTCCAGCCTAAAGAGGAAATGAGGGAGGCAGGACCCCAAGCTCTGGAGAGACCAACGTGGTGGATCCTGGTTAGTTGGAGACCCATGGGAAAGACTCCAGGAAGATCTGAGCTGTGGGTGGGGTTGTCCCTCACCTTTCAGAAATATCCTCAAGAGCCCAGAATCCAAGTATCACCTCAGAGTAGGAATGTGAAAGACAGACTTGGAACCCAGACTGTTCCCAGCAGTGCCCATCATCATCCAATTAACCAGGATCAGGCTCCAGGCTGGCCCTTCAAACAGACTCTTGCAACTACAACCTGAAAGGGCCCAGAGGAGTCTCCGTTTGAAAGGATCTGTGGGAATTAGGGAGGATCCAGAGAAAAGGTGATTTCTGATCCAGCTTTTCTGGTGCAGATTTGCAACAGCTTTGCCCTAGTGCCAAAGCTCTGCAGCTAATTTAATTCTGGATGCAGATGCATGAGGAAGGTTTCAGGGAAGCTTCCTCACAGGGCACTGCTGCTCTGAGGGGGCTGCCCCTTCCCAGAGCAAGAGCAGCAAGTGGGGTTGATCTTTCCTTCTGGAACCACAACCAGCTGCCACATGAGACCCCACAAGTCCCCACAAGACCCCACTGTAACATTTTTCAAGCCTCCTCTACAACTGATCTCCAAGTCACCACCTCCAGGCCTGCAAGTCCATCCCCAGGGCTTGTTCTTTTTTTAACTGCTCAAGTCTTTACACACAGTGACCTCAGGGACCTTCCAGCTCAGTGTTCAGTTGCATCAACATATATAAACAACATTAAAGCAATAATTAAAAACAGCCCTTGTGAAGCCCAGAGGAGGTCAATGAGGAGGAGCAATTTCTCCCAGACTTCAGAATGGAAACTGCTCTTTGGGCTCTAGTTGGTGCTCAGAGGCCCTCAGGCTTCTGAACTAGTGATGGGGACTAAATCCCCAGACCAAAGGACAAGAGTTCACAGCTGGTACTTTCATGTCTTCTAAAACTTTCCAACCCATTGGCCTTCCAGTTCCACCAGTGGACACATGTCCAGTGTTATATTAACAGAATCATGGAATCATTTTGGTGGAAAAGACCTTTAAGATCATCAAGTCCAACCTAACACTGCCAAGTCCACCATGTCCACACTAAACCCTGCCCCTAATGCCACAGCTACATGTCTTTTAAATCCCTCCAGGGATGGTGACTCCACCACATCTCTGGGCAGTTCCAGGGCCTGATAAGCTTTTCAGTGAAGAAGTTTCTGCTAATATCCAGTCCAAACCTCCCCTGGCACAACCTGAGGCCATTTCCTCTTGTCCCATCCCTTGTTCCTGGGGAGCAGAGCCCGACCCCCCTGGCTCCAACCTCCTCTCAGCAGCTGCAGAGCCAGCAGGTCTCCCCTCAGCTCCTTGTCTCCAGGCTGAACCCCCAGCTCCCTCAGCTGCTCCTGCTCACACTTGTGCTCCAGCCCCTTCCCCAGCCCCACTGCCCTTCCCTGGACACGCTCCAGCCCCTCCATGTCCTTCCTGTGCTGAGGGGCCCAGAGAATAATTTAGCAGGTGTTAAAGAGAATCACAGGGGTTGGAAGGGACCTCTGAAGATCATCCAGTCCAACCCCCCTGCCAGAGCAGGACCAAAACCAGGGCAGGTCACTCAGAAAGGCATCCAGACAGGGCTGGAAAGTCTCCAGAGAAGGAGACTCCACAGCCTCTCTGCTGTCCCAGGGCTCTGTCACCCTCACAGCAAAGAAGCTCTTCCTCATGTTGAGCTGGAACTCCCTGTGTTGTCACTTGGTGCCATTTCCCCTCGTCCTGTCACAGGCACCACAGAACAGAGACTGGCCCCTTCCTGACACCCACCCTGCAGATATTTATAGACAGTAACCAGGTCCCCTCTTAAGTCTTCTCAAGACTAAAACAGCCCCAGGTCTCTCAGCCTTTCCTCATATGACAGATGTTTGAGTCCCTGCCATGGGCAGGGACACCTCCCACCAGCCCAGGCTGCTCCAAGCCCCATCCAACCTGCCCTTCAACACTGCCAGGGATGGGGCAGCCACAGCTTCCCTGGGCAACCTGGGCCAGGCTCTCACCACCCTCACACTCCACAATTCCCTCCTCATGTCTCACCTCAATCTCCCTCTGCCACTTTTCATCCATCCCCCCTTGTCCTCTCCCTCCCTGCCCTTGTCCCAAGTCCCTCCCCAGCTTTCCTGGAGCCCCTTCAGGCACTGGAAGCTGCTCTAAGGTCTCCCTGGAGCCTTCTCTTCTCCAGGCTGAACACCCCAACTCTCCCAGCCTGGCTCCAGAGCAGAGCTGCTCCAGCCCTCCCATCATCTCCGTGGCCTCCTCTGGCCTCATTCCAGAAGCTCCACATTCTTCTTCCTTTCCAAAGCAAACAAGACATTCAGACACCAATTCCCTAATCTTTATCCCAGACAGCCAGGGCTCCAGAGGGGCATTCCCCAGTCACAACACATCACTCTCCCAAGGGAGATGAGAACAAACCGACCTCGTGGGCTCCTCCTTACCTAAAGGCTTTGTAGACTGGTCGGAACCAGCAGACGTAGCTACAGGGACTGAAGATGAGGAGCCAGAGGATGGCCAGACCAAAATTGGACCCATAGCCTCCTCCAATCCACCAGGCCATGCAGGCAATGATGTTCACCACGAGCGTCAGGCAGTAAACTGGAAAGAGGGAAGAACAGGAGGTTGTGCAGTTTCATCACACAGCAAGGAAAGCAACCCCCAGCACAGCCACAGGAGGGGTCCAGGCTGCTCCAGGAGGGCAGCAGGTTCCTGCAGGGCCCCAGGGGTTGGCAGCACAGATGCATCCATCTCCAAAGGGACAGCAGGAGGGAACACTTTTGGGACCTGCAGGAGAGCAGGGTAGGAATTGGTGTGACCAACTCAGGCCAATATTATTATGAATTACAGGCAAGGTTCAATTTCCATTTGTAGCAAAAAACCTTTATGAGAGGGGGGTGAAACACTGCCCTGCACCCATCCCCAATATGACTGTGGTCCCTGCTTGCTGAGGGTGCCTCAGGAGCTGTTGCAGAGCCAGCACAGTGCCTGGAGGACTCTCTTTTTGCTGCCCTGGGCCTCTGAGCATGCCTTGAAGTTGGCTTCAGGGCTTTGGAGAGCTGCCCTGAGCAAGGGGATCAGCAAACTCCCATCAGGCTGAGGACACAGGGCCACGGGGATGGCCTGAAGACCCTGTCACATCCCTGGTCCTGCCACTTGGATAAAAAGGAACAGTTGACAACAGCCTCCAGAGCTGCACTAAGTAGACAAGCACAAAGTGATGTTGCCCCCCCTGTCCCTTCAGCTGAAAACCCCCCCAAAGTTGGCCTGCACATTCCCTAGCTCTGGCATTTTGTGTTCAGTCCTGTGCTGGGGGCTCCCTGCTGCCCTCAGTACCCCAGAGACTCCCCCCAGCTTTATGTGCATCCCCCCCCAGCTCTGCCTACCTCCCCTCAGCTTTGCCTGCATCCCCCCCCAGCTCTGCCTACCTCCCCTCAGCTTTGCCTGCATCCCCCCCCAGCTCTGCCTACCTCCCCTCAGCTTTGCCTGCATCCCCCCCCAGCTCTGCCTACCTCCCCTCAGCTTTGCCTGCATCCCCCCCCAGCTCTGCCTACCTCCCCTCAGCTTTGCCTGCATCCCCCCCCAGCTCTGCCTACCTCCCCTCAGCTTTGCCTGCATCCCCCCCCAGCTCTGCCTACCTCCCCTCAGCTTTGCCTGCATCCCCCCCCAGCTCTGCCTACCTCCCCTCAGCTTTGCCTGCATCCCCCCCCAGCTCTGCCTACCTCCCCTCAGCTTTGCCTGCATCCCCCCCCAGCTCTGCCTACCTCCCCTCAGCTTTGCCTGCATCCCCCCCCAGCTCTGCCTACCTCCCCTCAGCTTTGCCTGCATCCCCCCCCAGCTCTGCCTACCTCCCCTCAGCTTTGCCTGCATCCCCCCCCAGCTCTGCCTACCTCCCCTCAGCTTTGCCTGCATCCCCCCCCAGCTCTGCCTACCTCCCCTCAGCTTTGCCTGCATCCCCCCCCAGCTCTGCCTACCTCCCCTCAGCTTTGCCTGCATCCCCCCCCAGCTCTGCCTACCTCCCCTCAGCTTTGCCTGCATCCCCCCCCAGCTCTGCCTACCTCCCCTCAGCTTTGCCTGCATCCCCCCCCAGCTCTGCCTACCTCCCCTCAGCTTTGCCTGCATCCCCCCCCAGCTCTGCCTACCTCCCCTCAGCTTTGCCTGCATCCCCCCCCAGCTCTGCCTACCTCCCCTCAGCTTTGCCTGCATCCCCCCCCAGCTCTGCCTACCTCCCCTCAGCTTTGCCTGCATCCCCCCCCAGCTCTGCCTACCTCCCCTCAGCTTTGCCTGCATCCCCCCCCAGCTCTGCCTACCTCCCCTCAGCTTTGCCTGCATCCCCCCCCAGCTCTGCCTACCTCCCCTCAGCTTTGCCTGCATCCCCCCCCAGCTCTGCCTACCTCCCCTCAGCTTTGCCTGCATCCCCCCCCAGCTCTGCCTACCTCCCCTCAGCTTTGCCTGCATCCCCCCCCAGCTCTGCCTACCTCCCCTCAGCTTTGCCTGCATCCCCCCCCAGCTCTGCCTACCTCCCCTCAGCTTTGCCTGCATCCCCCCCCAGCTCTGCCTACCTCCCCTCAGCTTTGCCTGCATCCCCCCCCAGCTCTGCCTACCTCCCCTCAGCTTTGCCTGCATCCCCCCCCAGCTCTGCCTACCTCCCCTCAGCTTTGCCTGCATCCCCCCCCAGCTCTGCCTACCTCCCCTCAGCTTTGCCTGCATCCCCCCCCAGCTCTGCCTACCTCCCCTCAGCTTTGCCTGCATCCCCCCCCAGCTCTGCCTACCTCCCCTCAGCTTTGCCTGCATCCCCCCCCAGCTCTGCCTACCTCCCCTCAGCTTTGCCTGCATCCCCCCCCAGCTCTGCCTACCTCCCCTCAGCTTTGCCTGCATCCCCCCCCAGCTCTGCCTACCTCCCCTCAGCTTTGCCTGCATCCCCCCCCAGCTCTGCCTACCTCCCCTCAGCTTTGCCTGCATCCCCCCCCAGCTCTGCCTACCTCCCCTCAGCTTTGCCTGCATCCCCCCCCAGCTCTGCCTACCTCCCCTCAGCTTTGCCTGCATCCCCCCCCAGCTCTGCCTACCTCCCCTCAGCTTTGCCTGCATCCCCCCCCAGCTCTGCCTACCTCCCCTCAGCTTTGCCTGCATCCCCCCCCAGCTCTGCCTACCTCCCCTCAGCTTTGCCTGCATCCCCCCCCAGCTCTGCCTACCTCCCCTCAGCTTTGCCTGCATCCCCCCCCAGCTCTGCCTACCTCCCCTCAGCTTTGCCTGCATCCCCCCCCAGCTCTGCCTACCTCCCCTCAGCTTTGCCTGCATCCCCCCCCAGCTCTGCCTACCTCCCCTCAGCTTTGCCTGCATCCCCCCCCAGCTCTGCCTACCTCCCCTCAGCTTTGCCTGCATCCCCCCCCAGCTCTGCCTACCTCCCCTCAGCTTTGCCTGCATCCCCCCCCAGCTCTGCCTACCTCCCCTCAGCTTTGCCTGCATCCCCCCCCAGCTCTGCCTACCTCCCCTCAGCTTTGCCTGCATCCCCCCCCAGCTCTGCCTACCTCCCCTCAGCTTTGCCTGCATCCCCCCCCAGCTCTGCCTACCTCCCCTCAGCTTTGCCTGCATCCCCCCCCAGCTCTGCCTACCTCCCCTCAGCTTTGCCTGCATCCCCCCCCAGCTCTGCCTACCTCCCCTCAGCTTTGCCTGCATCCCCCCCCAGCTCTGCCTACCTCCCCTCAGCTTTGCCTGCATCCCCCCCCAGCTCTGCCTACCTCCCCTCAGCTTTGCCTGCATCCCCCCCCAGCTCTGCCTACCTCCCCTCAGCTTTGCCTGCATCCCCCCCCAGCTCTGCCTACCTCCCCTCAGCTTTGCCTGCATCCCCCCCCAGCTCTGCCTACCTCCCCTCAGCTTTGCCTGCATCCCCCCCCAGCTCTGCCTACCTCCCCTCAGCTTTGCCTGCATCCCCCCCCAGCTCTGCCTACATCCCCCCCCAGCTCTGCCTGCATCCCCCTCAAGTTCTGCCTGCATCCCCCCCCAAGCTCACTCAGTGCCAAAGGGGCTCATCCCAGTCACAAGCTCCTATTCTGGAAAACACCTGGTAACTCTTAAAAACCCCTTTGAAGTAACCTAAGCCAGCACAGCTAAAGAGAAATGAGAAAGCAGGGGAGCCCAAACACAACAAACCCTTCAGCCCCACCTGCTGAGGAGCTCCCAGTGACACTTTGGGCCCTGGTCTTAATTTTTTGAGTCAAAATTACATCCTCGACTGCCTCTTTACCTGTGAGGAAGGGACATGCTGTGCCCAGTCCTTGCTTCAGGGGCTCTGCAGCACATCCCTGGCTTGATCCTCTGGCCTCTCCTTCCCCCTCTCCTCTTGGCACAGCTCCTCCTGCCTTCACAGAATCATAGAATCCTGTGGTTTGGTCCATGGAATGGTTTGGGTGTGAAGGGACCTTCAAGATCACCCAGTCCCACCCCCTGCATGGGCAGGGACACCTCCCACCAGCCCAGGTTGCTCCAAGCCCCATCCAACCTGCCCTTCAACACTGCCAGGGATGGGGCAGCCACAGCTTCCCTGGGCAACCTGGGCCAGTGCCTTCCTGCCCTTGTGCAGGCACCTAAACAGCTAAAAGTTGTGTGGTTGTAAAATAGGATTGAGAAAAAACAGGCAGGAGGATGGAGGGTGGGAAGGATCCAACCCCAGGTGCTGCTTCTGACACACAAATTACATGAGAATGGAAAGAGAACATTGTTTTCCTCCAAACAAAATGTCTCCTGAGCAGCTAACAATGAGGTTCTATACACCAGGGTTTGGATGTATCTTATACATATTGGTGGGAAGGAAGAGTTTTAATTATTTCATTTACATGTATATAGTAATCAGCTGAACTTCTTCCAATCTTTTCAGAAGTCACTTATTTTCCAAAAGCTGCTTAAGTTAAAAAAACAAAACAAAACAACGTTTTTTAAATTAAAATCTAGAAAGTTTGCAGGAGTTTTAAGGTTCTCCCTGCACATCAGGCAGGAGTTTCTGGTTCTCCAGCAGTGGGAGCTCTGGTACAGGTTTCCCCAAATCACCATCCCCCTTCATTAAATGCTCACATCCAATTAAAGTAACGAGCATCCAACCTCCTGGCAACGACTTTGCTGTTGGTATTTCTAACACCAGCCTTTTCCTGCTCACCACCTTCCCTCTCCTTGTCTCTCTCTACACCCCATCACCCCCCCCAAAAAAAGTTGGGAAGACCCTAAAAAGTGACATTTCAACCTCCTGGACTAGTTGGCCAAACAACTGGCACTTTTCCAGCTGGGAATGAGGGGGAATGTTGTTCAGGGAGAGCTGCAAACAAAGGCAGCTTTACTCCTTCTTCACCCCATCCCCAGAAAAGTTGGGAAGACCCTAAAAAGTGGGTCTCCCATGGACATTTCAACCTCCTGGTTAAAAACAACCCCACAAGCCTGGCACTTTGCCAGCTGGGAATGAGGGGCACGTTGTCTGGGAAGAGCTGCGGACAAAAGCAGCTTTTACTCTCCATCCCATCCCCCACAAAATGTTGGGGACACCCCAAAAAGTGTGTTCCAGATGGACATTTCAACCTCCTGGAGATGCCTGGACTAGTTGGCCAAACAACTAGCACTTTTCCAGCTGGGAATGAGGGGGAATGTTGTTCAGGGAGAGCTGCAAACAAAGGCAGCTTTACTCCCTCTTCACCCCATCCCCAGAAAAGTTGGGAAGACCCTAAAATGTGTGTCTCCCATGGACATTTCAACCTTCTGGTGATGCCTGGACTAGATGCCCACATGCCTGGCACTTTTCCAGCTGGGAATGAGGGCCACGTTGTCTGGGGAAGAGCTGCAGACAAAGGCAGCTTTACAACATGCAATATTTAACCAGTTAGTCTGAAGGGACAAGCAGTTTTTTTTTTTTCCGGCAAGAAAATTACAGAGCTCATTTCAGCATCTCTAAATAATGAAAGGACAATGGAGGGATAGATGGTGCCATTATTTATGCACACAAATCTCTCTCATCCACACATCCTCTGCATCTGGAATAAAAGGCATGGCACCAAATGCATCTCTGGCAGAAAACAAGCTTGTCTTCAGTGAGAAGGGTAAAGAGGATGACAAGCATTTTTTTGGGGAAAAAAATAAAACAAGATAAGCCAGGCAAAAAGATTTTTAATCTTCCCAAAGAATCCCCTGTGGTTCTCCAGGCCTGACACACCATTTTGCATCCCATTTGATTCCTGGGAGAAGAATGGTCAATTTTCCTGCTTGTTTTTTTGGAACAGCTGAGCCAACCAGCACAAAGTGAGAGCCAGGAGGTCTGTGTTCACACAGAATTATCAGCACATCAGCAGCTGTGACCAAGAGGATCAGCACCTTTCTCTCCAGCAGGGTTAGGAATGTTCTGCGGGCTATGGGTACCTAAGGCTGAGGCAGTATAGGGCTGGGAGCCACTGCTCCCACTGGGGAGGGAAATCTGTGGGTGGCACAAACAAGAAGGGATTTTAACCTTCCTACAGCAAGGAGGGGAGACAGGCAGCAAGCAAATCAGCTTCTTTTCTTGCCTAAAATTCTCCTATTCAGTCTCCTTTATGTGAATTGGGGATTACTTTAAGAGAGCTCTTTTGGGGAGTAAAACATGGCTTGACATTAATCACAGAATCACACAATGTTGGGGGTTGGGAGGGACCTGGAAAGATCACCCAGTCCACCCCCCCTGCCAGAGCAGAGTCACCCAGAGCACATCACATAGGATCCAGGGGGGTTGGAATGTCTGCAGAGAAAGAGCCCCCCCAGCCTCTCTGGGCAGCCTGTCCCAGGGCTCTGTCACCCTCACAGCAAAGAAGTTCTTCTTGATATTCACATGGAACCTCCTATGCTCCAGTTTGCACCCATTGCCCCTTGTCCTGTCACTGGACATCACTGCACAAAGCCTGGCTCTGGCCTCCTGACACTCACCCTTTACATATTTGTAACCACTGATGAGGTGGCCTCTCAGTCTCTTCTTCTCCAAGCCAAACAGACCCAGCTCCCTCAGCCTTTCCTCAGCAGGGAGATGTTCCACTCCCTCCAGCATCTCTGTGGCTCTGCCCTGGACTCTTTCCAGCAGTTCCCTGTTCTTCTGGAACTGAGGGGCCCAGAACTGGACACAACATCCCAGATGTGGCCTCACCAAGGCAGAATAGAGGGGGAGGAGAACCTCTCTTGACCGACTAATCATCCCCTAATACACCCCTGGATGCCATTGGCCTTCTTGGCCACAAGGGCACATTGCTGGCTCATGGGCATCCTCCTGTCTATCAGGACCCCCAGGTCCCTTTCTCCTACCCTGCTCTCCAGCAGCTCAGCCCCCAACCTGTCCTGGTCCATGGGGTTGTTCTTCCCCAGATGCAAAACTCTACACTTGCCCTTGTTGAATTTCATCAAGTTTCTCCCTGCCCAGCTCTCCAGTAGTAATACCTTAATAAAGGTATCAAATGTGCTCTGCTTTTTGCCCCCTCAAATTTATTCCTAGATTTTTCTACCACTGATACTCTCCCCTTTTGTCAACAGTAGCAAAGATTCAAGGCACAGCAGCTTAACATTCGGGCACCAAGTTCTATTCTAAGTTGACTCATTGTTTTTCATCAATGAATTGCTGTCTAAGCTATAAAGAACAGAAGTCACTGAGACCCAGGGTGTTTTCATACACATCTACATGTTCCCAGCACAGATTTCTTGTTCAACTTACACATCCATACGTGGTAGATTCTCTTCACCAGAGACTGATAATCGATGGGAATTTCATCAGCAAAATTCTGGTAGAAACATGGTTTGAGAGGGATGAACCTGGGGAGCGGTGGGAAGTTATTCACCTTCTCTACAAGGCAGAAGAGAGACATGAGCTGAGTGCAGAAACAGACTCACAGGGCTGAGTCACAGCCCCCAGCCCTTCCCAGTGCCCACCCATGGAGCCCTAAGGTGAGGAGGAATCTAAAAATCAAGGAGATGAACCACCAGCAGCTCTGGCCAGTCCTGTGACTGCAGCTCCTCCAGCCTCACTCCGGACACCAAACATTTTGTTCTCCTTCCTCAGGAGTGGACACAACATTTCACACAGAATGAGAGAATGGGGGTTGGAAGAGACCTCTGGAGATCATCCAGTCCAACCCCTGCCAGAGCAGGATCCCCTAGAGCAGATCCCACAGGAACACATCCAGGTGGGGTGGGAATGTCTCCAGGGATGGAGACTCCACAGCCTCCCTGGGCAGCCTGTCCCAGGGCTCTGCCACCCTCACAGTCAAGAAGTGTTTCCTCATGTTTCACTTGAGCCTTCTGTGCTCCAGTTTGTGCCCATTGCCCCTTGTCCTGTCCCTGGGCACCCCTGAGCAGAGTCTGGCCCCATCCTCCTGCCACCCCCTGGAGATATTCCCCAGCACTGATCAGATCCCCCCTCAGCCTCCTTTTCTCCAGCTCTCCCAGCACAGGGAGGCTCAGAGCAGGGAATGGACAAGAACAAGCAACACATGGGTTTGAAACCTTCACACATCACTGTCAAGTTGTGCCAAAGGTGCTGCAAGGCAAGTAACTTTACAATAAGCTTCAGGTTCCTCAGGGAGGGGGGAGAGGTCACAACATCTGGGGGGAACAGGCTGCACAGAGCTTTTTAGTTACAACCTCTCAGCTGACCAAAGAAGAAGGGTTGGTAACAAACCCAGCAAAGCTGTGGCTGCCCCATCCCTGGCAGTGTTGAAGGGCAGGCTGGATGGGGCTTGGAGCAACCTGGGCTGCTGGGAGGTGTCCCTGCCCATGCAGGGGGGTTGGATCTAGATGATCCTGAAGGTCCCTTCCAACCCAAACCATTCCATGACCCTATGACTGACCCTGAGACACAGGCTGTGTTTGCTGGCCCTGTGGTAGGTGTGTCCCTGTCACAGCAGGAAGGGTGACTTGGGAAAGCATCTCCAACTGAAATTATTACTCAGATATCACCCAGTTCAGGGAAGGCAGGCCAGAAATCAGGGAAGATTTTATTGTGACCAGACTCAGGAATGTATCATTTTTTTGTTTTAAAGTCTTTTTTTTTTTCCTGTAAGGTTCAGCTCTGGGAAAAAATGAAGGGATAGAAGAAAAAGGGGAAAGAGGAAAAGGGGAAAGAAGAAAAGGGGGAAACAAGAAAAAGGGGAAGAAAAAGGGAAAGAAAAAGGGGAAGAAAAAGGGAAAAAAAAGCTTTGCCTTCGGATAAAATAAATCACACACTGACAAAAGGGATGGGGGAAGGAAAGCTCACCTTGGGAAGAAATGATGCTTAAAAATCAAGTCATTCAGAGTCTAAATCCTCTGCATTTAAAGCTGCTCTCACAGCTGCCAGACAGATGCAGAGCTGAGGCTGCTTGTGCCTGGATGTGGGTTTGTACATGTTTGGGAATGTTTGCTCTTGCCTTCCAGTGCTGATAAAAGTTTGATTCCACAGCAATGTGACTAATTGTCTCTAGTTTGCTTCAGCCCCAGTAAACAGAATTCAAAACAACCAGAGGAAGAGATGAAGAATGTCCTGGGAAAACTTCCAAATGGCACAGACAACAAGAGGAAATGTCTGAAGGAGAACTGTCAGCACAAGAGTTCCCCTCCTCTTGCCACTATCTCTGTGTGAGAAGACATTTTGCAGGAGCAGCTTCTGAGCTGCAGCTGAAGGTTGGCAGGGAAGGGGCTCAAGCCACATGTGAGGAAAGGCAAGGCCTGACTTCAGGGGAGGGAACACAGAAACTCACCCTGATGCTGCTGGGAGGGAATCAGAATGAAATAGACTCAGAGAATGGTTTGGGTTGGAGGGGACCTTAAAGATCATCCAGTCCCAGCCCCCATGCATGGGCAGGGACACCTCCCACCAGCCCAGGTTGCTCCAAGCCCCATCCAACCTGCCCTTCAACACTGCCAGGGATGGGGCAGCCACAGCTTCCCTGGGCAACCTGGGCCAGGCTCTCACCACCCTCACACTCCACAATTCCCTCCTCATGTCTCACCTCAATCTCCCCTC
>NW_009953072.1:132551-142728 GCF_000747805.2 Chaetura pelagica
CATCATCTCTGTGGCCTCCTCTGGACTCTCTCCAACAACTTCATGTCCTTCTTAAGTTGGGGCCTCCAGAACTGGCCCCAGTTCTCCAGGTGGGGTCTCACAGGAGCAGAGCAGAGGGGACAATCCCCTCCCTGGCCCTGCTGGTGCTGCAACCCAGGACATGGTTGGTGTCCTGAACATGGAACAATGTCTGAAGTCCACAGCACAACATGACTTTTCAGTAGGCTTCTCCTCATAAAAACAGACATTGTCTGCCCTTCCTCACACATCTCCAAACACATTTTACACAAATTCAGGTGCCCTCTAGAGCTGGTGCCAGTTACTGGTTAACACCCAGTGCTGAGGGCATCCCATGCAGTGCTGATGTCCCATGGCTGCTTTCAAAGTCCAGAGGAATTTGGACTTCTGAGCACTAATTTGTTGTTTGCTGTAAACACTTAATGAGCTTTCTCCTTTCTCAGCAGCCCACAAAAAGACAAAACAAAGCTGGATCAAAGGAAAGAAAGGAGGCACAGCTTTCAAAGCTGAAGAAACAACTCTCTGGGGATGTCAATAAGATGATGATTAAGCAACCACAATAAAAGCATATTCTCTAACAATTTTGAGTTGTTTTTTTGGAGGGATGAGGAAAATGTTGCTCTGTCTTCAGCAGCTCAAGCTGCAGCCAGTTCCTTCAGTTCTTCCATTTTCTCTCTCCCACAGAACAGACCTGTCATGGGCAACAGAGCTGCTGCCAGTCCCTAGTGCAGAAGTCCCCAAATGGTGGGGCCAAAACTAACTGGCCTGCTGGGAACCAGCCACTGCAGTTGCTCAGTTTTCAAGCTGACAAACTGCTCCAAGTACTTCCAGAATTGCTGGCTGGGCTCACCAAGATCAGGATTCCTCTGCTTCTCTGTTGCTGCCCAGCTGCAAGCAGCCAGCTGACCATTCTTTCCCACTCAGAGACCTTGTAGTTTTCAACTGTTCTGGGTTACTTCCAAGAACAGACAAAAGGAACCAAATGAAAATATCCTCTTTCATCTCTGGCTGCAGAGCTTGGAGTCCTCCAGCACTAACATCCAGGCTAAGATCAACACATGAGATTAGCAAGCACAACCCATGCTGTCAAAAACCAGACTGTATTACCAGGGAACAGAAAATAAAGAGGTATTAATAATCACCAGGAGAACTCTGGGAAGCTGTTTAGCCTCACTAAGGAATAGATCATTCTCATATTTATTTTTCTTGGTGAGTAAATTCCACCCTCCTAAAACTTCCAGACAAGTCCCACCTGAGCCCTTGTGGTTCAAGCAGTAACCTCAGCTGGCAAAGCCACAGGGCAGACAGGGTAAGAGTGAACATGCCCAAGGGAAGAGAAGTAGCTGGAGAGCTTTAGGGGTCACTAGGAATTCAGGAAGGGACACATGCTGCACACCTGATGGGGTACAGCCACCACAGCATACTGGAAAGATTCCCTGAAACTGTCCTCCTACACTGCTGGATTTCATAGAATCACAGAATGTGTTGGGTTGGAGGGACCTTCAAAGCTCATCTGGTCTCACCCCCCTGCAGTGAGCAGGGACCTCTTCAACTACATCAGGTTGCTCCAAGCCCATCAAGCCTGACCCTGAATGTCTCCAGGGATGGGGCCTTCCCCACCTCTCTGGGCAACCACTGATCCACCACCCTCATTGGAAAGAACTTCTTCCTGATGTCTAATCTAAATCTACCCTGCTCTGATTTAAGACCTTTGTTCCTCATCCCATCCCTCCTGCCCTTGTCCCAAGTCCCTCCCCAGCTTTCCTGGAGCCCCTTCAGGCACTGGAAGCTGCTCTAAGGTCTCCCTGGAGCCTTCTCTTCTCCAGGCTGAACACCCCAACTCTCCCAGCCTGGCTCCAGAGCAGAGCTGCTCCAGCCCTCCCATCATCTCTGTGGCCTCCTCTGGAGCTGCTCCAACATTTGAGGTGCTCTTACCTGCCATGTCTATTCAGAGTGTTCCCTGGTGCAGTGCCAGAGAGACAGCAACAGATCTATTGGAGAAAGAAAACCAGGTCAGTGCCTGTCACTAACCAACACCCAGAGAATCTCCTGGAATTGGGAGTATCTCCAGCACAGTGTTGGACACACTGTGAGTCTGGGCTTCCCACTACAAATTACTTCTCTCTGCCCAAAGTAGGCAGGCTGGAACCTTACAGAAAGGATCACAATTTGTCCTTGGTCACATAAAGCTCCACCTGGAGGACCCCATTCAGCACAACCCTACTTTTAAGGCTGATATCATCCAGCAGCAAACAAAAGTGCTCTTAGTGGTACCTGGCAGAGGCTGAGGGTGCACAAACAGCCCCTGCCAGAACATGGGCACCTTCCAGCCACCACACCAAGGTCTGGGTGGCACCCAGCAAAGCCTACATATGGGGAGAGAAATTTGTAAGAGCTCACCAGACTGAATGCCTCATGAGGGTGTTGAGATGATTTGTTGGCTCCTGGCTCTGTGGACCTTCCCAACTGCTGAAACAAACAGATCATCACTGTTAGTTGGGAAGTGACTGCTGGCAAATCAAACAAACAGCTGGGACAAAATGCCCAACATCCTTCCTTATTTTAATAATCCTGCGCAAGCTTAAAATGCAGATTCATTTTTCCTGTTACAGTCACTGAACATGATCTGGAAGAATCAAACCCTGCAGTTTACTCAGCACCAGTTGCTGATCCTGGCAGAACTGGTGACTGGGATGAAAGCAGCAGAGTCTCTGCTGAGCTTCAACTCCTCCTCTTCTTCACTAACCCTAAAACCACCTCCTGTCCCTACCTGTAAATCCCAAATGGAAAGCCAGAAAACCACAGAGCAACCCTCTAAACCAGCACAGCAGTGATTGACAAAGAGCAAGAGGAAGGAAGTCAAGCCTGAAATCAGCCCCCACCAAATCACAGCCCCACAGCAGCACCGGCACCGCAGCCGCCGCTGCGCGGGGCTGGAATCGCTGCACCCGAAGCCCTTGGGATTCACAGCAGCTCTTGCCCCTCTTCTGCACCTCTGTGCTGTCCTCCCACCTGCCTTGGGTCTGGAGGTTGCAGAGTTCCCACTTTCATTTGTTGGGGTTGGATTTACTTTCCTTTCTAGCTGAGCTGCTCCATCGCAGTCCCTGGTGGAGTCACCAGTGCTCCGAGGCAAAGCAGGACCCTCTGCTGTCACCCTTTGACTCAGAACCTACCACAGAATCACAGAATCCCAGGGGTTGGAAGGGACCTGGAAAGATCATCCAGCCAGAGCAGGGTCACCCAGAGCACATCACACAGGAACGTGTCCAGGGGGGTTTGAATGTCTCCAGAGGAGACTCCACAGCCTCTCTGGGCAGCCTGGCCCAGGGCTCTGTCACCCTCACAGGAAAGAAGTTCTTCCTGAGATTCACATGGAACCTCCTGTGCTCCAGTTTGCACCCATTGCCCCTTGTCCTGTCACCCAGGCAGGGAAGGAGAGAGAGAAAAAGAGAGAGACTTGGCTGGATTGAAAACTAAACCACACAGCTCTAATTATAAACACTCATGATATAAGAAAAAATATATATCATTACATACAAATATGTTGTTTAGGGATGTGCAAAAGCCTCTCGCCTCCTCCCACCCCCAGCAACTCCCACAGTACTCCCCTCAGCTGGGAACAGTCCCCAGAAATCCCAGAGCTGCTGGAGAAAGTGGAGAGTGATGAGGATCAGGAAAGCTCCAGCCTAAGGGTGGATGTTGATGGACGGAGTCCTCCCCGGGTGTCGGCCATGGATGGAGGAGAAGGGAAGAAGAAGCAGGAAGGAAGTTGTCTTCTCTGAGCTCTGACCTTCCTCTGAGCTTGTGCAGATACATGGAATGGAATATCTCTGGCCAGTTTTGCTGTCTGTCTAACTCAGCCTCTATGGGGGGGGTCAGAGATCTCCCCATAGTGTCTGAGCTGGCAGAGTAAAGATGTGACCTTGAAGACTCAGCAGTTAGAAAGACATTCCTCTCCTACCAGCTTTAGTCAGAAGGCTCTGTGACTAGTTAAAAGAAAGCTGAAGCTGAAGGGAGAAAGAACCAGTACAAGGAAAATTGGCTTCATCCTGGCTCAAACCAGGACACGTGGGCAGTTGCTTCTTCCCACATGGAGAGATGCAGTTATAGAAACCTGGAATCCCAGACTGGTTTGGGTTTGAGGGACCTTTAAGTTCATCCAGTCCCAGCCCCCCTGCATGGGCAGGGCCCCCTCCCCCCAGCCCAGGCTGCTCCAAGCCCCATCCAACCTGCCCTTCAACACTGCCAGGGATGGGGCAGCCACAGCTTCCCTGGGCAACCTGGGCCAGGCTCTCACCACCCTCACACTCCACAATTCCCTCCTCATGTCTCCCCTCAATCTCCCTCTGCCACTTTTCATCCATCCCCCCTTGTCCTCTCCCTCCCTGCCCTTGTCCCAAGTCCCTCCCCAGCTTTCCTGGAGCCCCTTCAGGCCCTGGAAGCTGCTCTAAGGTCTCCCTGGAGCCTTCTCTTCTCCAGGTCCACCCCCCCACCTCCCCCAGCCTGTCCCCAGAGCAGAGCTGCTCCAGCCCTCCCATCATCTCTGTGGCCTCCTCTGGACTCTCTCCAACAACTTCATGTCCTTCTTAAGTTGGGGCCTCCAGAACTGGCCCCAGTTCTCCAGGTGGGGTCTCACAGGAGCAGAGCAGAGGGGGACAATCCCCTCCCTGGCCCTGCTGCCCACGCTGCTTTTGGTGCAGCCCAGGACACAGTTGGTTTCTGGGCTCCAGCACATAGTGAGGAGTCATGCTGAGCATCAACTTAACTATGTCCACATTGAGACATCTATTTTGCTTGTACTAGTGTAAAGAAAGCAACTGAGTGTGGACAGGAAAGCTGTGTCAGTCAGGAGCTGCTCAGGGCTGGGACTCCCTGGTTAAAGGCTGGCACAAGGAGCCCAGTCCCAGTAGAAGCCTTGGGACATTCCCAAACACCAACATGACCCAGTGTCCAACAGGCTTTGAAAACCATGATTTACAAATGGAAGCCTTTTGCTTTGCCTTTTAAAAATGTGTGACTAGAAAATGAAGTGTGAAGACAGCCAGGAATGCAACTGAAACTTCACCCCACCCACCTGCAGCTGCTCCCAGATCTGCACATTCTGGGGGAGAACAAATGACCCTCGACCACCAGCTGTAGTCATGCACCAAGAGGAAAGAGTCTTTCACCAAAAGATGAGCAAACAAGTAAGGTCCACCTTCAGAAGAGGGTTATTTAATTCATGTCCTTCAAGGCCAGTGTCTTACAGCTGCAGTGGCAGGAGGAGTCAAGTCTGTCCACTGGAAAAGGGACCAGAAGACAGAGGGATCCATCTCTGGCCTGATGGGGGCATCCTGGCCAAGCAGGAGCTCTCCTGTGCCCTCCCTTCTCAAGAAGACAACTGTGGTGCTGTTGAGAGGCTTTGAGTCAATAAATAAATAAAACCCAGAGGAACAAGCAGTCTGGTGCTCCCCTCCCTTCTCCTCTCACCCAGTTTTCTCATTCACCTGCTCATTTCCCAGTGATCTCAGCCACAGTCCAATGCTTCAAAGACAGTAAATTATCAAGTAAACAACCTATGACAGCAACTACTGAATATTCCTCCCTCCAGCAACCCTTGCTTTCCTGATTAATCTCACTCAAGCTCCTGGGACAACAAATGCAAATTCCCTTCAGAAAGATCTGATCTGGAACTGCAAAGCAGCAGGAGGAACTGCTCTGTGCAAGGACACGAGCCTGTCACCAAGTTTCACAGAACCATGGAACTGTTAGTTGGAAGGAACCTCCAGAGACCATCCAGTCCAACCCCCTGCTAAAGCAGGATCCCCAGGGGGGTCTTGAGTATCTCCAGAGAAGGGGACTCCACACCCTCCCTGGGCAGCCTGTCCAGGAAAGAAGTTTTTCCTCATCTTTCAATGGAACTTCCCATGTTCCATCTTGTGCCCATGGCCCCTTGTCCTGTCACTGGGAACTACTGGGCTGAGTCTGGCTCCATCCTCCTGCACCCACCCTGAGATACTCACAGGCATAAATAAGGTCTCCCCTCAGCCTTCTCCTCTCCAGGCTCTCTCAGCCTTTCCTCATCAGGGAGATGCTCCAGTCACCCAGTCATCTTTGTTGCCCTCCTCTGGACTCTCTCCAGCAGTTCCCTGTTTCTCTTGAACTGGGGAGCCCAGAACTGGTCCCAGTTCTCCAGAGGAGGCCTCACCAGGGCAGAGCAGAGGGAGACAGTGACCTCCCTTGACCTCCTGGCCACACTCTTCCTTATGCACCCCAGGATTCCATTGACCTTCTTGGCCACAAGGGCACTTTGCTGGCTCAGGAACATTTACTATCTACCAGGACCTCCTGATCCTTCTCCTCAGAACTGCTTCCCAGGAGGTCCACCCCTAACCTATATTGGTGCTTGGGGTTCTCCCTCCCAAGGTGCAGGATCCTACACTTGCCCTTGCTGAACCTCATGAGGTTCCTCTCTGCCCAGCTCTCCAGCCTGTCCAGGTCCATGGATGGCAGCACAGCCCTCTGGAGTGTCACCATCCCTCAAGTTTTACACTCAATAATCAGCTTCTGAGATGTGCTGACCTTCCACTGGAGAGTAAGGCTAAAAATCTTGTGTCAGGTAAGTTGATCATGTTGCTCAGCTGGGATGACCAGAGAGTAAAACTCCTTTAGGAGGAAAAATTCACTGAACAGCCTAAATGTCCTCAAGTCACACTCCAGACATGAGATCCTGTCATAAGGAAATAGATTCTGTAGCAAACACAGATAAACAGGAACATAAACAGGTATCATCCAACCATGGGTCAATCCGTGCCAGGTAACACCACCAAGATAAGCTCTTGATTCAGGGGAAGGTCTGCAGTTTTGTTCTGTTTTTTTAGAATGTTAGGGTGTTGGAAGGGACCTCTGGAGATCATCCAGTCCAACACCTGTAGAGCAGGATCCCCTAGAGCAGATCCCACAGGAACACATCCAGGTGGGGTGGGAATGTCTCCAGGGATGGAGACTCCACAGCCTCCCTGGGCAGCCTGTCCCAGGGCTCTGCCACCCTCACAGTCAAGAAGTGTTTCCTCATGTTTCACTTGAGCCTCCTGTGCTCCAGTTTGTGCCCATTGCCCCTTGTCCTGTCCCTGGGCACCCCTGAGCAGAGTCTGGCCCCATCCTCCTGCCACCCCTGGAGATATTCCCCAGCACTGATTAGACCCCCCCTCAGCCTCCTTTTCTCCAGCTGAGCAGCCCCAGCTCTCCCAGCCTTTCCTCACAGGCAGAAGCTCCAGCCCCTCAGCATCTCAGTGCCCTGTGCTGGGCTCTCTCCAGTAGCTCCTTGTCCTTCCTGAACTGGGCAGCCCAGAACTGGACCCATTTCTTCATGTGAGGCCTCACCAGGGCAGAGCAGAGGTGGAGGAGAACCTCCTTGACCTGCTGGCCACACTAGATTGGGGACAGACAGAACCCAACACTTGGCTCTCCACTGCAGAGATTTCTCCATGCACAATTCACTATTTGTGGAGGAAGGGGAAAAAAAAACAACCTCCACACAAGCTACGGAAACCAGGGTGTGAAGTGAACTTCCTTTTCCTACTGTGCTCATCCATTGTCAATGAATAATTCCCAGGTTTACAGTCCAAGGCACATGACTCACAGGAGCCTGCAGGAGACAATCAGAGCTTTTCTCCACCAGCATTTCAAAGACAAAACTGCCCAGTGTCAATTTAAGAGGCATCATTTTCCTTTCACACCAAGACACGTTGGCAACCAGAGCTGTTTGTCCAGGCAGGAAGCAGTGAATTATTTTGACTGTGACTTCAGTGTTTCACCATCTCAGGTCAGGAAAATTTTTGTAGAGAACCTGCAGGAATCTGCTAGAGGTGCATTGGATGTCAAGTCCAGTCCTCTTTGTTGTTTTTATAGAATCATGGGATGGTTTGGGTTGGAAGGGACCTTAAAGATCATCAGGTTCCAACCCCCTGCATGGGCAGGGACACCTCCCCCCAGCCCAGGCTGCTCCAAGCCCCATCCAACCTGCCCTTCAACACTGCCAGGGATGGGGCAGCCACAGCTTCCCTGGGCAACCTGGGCCAGGCTCTCACCACCCTCACACTCCACAATTCCCTCCTCATGTCTCACCTCAATCTCCCTCTGCCACTTTTCATCCATCCCCCCTTGTCCTCTCCCTCCCTGCCCTTGTCCCAAGCCCCTCCCCAGCTTTCCTGGAGCCCCTTCAGGCCCTGGAAGCTGCTCTCAGGTCTCCCTGGAGCCTTCTCTTCTCCAGGTTCAACATTCCAACTCTCCCAGCCTGGCTCCAGAGCAGAGCTGCTCCAGCCCTCCCATCAACTCTCTGGCCTCCTCTGGCCTCTCTCCAACAGCTCCATGTCCTTCTTAAGTTGGGGCCTCCAGAACTGGCCCCAGTTCTCCAGGTGGGGTCTCACCAGAGCAGAGCAGAGGGGACAATCCCCTCCCTGGCCCTGCTGCCCAAGCTGCTTTTGGTGCAGCCCAGGACACACAGCTGGGTTCTGGGCTCCAGCACATGGTGACGACTCATGCTGAGCTTCTCATCCACCACCATCACCCCCAAGTTCTTCTCCTCAGGGTTGTTTCTGATCCATTCTCCACCCAGCCTGGATTTGCTGATATTACAGTCAATAGTTTTTTCTAGTTTCAGTTATTTCTCACTGCTTCTTTCTCCCAACAGAAAGGAGGGTGGTGGGGAGAATAAATATAGGATGGGACAAAAGAGGAGGG
The DNA here is from genome assembly GCF_000747805.2 of Chaetura pelagica. Classification (NCBI taxonomy): domain Eukaryota; kingdom Metazoa; phylum Chordata; class Aves; order Apodiformes; family Apodidae; genus Chaetura; species Chaetura pelagica. The sequence goes on from NW_009953072.1 coordinate 141,291, forward strand.
GGGAGAGCTGAACTCATTCCTTCTTTGCCATAAACCCACCTGGTGACCTGGACAAGTCCCCTAAGACCAGGTTCACAGGCCACCAGCTCCTCTCGTGCCCTCCAGTGATGTTCCAGCCCAACCCAGAAGACCCAACATCCCATGATTTCCACCCAACAACATCCACCAGCTTCTGAAATCTTGCTGGAGGTTATTTTCTGTGCTGCTCTTCTCTTTTCATGCCAGCATGATGCCTGCAGAGAGGCTAAAAACCTCTACAGGGATCTGTGCTCGAGGGTTTAATCTAGAGCCCTTTGCTGAAATCAAACTGAGGGGCAGGATCCAACCAGAACAACAACAGCAGAACTTGCTGACACTCCCTCCTCAGATAATGGTTTAATTATGAGAGCACAAGGGGGATGAGGAGACCTGGGCACAGCTCCTGAAATAGCCTAAAAGCAAGGGCATCCTGCTGGGATTTGAGAGATGTGGACTGGAAACCACCAGCCCAGCACAAGCAAATCCCTCCCTTGTATCCCTTCCAGCTGCATTGTAGAAAGGAAGTGGTGACTCTGCACTCATTTTCAGAGAAAAAGCTGATTTTCAGCCTCACTCAGATGCCCAACCCTTACCAGGAACCTCCCAGAGAGCCCAGGGCAGCAGAGGTCACCCTGCAAGGCCCCAAAACACTTGGCTCAGCTTTGTGAACCTGGACTTTGTATCACTGATAGTTTGTGTTCAATAGTGTTTCCTCACCTGCCAAGTCACTGCCAGGCCCTTCTACAGAACCTGCAGCAGATAAATATTGACTTTGGTACAACCAGCTCCAGAAGCCCAGCTTGGCTTCTCAGGGCAGAGAAAGCTCAAGAGGAAGAGGAAAAGCACAGAAACACACGTGTTAAGGGACAAATTCCAGCACTTGTCACCTACTCAGACATAAAAGACCTGGGCTGAAACCGGCAGCAACAATATCAGTTAGGTCAGAATAGAACTAAAAAGCAGATATATTATTAATCCATCAACCACCTGCTTCATTTCTAAGTTAATTCTCTCTTCATCACAGGGTCCAATAAGAGTTTCCAGAGTGAGTGAATGCTCACAAAAAAGTAAGACTGGGGAGGAGGGGGTGGAAATTTACATGGTCTGTGTTGTGTCTCCGTCGAGGACAGGAGGTCTCAGAGCTGGTACCAAAGCAGACACATCCACAGGCTTCACCCTCGCCCCTCACAGTCCCTGGAGAACCAGTCCCAGGAATTCCCCTGCTCACACCACCCCCTGGCAGACGCGTCCCGCCCGCCTTCCCCCCGACCAGGGCAAAAAGCAACCGAGAGAGAGACAGAGGAAAATTCCCGAGCATCCCACGGGGGGCGGGGAGAGACTGAGGGTGCTGGAATTCCCGAGGGGACGGGAGATGCCCCAGCGCTTCCCGGGTGGCGGGGACCCCCTGCCCCCAGCTCCC
>NW_009953072.1:143652-147600 GCF_000747805.2 Chaetura pelagica
CCCTGCCAAGGCCACCCCTGCCCCATGTCCCTCAGCACCACATCTACAGGCTTGGAAACCCCTCCAGGGATGGGGACTCCTCCCCTGGGCAGCCTGGGCCAGGGCCTGACAGCCCTTTTGGGGAATAAACTGTTCCCAAGATCCAACCTCAACCTCCCCTGGCACAACCTGAGGCCGTTTCTCATGTCCCATCCCTTGTTCCTGGGGAGCAGAGACTGATCCCCCCACCCTGCTCACTCCAACCTCCTTCCTGCCCCATCCCTGGCAGTGTTGAAGGGCAGGTTGGATGGGGCTTGGAGCAGCCTGGGCTGGTGGGAGGTGTCCCTGCCCATGCAGGGGGTTGGGACTGGATGAGCTTTAAGGTCCCTTCCAACCCAAACCTGTCTGGGAATTGTATGAAATGCCCCCCCTGGTCTCAGAGCTTCCCCCCAGCCCAGGATCCTGGCTCCAGGGTCGCTCCCAGAGGGGCACAGGAGGCCGCAGAAGTTCCCAGCTGGGCAGGTGTGTTTTTGGAGAGGAGGGTCATGTCTCCCGTCTCTTTCCATCCAGGAGCATCACAGGGGATATTGTAGCTACAAACCAGCAGAGGTCCCTCCGCCCCAGGAAATCCGGTGCTACTGGGGATGTTCGACCACCAGTAGGAGCAGGGAAGTGGTTGCTGAGGGAAAACGGGATGGACAGCGGGGGAGGGGGACAGAGCCAAGGGATGGGGACACGGGACATCCTGCTCCTCACCGTGCCCTGGGTGGGACCGACACGCGGGGCCACCCCTCCCCGGCCCCTCCTGCTGGGGTTTGGGCTTTTGTGGTCCCTTCACCCCCCCAAAAAACCCACAGACCCACAGAAAGTCCCATCCAACCCCCAGGGACCCCTGGAACCCAGGGGCAAGTTTTCAAACCCACGTTTTGTTTGCAGAGCAGCTCTTTGCAGGGGATTTTAAAGCTGGATTCTGGGCTTTAATTTATTTATTTTTTTTCCCCTAAAACCAATGAAGAAACTTCTGTTTGTTTGTTTTGGGGTGGAGGAGGGGGGGAGAAAAGACACCTTTTTAAAAAACTGCAACCCAAATCCAGGTGCCAGAGTGTGGCAGGTTGGAAGGGCTGTGATCTGTGATCTGCTACCCCCTCCTTGCTGCCCCTGCAGTCCTGGACCCCAGCTCTGCTTCCTCCGTGTCCCCACTGGATAATGACCCTTCCCCACAGAGTCACAGCATGGGGGGGCTTTGCTAAAATTTGGAATCACATTCACTATTTCCAATATTATTCCTATTTTTTTTTTTCCCTTTGTAAAGCAGACCCTTTCCCCTGTAAATTTCACAGGATCACAGCATGTCAGGGGTCTCCAGAGAAGGAGACTCCACAGCCTCTCTGGGCAGCCTGTCCCAGGGCTCTGTCACCCTCACACCAAAGAAGCTCTTCCTCATGTTGAGCTGGAACTTCCTGGGCTCCAGTTTGAATCCATTGCCCCTCGTCCTGTCCCAGGGCACAAGTGACAAGAGCTTGTCCCTGCCTTCTTGCTGCCCTCATGTATTGAGAGACATTCATTAGATCCCCCCTCAGGCTTCTCCTGTCCAGACTGAACAGCCCCAGGTCTCTCAGCCTTTCCTCCTCAGGCAGGTGTTCCAGTCCCTTCATCATCCTCGTGGCCTCCCTTGGACTCTCTCCAGTAGATCCCTGTCCCTCTGGAACTGGGGAGCCCAGAACTGGGCACAACACTCCAAGTGAGGTCTCACCAGGGCTGAGCAGAGGGGGATGACACCCTCCCTGACCTGCTGGACACACTCCTGGTGCACCCCAAGATACCATTGGTCCTCTTGGCCACAAGGGCACATTCCTGTTCCATGGAGAACTTGTCCACCAGGACTCCAAGGTTCTTCTCCACAGAGCTGCTCTCTAGCAGGTCACCTCCTGGCCTGAACTGGTGCATTTGGTTCTTCCTCCCCAGGGGCAGGACTCTGCCCTTGCTCCTGTTGAACCTCATGAGGTTCCTCTTTGCCCAGCTCTCCAGCCTGGCCAGATCTCCCTGGATGGCTGCAAATTTGATGCAAAACATCCACAGACCTGCAGGACACACCTCGGGGAGAAAAAAAAACCCACCAAGCTTTTCATCCATCCATTATATTACTTTTTATTTAACGTCATGAAAAATTCAGACAAGGTTTTTGTCCCTAAATAAACATTTCTCCCCCCCTGCCCCTCCCTTCCTTCGCTGACTGGTCCGAAAGAGGAAATTTTATTGAGTCATTTTCTTTGCTTTTTAAAAAAATAGAAATTACAATCTTACAAGACAGAACATTCCGTGAGAACAGAAGCATCTTCCTAAATCTAAAAAGGAAAAAAAACCCAACATCTGCAGGAAACCTGTTGGTATCTACAGGCAGGGGTGTGTGGAGGGTGGTAAATGGAAAAAACCCCCATGTTTCCCATTTCTTCCTTTCATTCATAGAGATAAAAAATAACATAAAACCAACAGAAACTTTATATATTTTTCTCCTTTTGCACCAACATTCACAAGAATATATTATATTATATTATATATATATATATTTTATCCTTTTTTTTTTTTTTATACACAGTGTCAGGGTTCTGGAGGTGGAAATGCACACTCAGCTAAACTTCCCGAGCAAAACAAACAAACAGACAAACAAACACAAAATGAATCTTCATCTGGAAAAAGAGCAATCGTGGTTGAGTCTCGCCCTGCTCCAGGGAGCTGCTGCCCAGGTTTGTTGGAAACCCCCAAGTGGCAAAACATCCCGTGGCCAGTGGGACAGAGAGGTCCCCAAGACACTGAGGACTGAGCACCCAAGTGAGTCGGGGCTCTCAGGGCTCCTGTGGATCATCCCCAGTGGCCACACGTGGCTGCAGTGCAGGGGGGAGCCCAAATCTCCCTTTTTCAGGCATTTCTACCCAGGCTTTTTTCCTTCACCCCTTTCCCTCAGCTGCCTGGCTCTGCTCAGCTGCCATCTCTTGGTGGCAAAGAGGGACAAAGTGTTCCAGGCCAGGTTGGATGGGGCTTGGAGCTACCATGGGCTGGTGGGAGGTGTCCCTGCAGGGGGGTTGGATCTGGATGATCTTGAAGTTCCCTTCCAACCCAACCCATTCCACGATTCTGTGATCCCAAGGGACCTTGGCACTGCCACCATGTCCCCAAGGCAGAGGCTGCAGGCAGCAGGGGTCACCATGCCCCTGCCATATCCCTGGGACAGGTGCCACCCCTCCTGGGCGTGAGAAATCATCAAATCAACATTTAATCACCGATTTTCTCTCCCAAGAAATCATCGAATCGACGAGTCGGTTCCTTTGAAAAGAGAACTGAAAAAGTGCAGGTTGAGTGACGTGTGTTGGACACTTCCAGTCTTCCCAGGGTTTCCTGGGATTGCTCCAAACCCACCATCTCTCCCCAGAGATGGACAGGGTGTCAGAAGCTGGAGAAGCTCAGCGGGAGGGCTCAGGCTGGTCCTGGTTTAAGGTGCTTTCTTGGGTTCTTTGCCAGATGAAATGAAAAGGGCGACGTTGCCCGTTGGTGCCCGTTGGCTGGTGAACACCAAGGGTGTCAAGAAGGGTCTGTGCTTTTTTTTTTCTTCTAATCTTTTTTTTTTTCCCCCCAGAAAAATGACTTCAACCTCCCACCCCCGTGGCTGTTTCCTCTGAGTCCTGCAGGAGGGGAAGGCAGGACCTTCCTTTCCAAGCACAAGAGCTTTTTTCCCCCAACGAGAGGGGCCGGGAAGCGAACGGTGCCGGTTGGGGATGATTCTTCCAAGAAACCAAAGAGGAAAAAAAAAAGGCACAACCCTCTAGACCAAAAACAAAACAAAACAAAACAAAAAAAGGCAGGTCCTGACTTCTTGCTTCTCTCAAAGCTTTAGGATCTGAGGGGGAAGGAAACGAGCACGACGTGGTGCCGGAGAACGACACATTGGCACTCAACGTGACGTGGGGAGGGTTC
>NW_009953072.1:148369-157195 GCF_000747805.2 Chaetura pelagica
GCCTTCACTGGACACCTGGGCTCTGCCACCACCTGGGACAGGAAGAAGGCTTGAAGACCTCCAACGGGCTCCCAGGAGCCATTCAAGTGGTGGCCAGGAAAAGCAGAGAGCACCTGGCCTGCGTGGGGAGCCGCACGGGGCTTGGTGGGCTTGGAGCTCTTTTCCAACCTTGGTGGTTCTAGGATTCAAGTTTTTCTCTGCCTGATGCTGAAGCAGAAATCCCATCGGCTTCCTGGTGAGTCTTCCCTGCTCACGGGTGGTCCATGGTCTGCCCTAGGAGGTCTTTTAATCAAAAGCATGAATATCCCCTACCATCGTGAAGAAAGCTTCTTCTTTAGCTTAAGGGGGGGACAATTATGGAACTGAAGGTCTTTGGCTCATGCTCAGAGATGATCTGAGCTGCCAGAAGATGGGGTTGGACACCCAAGAAACCAGCACGAGGCAGGAAGGGGCTGGGGATTGTAGCCCTTTGTCAGCAGAAACTGGGGCTGCCTCAGGGGGAGGTTTTTTCCCGTGAAGATTTTGGCATTTGCTGCAGGAGGAGCAGGAATAGGGAAGGAAAAAACCATCTGCAGAACCTGGCCACAGTGTCCCTCCAGCAGCCCTGCTGGCTGGGCTATCACAGCATCACCCCACAAATCCATCCCTTCTTCACCTTTGGAGCCTCCCAAGCTCAGAGCAGCAGGTCCTGACCCCCCCATGACTTCCCAGGGAAGGAATAAGGACCTTTAACTTTCCCTTGACCCCAATGAGCAGTTTCTCCCCTCTAACAACAACTCTAAAGAGCTCCTTGGTGGGGGGGAAACCTGGGTCCAACTCAGCCTGCTCCAGGAAGTCCTGGGGTGTGAAGGGGGGACCAGGCAGCAGGATGGGCTGGGTGGAGGAAAGACCACAGAACCTCCTCTGAGTGCTGAGCCACAGGGTTGTTTCAACCAGCTTGATGAGAAAATACATGTGACAGCACCCAGAGAGCCACAGCCTGCTGGGGTGTGGGGACAGGAACCCGAGTCTGGTATCTACATCCATCATGGAGCAGCCAGGAGCTGGGATTTGGCCACAGCTACAGGGATGAAGTCCCTCTTCAAGATGTGCTTGGAATGTGGGAAGGTGACACGAGGAGGGTGGACGTGCCCAATGGGCTCTAGAAAGGTTGGCCAGCTGGGTGGGGAGTTGTCTGGGCGCTTAAGAAGATGCCCTGATGGAGAGCATGGAGACCCTGCAAAGCTTCTCCCATGCATGCTGGGCACCCTTTCCCTCAAGCCAGCCTCCTCCATGGGGACATCCTGTGCTGAATCCCAACCCCAGCCACAGCTGGGTCTTGGCCAATCTCCTCAGGTCACCCCTGAAGGTTCCCAGAAGGAATGAGGAAAGGCTGAGAGACCTGGGGCTGTTTAGTCTTGAGAAGACTAAGACGGGACCTGGTTACTGTCTATAAATATCTGCAGGGTGGGTGTCAAGAAGGGGCCAGTCTCTGTTCTGTGGTGCCTGTGACAGGACGAGGGGAAATGGCACCAAGTGACAACACAGGGAGTTCCAGCTCAACATGAGGAAGAGCTTCTTTGCTGTGAGGGTGACAGAGCCCTGGGACAGGCTGCCCAGAGAGGCTGTGGAGTCTCCTTCTCTGGAGACTTTCCAGCCCTGTCTGGATGCCTTTCTGAGTGACCTGCCCTGGTTTTGGTCCTGCTCTGGCAGGGGGATCAGACTGGATGATCTTCAGAGGTCCCTTCCAACCCCTATGACTCTATAAACAACACAAATCCTCTGCCTCTCCTTGGCTCCAGCTGGAGCCCAAAGCTGCTCCGGGCTCCCCCAGACCCGCCCGAGTCTGCGTCGCCCCTTCCTCATCCTCCCCCCCTCACCTTTGGGTGGGGGAATAATAATAAGAATATTCAAATCCAACGAAAAAAGGATCCCAAGGAAAACCCAGAGCTGGAGAGTGCAGCCAGGATGGTGGGAAGGCTCCCTGGGCAGCGTGTGCGTGGTGGCTCCTCCCCACGGGGACCAGTCCCTCGGTCCCTTTTTCCACCACCGGGAACGTTTCTTCTTCCCGACGGAGACTTCACATTCATTTCAAGGGTTGTGGCAAAGTCCTTTTGCTTTTTCCTTCAAGGTGCTTTACATTCAAAGAGCTCTTGGAATCCAGAGCGAGGACACAGGGCCCAGGGAGGTAACCCCCAAGCCCTCCTCACCCCTCAGGTTCTCTTGGGTTTGATTCTTTGATTTAAATAAACTGCCCCAAAGCTTGGAAGTTTTAGTTCGTCTCCCAGTGTTGGGGGGAACTCGAAGGGAGGTGGTGGTTTCCCAACCTTAGCTCTCCCGGGGGTCACTGTACTGAAGCTCCGAGTTGAAAACCTCCTTATAGAGGGGGGGGAAGTTCAGGGCGGTCTCTGGGTGCAGGAGGCGGAAAAATTCCAGCTTGTCCAAGTGGAGGTTGCAAATGGTCTTCATCAAGGGCAGCTTGGAAACCATCTGTTGGGAAATGAGGAGCTGGTGACCACCAGGTTCCCAGCGAGCATCCCTCAGGTCAAAGTTCCCCTCCTTTGGGGACAAGCAGGTGGGTTTGGGGACAGCTGGTTCTGCCCCGTGCCAGGGGCACCCGTGGACACCTCCAACCTTTGGGCACCCTGGCAAAATCATGGTCCAGGGAAGCTGTGGCTGCCCCATCCCTGGCAGTGTTGAAGGGCAGGTTGGATGGGGCTTGGAGCAACCTGGGCTGGTGGGAGGTGTCCCTGCCCATGCAGGGGTTGGGACTGGATGATCTTGAAGATCCCTTCCAACTCAAACCATTCCATGATTCTATGATCTTTCCACAGGACAACCAGCACCTGGAAGGGTGCAAGGAGCCCTTGTAGTACCCCCTCTCCCTGTCCCAGCTCCTTCCTGCCCTAAGTGTTCCTGAAATGGCTCCTTTTCCCCCAAACCCAGCTGGCTGGCCCACCATGGGTGCAGCAGCACAGGGCTGCCCGCAGTGCTGCTGCTTCCACCTCCACATGATGGAGAAATTCTCTCTCTTCCTTCAACAGGTCCCAGGGCTCCACCCCCCAAAAAAAAAAGCCCACGTGTGGCCAAGGAGCTCCAGCTCAGCCAGATCCCCAGGCTCAGCCACCTCCCCATGAAGGGGGCAGTGCTACCTTCGAGAGCTTGTCCTCAGCGGAGTGTTTCTTCTGGATCTCGTGCTGCAGGGCCACGTAGATCTTGTCCTGGAGCTTCTGCACCTTCTTGGACTCCGTCAGCCATGGGCGATCTGCAAGAGATGGCCAGGTCAGGGCCTCCATGGCTGGGTCATGGAGATGGCTCTCCCTGTGCCTCTTGCTCTTCCAACCCTTCCTGCTCTCCAGGATGCTTCTGGGGACAGTTGCATGGCCAGGCAGCCCCTCTCCACCCCACCCCCTCAACCCCACTGTGGGGGACACAGGTCCTCTTCCCACCAAGGAGTTTTGGCAGATGCATTTTGTGCATTTTCAGGTGCATTTTTTGCCCCTCCTTCCCCCCACCCCCTGCACCTCTTTTCCCAGGAATAACTGAAATCCAGGAAGCAGCACCAAGACGCAGGGGGCAGATCTGAGGTTTAGGGACATGGTTTAGTGGTGGCCTTGGCAGGGCTGATGGTTGGACTTGATGATCTTATAGGTCTTTTCCAAACAAATTCACAGAATCACAGAATCACCAAGGCTGGAAAAGACCTTTAAGATCATCAAGTCCAGCTGGTGGCCAACATGACCACATCAACCAGCCCATGGCACCAAGTGCCACCTCCAGCCTTTCCTTAAACTCATCCAGGGTTGGTGCCTCCACCACTTCCCTGGGCAGTCCATCCCAATGACTGATCACCCTTTCCATGAGGAAGTGCTTCCTGATATCCAACCTAAACCTCCCCTGGAGCAGCTTCAGGCCAGGCCCTCTTGTCCTGTCACTGGTTGCCTGGAAGAAGAGCCCAGACCCACCTGAGCACAACCTCCCTTCAGGGAGTTGCAGAGAGTGAGAAGGTCCCCCCGGAGTCTCCTCCAGGCTAAACCACCCCAGCTCCCTCAGCCTTTCCCTGTAAGACTTTCCATCTGGTCCCTTCACCAGCCTCATTGTCTCCCCTGGAACTGCCCCAGCACCTCCAGGTCCTTCTTGCAGTGAGGGGCCCAGAGCTGCACCCAGGACTGGAGCTGAGACCTCCCCAGTGCTGAGCACAGGGAGAATCACACCCCTGCTCCTGCTGGCCACACAATTCCTGACACAAGCCAGGATGCCATTGGCCTTTTGGGCCACCTGAGCACACTGCTGGCTCATGACCAACCGGTTGTCAACCAGTACTCCCAGTTCCCTCTCTACTGGGCAGCTCTCCAGCCCCTCTTCCTTAGCCTGCAGCTGCCTGGGGCGATTGTGGCCAAACTGGGCCTTGTTGAATTTCATCCCATTGATCCCATTGACCCAATGATTCTCTCTGGCTTTGGCACGAGGCTCCCCCTGCCCAGGTCCTGGCTGTGTCCCCCCAAAGTGCCCCCCATACCTGGGGAGAGCAGGACAGCAGCAGTGAAGAGGGCGAGCTCCTCGTCCGAGAGCTGCAGGCGGCACAGGGTCCTCCCCAGCTCGAAGACGGCGCCGATGAGGTCGTCACAACCTGGGGGGGACATTGGGGAAGAAGGGGGTGTCACAGCTCCACGTCCCCACCCAACAGCTGATCCCTTAGGGCTTGGAAAGCGTCTGGAAGATGAGATGGGGGGGTCTCCAGAAGAGGGTGCCCAGCAGATCCCAACCATGGTGATCGAGCAGGTCCCAATGGGGGCAGGAGCAAAGCCAGGGGGGTCTTAGCTGCTCCTGTCCCCAGGGATGAAGACAGGCTGAGAGAGTTGGGGTTGCTCAGTTCTGGAGCCCCCAGCACAGGAAGGACATGGAAGGAGACTGGAGGAGGCCACAGAGATGATGGGAGGGCTGGAGCAGCTCTGCTCTGGAGACAGGCTGGGAGAGTTGGGGTGTTCAGCCTGGAGAAGAGAAGGCTCCAGGGAGACCTTAGAGCAGCTTCCAGTGCCTGAAGGGGCTCCAGGAAAGCTGGGGAGGGGCTTGGGACAAGGGCAGGGAGGGAGAGGACAAGGGGGGATGGATGAAAACTGGCAGAGGGAGATTGAGGTGAGACATGAGGAGGGAACTGTGGAGTGTGAGGGTGGTGAGAGCCTGGCCCAGGTTGCCCAGGGAAGCTGTGGCTGCCCCATCCCTGGCAGTGTTGAAGGGCAGGTTGGATGGGGCTTGGAGCAGCCTGGGCTGGTGGGAGGTGTCCCTGCCCATGCAGGGGGGTTGGAACCTGATGATCTTTAAGGTCCCTTCCAACCCAAACCAGTCTGGAATTCAATGAACCCATGATTAGCCCAGCCAGAAGGATGGTGTGTGCCACCCAGCTGCGTGTTGAGAGGAGCAGCCCTGAGGGGGATGGAGCAACGTGGTTCTTACCCAGCGACTTGAACATCTGCACACCACCAAACTTCCCCTCGAAGAGGACAGTGTTGTTCAGGGGGTTGAAGGCCCGGATCATGCGGATCAGGAGCACCTCGAGGCAACCTGGCATAGGCAGAGAGAGCAGGGCAGGGCAGGGCAGGAGGTTCCATCATCCCAGGACCAAATGGAAGAACACGGAAAACCCCCAGTGCAAGTTGGAAGTCCAGATTGTCCAGATTCCCAAGAGCAGAATTCCAATGAGCCAAATTGGAGTTTGGAATTAGGTTTGGGATTATTTTTTTGGTTTGGTTTTGGTTTTTTTAACAGGTTTCCATGGGGACCACCAGATTTGGCCAAAGGCAAATATTGCCCAGGCATTGGCAGCCGGACCCAGAGATGGGTCAAGGTTGTGGTGGAGCATTGAGAGAGGAGAGGGTGGAAACAGGAGAAAGAAGAAGAAAATGGAAGGAAGGAAGAAATGAAAGAATGAGTTAAACCCCACGGTGGTGGGCACATCCAGCTCTGCCCTTGGGATGCTGGCAGAGTGAGGTGCTCAGCTCCCCAGGCCCAGAAGTTGAGAAACCGGGCAGCTTTGGGACCTTTTTTTTTGCATTTTGGGGGCTTTTGCACATCCAGGTGCCCCTGCCTGGGGCAGACAGAGGGGTGGGGACTTGGGGAGAAGAGGCCAATCCTCCCCTCTTCTCCCTCCCTGCCCCCTCTGGGCTTGGCATCCCTTTTTCCCAGGGGAAAACGAGCTGTGCTCGTTTCCAGCCTGGTTTTTGGGTGACATGAGGGTGACCATGGAGAAAAGTCTCTGCCCGTGGTGGCCACTCCCCATGTCCCTCACCCCAGTCCCCATGTCCCTCTACACCATCATGTTTAAACACAACCTCCAGCTCCCTCCAGGGCAGGTACCTGCTCCCCAAGCACTGGGGGCACACGGGGCAGTGAGGGGGGTCAGATCCTGAGAGGGAAGCAGGAACCAAGAGAGAAGATGGGATTTGTCTTCAGCACCACAGATGCCACTTGGGAGAGGAATCTGGGATGTGAGGGGGACAGGCAGGGACATGGGGGGGGACAGACAGGGATGTGGGAGGGATGGCAGGGGTGTGAGGGGGACAGGCAGGGGTGTGAGGGGGACAGGCAGGGACATGAGAGGGACAGGTAGGGATGAAAAGGGGACAAGGTAGGGATGTGAAGTAGATGGCAGGGATATGGGGGAGATGGCAGGGACATGAGAGGGACAGGCAGAGACATAGAGGGGACAGATAGGGATGCAAGAGGGACAGCAGGGACGCAAGGGGGGACAGATGGGGACATGGGGAGGTGGCAGGGGTGTGAGGGAACATCAGGGACGTGAGACAGGCAGGGACAGGGAGGGGACAGGCAGGGACAGGCAGGGACCCCACTCTTACCGGCTTTCAGGAGGATGATCTGGTCGTTCTGGCAGAGCTCCATGAAGCCGTCGATGCGCTTGGCAAACTCCACCACGTACTGGATGGCGTTGGAGATCTGCAGCGAGCACTGCTGCCACATGGCCTCACAGCTCTGCTGGCACAGCAGGGACATCCCTCAGGGCTGCCTGCCACCCACCCCGTGCTGCCACCTGCCTTCCCACCGCACAAGGCCAGTCCATGGTGGGCAGTGGCACCAGGACACCTGCCACCACCATCCCACCCCACCTAAAGCACCGCCAGGTCTTCCTCATCCTCCTCACCTTCCTCCCTGCCTTGGGGCAGCACTGGGGGGACAGTGGTGGCACGTTGGCCATGGGAGGGAGGCTGGGGACAGTGGCATCCATGCTCACCTTGCTCTGAAAGGCCCGGACCTCCTCAGGGGTGTAGAGGCTCCAGGCCAAGCGCTTGAGCTCCTCCGTCGTGTACTGGCACGTCTCCAGGTGGGACTTCACCACGTTCTGGGCCACCCGGTCTGCAAGGGGAGGGTAGCAGGGGGGAAGTGACCCCAGGGACACCCCCAGGTCCTCCTGTCCCACACCCTGACACCATCCTCTGCCAGGAGGCTGCTGGAGGGTCAGAGGGGCTCTCATGTGGGGTCACAGAGATCTGAGGGCAGAGGGGGCATGGGAGGTGTCCCAGGGGCAGATGGTGGATGAGAAAATCAGAGAATCATGGAATGGTTTGGGTTGGAAGGGACCTTAAAGATCATCAGGTTCCAACCCCCTGCATGGGCAGGGACACCTCCCACCAGCCCAGGCTGCTCCAAGCCCCATCCAACCTGCCCTTCAACACTGCCAGGGATGGGGCAGCCACAGCTTCCCTGGGCAACCTGGGCCAGGCTCTCACCACCCTCACAGCAAAGAATGTCTTCAAAATGTCTAACCTGAATCTCCCCTTTTCCAGTTTAAAGCTATTCCCCCTTGTCCCACCACTCCCTGTCCCTGATAAAAAGTCCCTTCCCAGCTTTCCTGTAGCCCCCTCAGGTACTGGATGCCTGGCCCAGCCTGAGGTGTGCTGAGCTCCCTCCGTGCTCAGCCCAGAGGAGGGGATGGGCTTGGGGGGCTGCTCTGAGAGCCAAGGCTGGGTCAGTCCCTTAATGTGAGTGTGCCAGGGGACCCAGGGTGTCACGGAGCACCATCTCTGGGGCTGCAGGTCCCATGTGTGCCCAGCACAGCCCCAGGACCCTGCCGGTGCTCACCGATCTCGAGGACAGAGATGTCCCCAGGGAGCTGCCCCCCCTCCAGGGCACCGTGAGCAAACAGGGCTGGCTCTAGCATCAGCTCGTAGAGGGACTCCTGCTTGATGAGCGTGGCCTCAGCCATGTCCAGGCTGGACTGGTCGGGTGAGGGCTGAGCTGAGGTGAGCAGGTCGAGGTTGTAGTAGGTGCTGCTGCCATCGGGGGTGAGAGGGAAGTCGAAGAGGAGCCCGTCTGACAGCGTGGAGATGTCATCCAGGTCTGAGAGGCCACTGCTGACACTGGTGGTGTAGACACGGCTCAAGGGCTCAGGCTCATCCTTGGGGCCCCCGCTCTGCTCCTGGCTCTGCTGGTGCTTCTGCACCTCAGCGTAGAGACTGTCCCGCTGCTTCTTCGACATGCGGCCGAACTTCACAGCTGCCCCAGGAGGAGACACCAGCAGTGTCAGGGCAGCTTGGCCCCCACAAAGCCACAGCCATGAGCCCCCTCATCCCCTGGGCCCTGGCTCCTCAGGGATGCCTGATTTGGAGGTGTCTGAGTGCTGAGCTGGGCAGGGGAGCAATTGGATGCACCTCCTGCCCTAGAGCAACCCTTGGGCAAATGGACCAGAAGCAATTGAATTTTTCCTGTCATTGAATTCTGGAACAGTTTGGGTTGGAAGGGACCTTAAGGATCATCCAGTCCCAACCCCCTGCATGGGCAGGGACACCTCCCACCAGCCCAGGCTGCTCCAAGCCCCATCCAACCTGCCCTTCA
>NW_009953072.1:157262-159800 GCF_000747805.2 Chaetura pelagica
AGGAATGCCTGTCATTCCAGAGGCGAAGCTCAGGAAGGGGAGGAGACAGCCAGGCACGCTCCAGCCACTTAGCTGCATAATCCAAATCATCAACACCCCTCGCTCCTTCCTCGCATCGAGTGGAAGCGAGAAGAGAGAAAAGCTGGGAAGAGAGGAGAGAGGGAAGCCGGGGTGTTCTGCTCGGGGGAACCACGGATGCCAAAACACGGAGGGTTTCACCTCCTGAACTGGATCAAGGAGGTGACAAGACACCTGAGCCTGCAAAATACAAACCCAGGAGGTGAGGAATGGGAGAGCATGGTACTCTAACTGGGGTGGGAGCTGCACTGTCCCGGGAGGAAAGGGAATTCCAAAGAGAGAGCCTGAGCTGACAGCATCTCACCAGAGGTGTAATAAAACACAATTCCGTTGCAAATTCTCTCTCTACTAAAGCTACCAGGAAGCAGGTAGGAGCAGGAAGAGTGTTTTCTCATTTCATTTAAATTTAACAAAGGGAATTTTAAATTTAACAATGGGAAATTTAAATTTAATAAAGGGAAATTTGAACTTAACAAGCAAATTAAGAATCATCAAACCCGACTGGTTTGGGTTGGAAGTGACCTTAAAGATCATCTAATTCCAACCTCCTGCCACAGGCAGGGACACCTCCCACCAGACCAGATTCACAGCTTGGTGGCTGAGGTGACAAAAATCCCCCTCAACATCTGCATCACAATTAAAAGATCTCCAGAGATTAAATATGTCCACTTGGATTCTTTAGTTTTTCCCTCAAATCTGTGTTAGGACTTGAGTGAACCTACAGATCATTTCCAAGTCCAGTATTCCCCACCACAGAGGAGTGGGAAAAGCTTTAAATGTCCAGAAGGTTCATCTTAACTCAGAGGAAATGCAAAAATTATTTTCAAAAATACACAGGAATTGGCTGCAGCATCACAGCAGTGACTAATCAGGAACTTGAACCCATCTGACACATCCAGGTTTGTCCTCTTCCCTGTGGGAAGGGCTGGAGGTAACAGCAGATCTAAACACCCCAAGATGTGCTGCAGCCCTCGAGGTCCCTGCCCTTGTCACCAGGGCAGCCACAGCACTTCAATGTCCCTGTCCTCAGGAAGAGATCAGGACAAGCTGACTGCTGCAGCAATCCCAACAGGAAAAATCTGCTATTCTGGGAAAGAACCAAACCCAAGACTGTCAACTGGAGCAGCTGGGAATGATCAATGCTGCATGCTGGAGCAGACACCCAAGGGGAACAGCCAGGATCACCATTCCCAGCTCCATGTGTCAGTGGGAGACATTTCTGCAGCCAGACACAAGCAGAGGGAAGAGGGTAGTTTTGAAAGGTAATAAAACTCCACCTAAGCTGCAAACACACCTGGAAGATGATGGGCTTGGTTCCTCCACTAAACATACCAGACATGCCAACTGGCAGATCCACTCTGTCCCTCTGCAGCATGGCTGTAAAAACAGGGGAGGGAGCAGGACAGCTCAGCACCTTCTGCACCAGCACAGGGCAGAATCCCAGACTGGTTTGGGATGGAAGGGACCTTAAAGATCACCCAGTCCCAACCCCCTGCATGGGCAGGGACACCTCCCACCAGCCCAGGCTGCTCCAAGCCCCATCCAACCTGCCCTTCAACACTGCCAGGGATGGGGCAGCCACAGCTTCCCTGGGCAACCTGGGCCAGGCTCTCACCACCCTCACACTCCACAATTCCCTCCTCATGTCTCACCTCCATCTCCCTCTGCCAGTTTTCATCCATCCCCCCTTGTCCTCTCCCTCCCTGCCCTTGTCCCAAGTCCCTCCCCAGCTTTCCTGGAGCCCCTTCAGGCACTGGAAGCTGCTCTAAGGTCTCCCTGGAGCCTTCTCTTCTCCAGGCTGAACACCCCAACTCTCTCACTCTACGGAAAATACCAAAGCATTTCCTGCTTCCCAAAAACCTCCTTGCACCGGGGCTGCCCCCCTCACGGGCCCCAAAAGCCTGCTTTTCTCCGAGGAGCAGCAGACAGTCCCGGGGCACCACTCACCATCCCGGGACATTCCCAGCGCCAGGCATTTCTGCAGCCGGCAGTGCTGGCAGCGGTTGCGGTTGGTGCGGTCGATCAGGCAGTTCCTCTGCCTGGAGCAGGAGTAGCTGGCGTTGTTCTGCTGGCTCCTCCGAAAAAAACCCTGCACGGGACGGGGAGGTGTTGGGAAAGAGCCCGGCAGGATGCCAGCCCCCGGGATACCGCCCGCCCCCGGGATACCGCCCGCCCCCGGGCTCACCTTGCAGCCCTCGCAGGTGATAACCCCGTAGTGGATCCCTGAGGACTTGTCTCCGCAGATCTTGCACGGGATCACTTCGATTTGGGCTGCGGCGAAGGGGAACAAAAGGAGAAAAGCCCAGCGGTGAATGGCAGGGGCTGTGGAGCTGCAGGAGGGAGCAGCCCCTGCCGGGGAAACTGAGGCACGAGAGCTGGGCCCCTCTGGGAGCTCCGCCAGAGGCCCCCGAAGAGGCTGTGGGGGACCCCCCTCTGCTCCCCCGTGGCCTGCAAAACGCA
>NW_009953072.1:164810-167404 GCF_000747805.2 Chaetura pelagica
CCCAGCCCAGGACCCAGCGCTGCTCCCATCTCCAGGACCCACCGTGTTTCCCCACAGCAATTGTTTTGGGAAAACGTATTTTGGGTGGTGGAGGAGGAATAATTTAGGGAATAAAGGGAATGATGGTCCCTTTGCAGCTGCTGGTAGTTTTGCTTTCGCAGGAGGTCACCGCGCTGCAGCACCCTGGGGTGCCCCCTCCCCCTGCCGTGTTGGCAAATCCCACCCCTACCCCAGGAAAATCCCATCCCTGCACTTGGTGGGTGATCCCAAAGGGGCGGGGGCTGAGCCAGGCCGGGGGGCTGCAGTGCTCACCCAGCGTGGAGCTGAGGGATGGGCAAGGCACCAATGTGCCCAGCTCATGGGCACAGGGCACCAGCAGCCCTGGAATCCCATTGGCTCAGCAAGGAGGAGAAGGGAAAGGAGAAGGAAGGAAAGAAGGGGAAGAAGAAGAAAGGAAAGAAGGGGAAGAAGAAGAAAGGAAAGAAGGGGAAGAAGAAGAAAGGAAAGAAGGGGAAGAAGAAGAAAGGAAAGAAGGGGAAGAAGAAGAAAGGAAAGAAGGGGAAGAAGAAGAAAGGAAAGAAGGGGAAGAAGAAGAAAGGAAAGAAGGGGAAGAAGAAGAAAGGAAAGAAGGGGAAGAAGAAGAAAGGAAAGAAGGGGAAGAAGAAGAAAGGAAAGAAGGGGAAGAAGAAGAAAGGAAAGAAGGGGAAGAAGAAGAAAGGAAAGGAAGGGGAAGAAGAAGAAAGGAAAGAAGGGGAAGAAGAAGAAAGGAAAGGAAGGGGAAGAAGAAGAAAGGAAAGGAAGGGGAAGAAGAAGAAAGGAAAGGAAGGGGAAGAAGAAGAAAGGAAAGGAAGGGGAAGAAGAAGAAAGGAAAGGAAGGGGAAGAAGAAGAAAGGAAAGGAAGGGGAAGAAGAAGAAAGGAAAGGAAGGGGAAGAAGAAGAAAGGAAAGGAAGGGGAAGAAGAAGAAAGGAAAGGAAGGGGAAGAAGAAGAAAGGAAAGGAAGGGGAAGAAGAAGAAAGGAAAGGAAGGGGAAGAAGAAGAAAGGAAAGGAAGGGGAAGAAGAAGAAAGGAAAGGAAGGGGAAGAAGAAGAAAGGAAAGGAAGGGGAAGAAGAAGAAAGGAAAGGAAGGGGAAGAAGAAGAAAGGAAAGGAAGGGGAAGAAGAAGAAAGGAAAGGAAGGGGAAGAAGAAGAAAGGAAAGGAAGGGGAAGAAGAAGAAAGGAAAGGAAGGGGAAGAAGAAGAAAGGAAAGGAAGGGGAAGAAGAAGAAAGGAAAGGAAGGGGAAGAAGAAGAAAGGAAAGGAAGGGGAAGAAGAAGAAAGGAAAGGAAGGGGAAGAAGAAGAAAGGAAAGGAAGGGGAAGAAGAAGAAAGGAAAGGAAGGGGAAGAAGAAGAAAGGAAAGGAAGGGGAAGAAGAAGAAAGGAAAGGAAGGGGAAGAAGAAGAAAGGAAAGGAAGGGGAAGAAGAAGAAAGGAAAGGAAGGGGAAGAAGAAGAAAGGAAAGGAAGGGGAAGAAGAAGAAAGGAAAGGAAGGGGAAGAAGAAGAAAGGAAAGGAAGGGGAAGAAGAAGAAAGGAAAGGAAGGGGAAGAAGAAGAAAGGAAAGGAAGGGGAAGAAGAAGAAAGGAAAGGAAGGGGAAGAAGAAGAAAGGAAAGGAAGGGGAAGAAGAAGAAAGGAAAGGAAGGGGAAGAAGAAGAAAGGAAAGGAAGGGGAAGAAGAAGAAAGGAAAGGAAGGGGAAGAAGAAGAAAGGAAAGGAAGGGGAAGAAGAAGAAAGGAAAGGAAGGGGAAGAAGAAGAAAGGAAAGGGCGTGTTCCCCTTCTGGGTCCTGCCCCTCCCCAGGGCTCCCAGGGTGGAGGATCCCCCATCCCAGCTGGACCCCTTGGGACCCCACGCTGCCAGTGGGTCACCTTTCTCCTCCAACCTTCATTCTGGGAGGCAAAAGAGCACGAGCAGCTCCATCCCATCGCTTTTCCTTATCTCCATCCCATCCCCGGGGGTGCCCGGGTTGGGTGTCGGCAGGGCCGGTGGGTGCCGGCCACCCTTTGCCCGCCTGAACACGCTGCCTAAACGGGCAGGGAAGCTCCTCCTCCACCCTCTCTGATTTTTCCAATGACAGATCTAGGTCACTAGGACAAGTGGGAAAGGCTGCCGAGCCACCGCACGCTCCCAGACACCGCTTGCAAAACAAGCGAGCAGGAGCAGGAGGAACCCTATAGGATTATACAAGGCAAAGCTTCTCACCCGGCCCTGGTGCAAAGAAGGACCAGAACGAGGAGCTGCCACAGCCCCTGGGGAACGGGGAGGACTGGAGGTGGTTTTGGGGGAAGAAAAGGGGAGGTCGGATCAATAGGACATCGCCATCCCTTGGGGCTTCAATGACAGGCGGGGACCCTAGGACTGCGGGAAAAACACCCAGTGGGGGAAAACGATGGGGCATCAGGGAGGTTTGATCCATGATTAGGGCCCAGGCGGGGGAAAATAAAGGAAAAAAACATTTTAAAAAAGAGAAAAAGTTCACCCAGCTGCTAATTAAGCCCCGGGCTGGCTGGGCGAGCGTGACAGCAAAGCCAGGCGGTGTTATTAATTAGGCAGGTGTTAATG
>NW_009953073.1:0-331 GCF_000747805.2 Chaetura pelagica
TGAGGCGCAGTTCTTTCATAGAGAAAGGCTGCGCAAGGTCATCGTCATCATCTGATTGAGGAAGGCCTGCTGTTGTTTTATCTGCTTGAGAGTGGTCTGTTTTTTTATCTGTTTGAGAGGTACCTGCTCCATCATCTGATCTAGAATCCTCTCCTTCCTCAGTCTTTGCCTCTGTTTTCTTAAGCTCTGGATGTTTCACGGAGGAGTGTTTTGTCTTTGCCTTGCACTTGGTCACAGGGTTAACTATCTTTGTAGAAGCAGTGGCAGCAGCATTGCCTGTGGGGGAGTGGCAGGGAGGGGGACAAGAACTCACCCCACGGAATCACCAACC
>NW_009953073.1:685-3314 GCF_000747805.2 Chaetura pelagica
CCCACCCAGGCAGGGGAGGAGAGAGAGAAAAAGAGAGAGACTTGGCTGGATTGAAAACTAAACTACACAGCTTTAATTAAAACACTAATGAATGATGCAAGAAAATATATACAATTATATTCAGATATGTTCAGATACGGGCAAAGCCTTTCGCCTCCCCCCACCCCTCTGCAGCTCCTACAGCACTTCCCTCACATCAGACAGCCCCAAGGAATCTTGGAGCTGCTGCTGGAGAAAGTGGAGAGTGATGAGGGTCAGGAGAGCTCGAGCCTCAGGGTCGACGGTGATGGATGGACGGAGTCCTCCCTGGATGCTGGCCATGGACAGAGGAGAAGGGAAGAAGAAGAAGGAAGGAAGTTGTCTTCTGTGATCTCTGACCTTCCTCTGAGCTTACATAGATATATGGAATGGAACATCTCTGGCCAATTTTGCTGTCTGTGTAACTCAGCCCCCTACAGGGGGGTCACAGATCTCCCCATAGTGTCTGAGCCGGCAGAGTGCAGGTGCGACCTTGAAGCCTCAGTAGTTAGAAAACCATTCCACTGTCTTATCAGCCTAGCAGAACACGCTGTTGCTAGTTAAAAGAAAGCTTACTGAAGGAAAGAAAATCAGTAAAAAGAAAAATTGGCTTCATCCTGGCTCAAACCAGGACATGTGTGTATCATGAAAAACATATCTCTGAGGTCTAAAGCAGCCACGATAGGGTGAGCTGGTTCCTGAATGTGCAGAATTAGCTCGGCCAAATTAGGTACTGCTGCAGTTAAAGGTTTAGTGTTGGCGTTTAGGCATCTGAAATCAATAGTTAATCTCCATTTCCCATTCAGTTTTCTAACTGTCTATATGGACAAGTGAGTACTAACAATAATTCCTATTTGTTTTAAAACCTCAATCACTTCCTTTATTCCTTCCCTAGCTGCAATGGGAATTGAATGTTGTTTAATATTCGTGATCCTGCTCTGTGTGACAATAGGAGCCTGTTCCAATAATTTAATTTTGAGTGTGGAAGTGCGAAAATTCCAAAACCGGCAGCGATCATGTCTCCACGCTTGGCCTTGTAATACATCCATCCCAAATAAATTATAGAGAATGTCCCCCACTATCATTTGAGTCCAAATTACATTGTCTTTACCTGGTAATTTGAGAGAAACTTTGGCAGTTTTCTGTAAAGTAAGGCACCAAATGCCCCACTTACTAGCATAGGTTTTAGAGACGAATCAGTGCTACATCTTTTAGCCTCATCTTTCTTTAACGTGGAAATTTGGGATCCAATGTCCACCACAAATGTGACAGGATGGCAATTTGGGCCAACAGCACAAGTGATCTCCAAGTCTCCCTTGGAATTTTGTGTTAATCTCAGTACATTTTGCCAATCTTTAGGAGGTTTTATTAATTTGGCATCTGATTTATTTTGTGTTTGCCAATCATTTTGATTCCCTGGAATGACTTCCCATGGTTGATCCAGGGTCTCAGTCAAATTGACTGCATTCTGATTTTCTCCCTCTGACTTTGTTTTAGCTTTCTTTTATTTACAGAGAGAGGGCTATTTAGTTTCCCAAATTGTTATTTGTATTCCTAGTATCAACCTGTGTAGGCCAATTCTTGATTTAGTCTTTTAAATTATTATCGGAGTAATTCTGGCTTGGCTTTCTCCTCAAGTCTTGCAAAAGATCCCTGCCGGTTTTCATTTCTCGGCAAAGGGCCTGTGGAGCATTGAGGATTTCTTGTGCTGTTTTGATTTCTATTAGTGACAGACCGATCACCTCGTCCCCCTCCTCCATTTTGGGGAGGTTGGTGTGGTGGTCTGGCAGCCACAACTGCATATGTGGGATGAGTGTGTTCCATGGTTTGAGTAATTTGCTTGATGGAAGGTCCCTTCATGTAATCAAATTCTGGTACACCATATTTGCGGCTGGATTCTGCTAGGGTCTCAGCTAAATCTGACCATGTATACGGATTTGCATCTGTGTCAGTATTTTCTAATTTACCTTTAATTTGTATCACCAAATTATTTAATTCACCTGGTAAGCCTCTAATCAAGGCATGCCTGCTACATGTGTGATGCTCCACTGGTGAAAAAACTTTCGACATAGCTACTCTTTTATGCCGGTGCATTGTCTGTTTTAATAGTGCCTGGGCAGCCTAATACTGCAATCGCCTGAGACCAGTGTAGCCGAGCTGCCTTAGCACCGGTCGATACAGCCGGGGTTGCCCATATCGCTTTTGAACAAGTGTCTACTGTGACATGCAAATACTCCAGGTGACCAAATGGTGGGAACTCTGTGACATCAGTCTGCCAAACTTGACATGGTTGAATACCTCTGGGGTTGGCCCCCTCTTCCTGGATTGGCTATAACTGCGCACAACTGGGGCATGCTGCAATAATTGCCCTAGCAGCCGCTCGTGATATCTGGAATTGGTGCCGTAACGCGCGGGCAGACTGGTGAAAGAACTCATGTGAAGCGCAAGCCTTCTGTTCAGGTGTCACATAGGCTACACAAAGATCAGAAACAACCCTATCAATATAGTCATTGCCCTCCGTCAATGGACCTGGTATGGTAGTGTGACTTCTGACATGGGAACACCACAGCGGTGGCTGGCGCTGTTCCATGATGTTCCACAGACAGATAAA
>NW_009953073.1:3343-14747 GCF_000747805.2 Chaetura pelagica
GGGACGATGAGCAAAGTCTGTTAGGGCCCATATTACTGCTTTCAATTCCAGCATCTGTACTGACGCTTTACTCTGGTTCACACGAGTAACCCAGCACCCCTCTTCTCGATAAGCATACCCATACTTCCCACTACAACTACTGGTGTCAGTAAATACAGTCAGTGCATCAGCGATGGGATCTTTGCGCAATAAGGGTCTCTCTTCCATCACTAGGGCCGTATTAAACAGGGGATGGCATGGGTAATGATTATCTAAAGAAATCCCCGTGGTTGCCAAAGCAAATGCAACGCTTTGCTGACTCCAGTCCTCAATCAAGTCTAGGGATTTAAGAGGTAAGATGATCAATGAAGGATCCCTTCCAGCAATTTTTCAAAGGCGACGTCTGGGTTTCAATAACAGTTTCCCCAATAGCTTCAAATCAGGGTGTGATTGTGCTCTGGAGGTGAGATGACATAAACACCCATTCCAAAATATAGAGCCCTTTTTGATCATCAATCTGAGCAATTAGAGTGGCAACTTCTTGATGTTTGTTATATACTATAAGAGTCACAGGCAAATCTTCCTGATAGCGATATGCCGCAGTGCTTGCCAGCTTGCTCTCGATTGTATCTCCTGTTCTCCCTCGGGGCCGAGCTGCCTTGGCTCTGCAGGGTTTGTGGCCCCCTTTTTCTTTTGAACAATCCAGGCTCAACTCAAGGCCTTGTTGATCACAGAAAATACATTATACAATTATCAATACTACAACAATAGCAATCAGTATTACCATTCCCTTTTATACTAATTCCAACGACCACTAGTTATCCCCAGTGACCACAGCCAATCCAAGGTCGGAGATAGTGGAGAATCCATGACGGTAATCTTCTTTATGTCCCCTTGCGAAGCCTGCAACTACTTATGAACAAAATTGAATGATTAGATAAGTTCACACAACACGCTCTGTTAGAATCTTCACAACTAAGGTCCTGTTTACCTTACTACCTGATTGCTACACATACCAGAGCCTCACTAGTTCCCACAGGAACGAACTTCATTGTTCCTCCAGCTGCCTGATGTTTATACCTAAAGTTTCTCATAATCATTCAGCACAGCCAGGGCCCCAACAGGGTGGAATGTCCTGGTTTGAACCAGGATGAAGCCCATTTTCCTTTTTCTGTTTGTTTGTTGTGGGGTTTTTTCCTTCAATTAACTCTTTTTTAACTCGCAGAAAGTGTTCCAACTAGGACTGATAACACTGGAATGTTTATGTTATTGCTTCAACTCCAAGGTCATGTCTTTGCCCTGCTGGCTCAGGGACTACCGGGAGATCTATGACGCCCCTGTAGGAGGCTGAATTAAACAAACAGCAAAGTTAGGCGTAGATATTCCATTCCATTTATCTACATAAGCTCAGAGGAAGGTGAGAGATCACATAAAACAACTTCCTTCCTGCTTCTTCTTCTCTTCTCTTCCGTCTGAGAAAGCAGAAATGTTGTGCAGACCTCGGCAGATAAACCAGGTTTGACCAATTTTAAGGAAAGGAATGCCAGAGGTGAAAAGTGCACAGAGATGAAGACATACAGCCTTCATCCCAAAGACCCCCACTTGTGACCCCCAGGAGACACTGCACAGACACAGCAAGGAGGAGTTCAGGCTGGCAACTATGATAATGATTTCCCGGAACTAATTGTAATAACCCCTCCCCGTGCTCAGACACCTAATGTATATGCAACAGCTTGGATGAATATGTATTACTTTGTGGCATATAACAAGCTTGCCAACAGCTCTAGGGTGTGCACATTTGTGCAGGAGCAATCCCTTGTGCACCTAGCGCTGAATAAACATACCTTCTTTATATCCTTATAGGTTGTAAGGTCATTTTTCCGCACATCACTCCTGACCCTCATAAATCTACGCTCTCTCCATCAGCGGTCCGGGAGTTTTCGGGACTGTTCACAGCTAAGGAGAGTGCCATGGGAATTTCTGGGGATGGGGGGAGGCAAGAGGCTTTTGCACATTCCTGAACACACATATATATTTTCTTTTATCATTAGCGTTTAATTAAAGCGGTCTAGTTGATTTTTCAATCAAGAAAAGTCTTGCCATAATTTTATCTCTCCTTCCTGTGGAAAAGATTGTCTGTCTGAATGTCTCTCATGGACTTAGTTGATTATATGCGGTGGAGCATGCGACTGATACACCATGATGGTCACAAGTATCAGCCTTTATTTTTGGTTACATAGCATTCTTATACCTTTTCTCCTGTCCATGCACCTTACACTTCCTTCCCATTGGTTATCAGCTTATGTTCATGCGTTCTATCTTATTTTGTTATAGGTTACAAGTTTCTTACTTTTTCTTACAAGAATGTCAACACACATCCATATCTCTCATACCTTCTTTTCCCACAAACATTTTCTCTAACTGTCAAGGGCACAGCTGTAGTTCGTCGAGATCAAGGCTGCCCGCGGCCCATAGCTGATTGCCCACAATTGTACTTAAGGTGAGATAAAGAGGCTGTGCCCCGTTCTTAAGGACATCCTCAAGGACGTTATAGCTCAGTGATTGACGGTGTCTAGACTTGG
Source organism: Chaetura pelagica (assembly GCF_000747805.2). Taxonomy (NCBI): domain Eukaryota; kingdom Metazoa; phylum Chordata; class Aves; order Apodiformes; family Apodidae; genus Chaetura; species Chaetura pelagica. Next base: position 5,905 of record NW_009953073.1, read on the forward strand.
TTGCTGAGGGCCATCTGAGGAGCAGTGATTGGACTGTAACTGTGCAGAGACAGAAAATGATTGGTTAATAATAACCAGTCACTGATTGAAAATGGACCAATCCTGGAATAAGGTTCAGTCCTAAAATAATTATAAAAATGACTGCAGGAGCAGCCTTAGGTGTGTTTCGTTGGGGCAACATGGCTGGAGAATAGAGTGGGATTTGTGAAAGAGCTGATATAATGAAAGGAGCTGAACTAAGAAATCACTTTTGAATCTCTCCATGTCTCATCTGCTTGTTACCCTCCACCAGTTCGCTCTTCTAGTTGTCCAAGCTCAGAGGATGACCACTCCCCCATCGCATACTCCGCCCAGTTTTGCGCACTGACTACCATGGCAATCGCAATTCACAAAGGAGGGGCCATATAACATATAAAGAGACACCATTACACCCCAATTGAACTGGCCAATTTCAAGAAACAATCCTCCCATCTGCCCTCTGAAACAGATACTGAATATGTTATTCGAGTATCTGCGAGTCGGGGTGACAGAATTATGTTATCAAAATGAGAGGCTTCCGGGTATTGGGGAGCTGGTGTCCTATTAGCAATGGACAACTATGACTCACCATGGACCCTTACCCAAAGGGCAGCCTATAATATAGGATTAATTGACCCCATATCATGGGGTGAACCTTTTGTTCTGAAAGGGAATATTTCCAAATTAATGGAAAATATACACAAAGCTGCTGTTATTCAGATCACTTATGAGCGAGAATTAATTCAAGGCCAAGATTCCCCATCAATGCTCATCATTATCCTGAGAGGTGCTGAGACGCATTGGGTTCCTGCCAAATGGGTCCATCCGTGGCTGAAAAAGAGCATCAGCAGACCACATGATGAACCCTCGACAACAGCTGAGCCTGAAGACCCAACCACGGGAGCAACACTACCCTGATTTGGTGGCCTGACTGTTTTAGAGACTGCTGCATTGGTTGGAGCAGCGACCATCGTCAAGAGGACTGGAAATAGCTGAGGGTGATATTGTGTTTCAAGTGTGGGAGATAGGCCTGTGGACCTTGGGTATCAACGTATTGTAAAATATTATACGCATATCTGCTTATTGTTGGGATTTTGATTTGGGGTATTGAGGGAGGAAACGGTTTCGAAAGATTTGTGCAGCCCCGGGAAAACATATGGGTGACAATAGCTAATCGCACCAATCAGCCAGCCTTTTGTTTAAGTTTAGGCAGTCCGTCTGAACCTTTTCGCACATGTTTGATAGGGGTGCCTACGTGGCTGCCCCAGGAGTTTAGAGGATGGGTTAAAACCAGTTTGGTTCTGGGTAAAAGACACTTGACCAAGGCAAGAGGGCCATGTGTACCTAGCATTTTGCATCAGATTTTATCAATAGGTGTGTTTATACTTCTTATGCTTGTTTGCTTACCTTGCTTATTGCGATGCTTACAGAATAGTATGCAGAATATAGAGAATGCTGTGTTTGAAAAAAGAGGGGGAGATGTTGGGGCCCTGGCTGTGTTGAATGATTATCAGAAACTTTAGGCAGAAACATTAGGCAGCCAGAGGAACAGGGAAGGTCGTTCCTGTGGGAACTAGTGAGGCTCTGGTATGTGTAGCAATCAGGTAGTAAGGTAAACAGGACAGGGAGTCAGATAAAGGGCTTAAAGTAGGGACCAATCAAAAGGGGAATTGGGACGCGTGAACAATGTATATTAACCAATTAAGAGCTTTGCTTTGCCGCATGGACAGTGTGCACACTGTCCTAAGACTATATAATCTGCACGCAGCTGAATAAACACGGACTGAACCTACATCATATTGGTGCGTCATGTTCTTTCCCGGCTCGCCAGGGATATGGACCTCGGCACCACCCCTTATTCCAGAACAAATATTTTACATATATCCTCCATATTCAGAAATCCATGCAGTTAAAGCTCAACTAGAGTTGAAGCTGGCTTGCACTGTGAAGGGCTTTTAAAAATATGTTAATAGCAGGAAGCAGGCCAGAAATAACATTGGCCCATTACGTGATGATCATGGACACCTCATAAACAGGGACATAGACAAGGCAGATATGTTTAATGCTTTCTTCACCTCTGTCTTCAACACTGATGATGGGCTTAAGTACCCCCAGAGCCCTGGGCTAGAGAACTGTGACTATGCTAATGATAATTTCCCAATCAGCCGAAACTTCTGTGGGATTTGCTGCTCCAGCTGGATCCTTATAAGTCAACGGGGCCTGATGAGATTCATATGAGGATAGTTAAAGAGCTAGCGGAGGTCATAGTGAGACCTCTCTCAATGATTTTTCATTCCTCTTGGGAATCTGGAGAGGTACCAGTTGACTGGAAGTTGGCAAATGTTGTCCCAATCTTCAAGAAGGGCAGCAGGGATGACCCCGGTAATTACAGGCCTGTTAGTCTCACTTCAGTGCCTGGTAAGATTATGGAGAAGATTATTCTGGGAGCTATTGAAGAACACTATCATTGGTCCCAGCCAACATGGGTTCATTAGGGGAAGGTCCTGCTTGACTAACTTGATTTCTTTCTATGACAAAGTTACCCCCCTAGTTGACCAAGGGAAGCCAGTTGATGTAATCTTTCTAGATTTCAAAAGGCCTTTGATACTGTCTCTCACAGTATCCTTCTAAATAAAATGTCCAGCATCCAGCTGGACAAGCACATAATGCGTTGGGTGAGAAATTGGCTGATAGGTTGAGCCCAAAGGGTCATAGTAAATGGGGTCATATCAGGCTGGCGACCAGTCACTAGTGGGGTTCCACAGGGATCCATCTTAGGGCCAGTACTCTTTAATCTATTCATAAATTACTTAGATGAAGGACTTGAAGGCCTACTTATTAAGTTTGTGGGTGACACCAAATTGGGAGGAGCAGTTGACACTCTGGAGGGCAGAGCAGTCCTGCAGAGGGCTCTGGACAAATTAGAGAGCTGGGCAATCACCAATCGCATGAAGTTTAACAAGGAGAAATGCCAGACTTTGCACCTGGGACATAGTAACCCTGGATATACATACAGTCTGGGGAGCAAGAGACTGGAGAGCAGCCCTGTGGAGAGGGATCTGGGGGTTCTGGTCGATGGCAAGTTGAATATGAGCCAGCAGTGTGCCCTGGCAGCCAGGAGGGCCAACCAAATCCTGGGGTGCATCAAGCTAGCCTGTCGAGGGACGTGATTGTCCCACTTTACTCCGCACTGGTGCTGCCCCATCTTGAGTACTGTGTGCAGTTTTGACCATCACAGTACAAAAAGGATATAAAGCTACTAGAGAGCGTCCAGAGGAGGGCCACGAGGTTGGTGAAGGGTTTAGAGGGGATGCTCACAAATTGCTACTGCGACCAACGTTTAGTTACAAATTAACTGGTTTATTAAGGGTTAACACAAACTGTGGGATAAGGTTTAGGGAAAATAAACAAATAGCAAATGGCTACCAGGGATATATCAAGGAAACAATGTGTCCTTTAGGGAGGTAATGCAAAAAAGTACTGTGCCCTTAAGGTGTTCTCTCCAAGAGAGGATTGCGGATCAAAGGAGAGGGAGGGAGGAGTTGAGCCCTCTAGGACAGTTGGAGTGTGTGTGTGCTTACCGTTCTGTAGTGTGTGGCTCCTGGGATGCGGCTTCTTTTCCAGCTGGTAGGGTGCAGTAATAGGTCTGTAGAGGGCCGGCTTCCCAGTAACAGGGGCGACACCCCCCTCAGCAGCAGGCAGGCAGGCGACCGGGCAGGCATCCCATACAAGAAGCGTCCAAGCGGGCCTCAGTCCCACCTGCTAAACTTGCCGCCTTTTATACCTCCATGACCTGTACAGCCAGTGTCACTGTCCAGAGCCAATTGGCATCCATGAGTCCCAAAATAGGGCAGTAACTAGCAGGGGCAATGCATAACTTGTTGCCCATCCTTCCTGCCTTGTACCACATCTGTCTTTTTGCTTTCATTTGTCCTTGAGCAGCAGGCCTGGTTTTTGTCCATTAGCTGGGTATGATCATCAGAAGGCCTTTGCTGACCTAAAAAGCATTCTGTTTACTTATGTGGGGAAGAAGAACCGTTTCCCACACTCCCACAGCACTCTCCTTAGCTGTGAACAGTACTGCCAGAGTGCAGTTATAAGGGTCAGGAGAGCTCAAGCCTAGGAGTCAACGGTGATGGATGGACGGTGTCCTCCCCGGATGCCGGCCATGGACGGAAGAGAAGGGAAGAAGAAGCAGGAAGGAAGTTGTCTTCTGTGATCTCTGACCTTCCTCTGAACTTGCGTAGATATATGGATAGGAATCTCTCAGGCCAATTTTGCTGTCTGTCTAGTTCAGCGCCCCCTAGGTGGGGGTCATAGATTTCCTGGTAGTGCCTGAGCTGGCAGTGCAAAGATGTGACCTTGAAGTCCCAGCAGTAACATAAACATTCCAGTGTTATCAATCCACTAGCTGGAATACTGTCTGCTAGTGAAAAAAAGAGCTTACTGAAGGAAAAAAACAAACAGTAAAAGGAAACCTGGCTTCATCCTGACTCAAACCAGGACACCCACAAGGCAGATTGTGCATGATGCTGAGAGTGGGCTCCCTTGTTAAGGAAGCAGTGGAAGCCCACCCACAGGTCTCATTGCTGCTAGGAGCAACTATTTCAGAAAAACTCTAATACAACAGTAAAAAGTCTGGAATGACCATAAATTAATCATTCCTATTGCTCCTAGTCTTACTAAATCTTTCATCTCAGAACCAAGTGAGTGCTGCATTTTCTAATTAAAAACAAAATGTTCACATACCTGTAAGCAAACACCCCTTTCACATAACCACTGATCTGTAGAGAATTAGTTATTCAGTGTAACAGAGATGGAATCAGTGTCTTTCATAATGAAGAGTATTAAAGAGGTGACATGGCATGTTTTGGCTGGTATTTTGTCTTCACCATCTTAATGCTGGATTCAAGACCTCGCATTCGCTATATTCTGCATACTATTCTGTAAGCATTGCAATAAGCAAGGTAAGCAAACAAGTATAATAAGGATGAACACACCTGTTGCTAAAATCTGATGCAAAACGCTAGCTACCCATGGTCCTAAGCCAAGCGGCCTTAACCAAGCATCAAATCCCCAGCTATCTTCCCTCAGGTTATGCAGTCCATTCTTCAACTCTTCTATCTTTCTATGGATAGACTCCGAGTGATCCGAGAGGTTCATATAGCACATTCCCTCAAACTCCTGACATCCATGACCATGGGCCAATAACAGGAAGTCAATCGTGGCCCTGTTCTGCAGTACCGCATGGTTTACACTAGCGACGTCCTGAGATAGCTGATCCAATATATTAGAGGTGGTGTTAAGCTCAGCTTTAGTCCAGCAGGCTACCTGCTTTAAAGTAGCCATGACCCGGGCCGCGGTTGCCCCAGTTACCACTAAAGAGGTAAATATTGTCCGCAACCGTGACCAAAAAATTGGTTTTCCTACTTCCGTACAATCTAGCTCATGTAACTCTCTTTTCCTTCTTCCTTGTGAAGTCCATTGCGTTAACACAGATATATTAGGATGAAATACCCTTAACTTCCCCAGGTAACATGGTCCCCCATGCAGGCTGGCTGGTATGCCGTTCCAGGCCCAATCCCCACAAATCAAAAACAAACCCCAAGGCAACTTTTGGGCAGGCTGCCCGGTCAAATTACACTGCTTATATGTTTGCCAATAGACCTCTTTGATATCAAGGGCAGAATTTACTGTAGCCCAGCTTTTCTGGCTCACATTCAGCTGCGCCATTGTGGGGGGGCGCAAAGCTTACCCAGCCCCCAATCCTGCTACTATTAGTAGCATTAAGAGACCAAGAGGTCCAATTCTTCTGGGGGTGAGGTCAAGGTCTTATTCAAACTCTTGATGATGTCACATTGCCATTCTCCATCCTGACTGGCCTTGGTCAAATGTCTTTCATCCAGAACCAAACTGTTTCTAATCCATCCTCTAAACTCCTGGGGCAGCCATGTAGGCACCCCTATCAAACATGTGCGAAAAGGTTCAGACGGACTGCCCAAACTTAAACAAAAGGCTGGCTGATTGGTGCGATTAGCTATTGTCACCCATATGTTTTCTCAGGGCTGCACAAATCTTTCAAAACCGTTTCCTTCCTCAGTACCCCAAATTAAAATCCCAACAATAAGCAGATATGCGTATAACATTTTTACAATACGTTGATACCCAAGGTCCACAGGCCTAGCTCCCACACTTAAAACACAATATCACCCTCAGCTATTTCCAGTCCTCTTGACGGTGGCCGCAGCTCCAACCAATGCAGCAGTCTCTAAAACAGTCAGAATATGGATACAACTTTTAAAGCATCAAAATTACGAAATATTTAAACTAAATTGAACTCTCACTACTTCTAACAATCTTTTATTTACAACAAACTTTCTTAATTATTATTCCTAGGCCTAGGTATATAGCGCTTAGGTTTTTATAATTTACCCCTGGATCCTGATGTTCTTGTGGGAGTCTCTGGCAAAGTAGCCTTACTCAAGCACAATTTATCCTCAAGGAACAAACAGTAGCTACACACAGGAACAAGATTAGAAATAGAATCACTGACATTATAACATAAACCCAGTCCCCAATTCTGTTAAAAAAAAAAAAAGGAAAAGAAAGAATACCATTTAGGAGATTCCCAAATTTGAACCGGAGTTTTTGCCACTTTGGTGAGTTCTATAATAATGTTCTTAATTATTCCCATTCGATATAATATATTGCAAACAACAACTCAAAGTCAAGTATAGAAGGAGACAATGTTACAGAGCACCTTGTTTAGGCCATGGAGTGATCAGTCCCACAGCAGTCACAAAGTAACTCCTCCGGAGTCCAGTAGCAGGTTGATAAGGCTTGAAACTGTCACCGGGATGTCTCTGGCTCCTTAAGCTCTCACAACCTGCAATATATTAACTAACATCACTAGACATGACTACATAGAAATAACTGATTTTTCCCCAAAGAAAACACACATTTATTCAACATGAATTATTAATTTTGTTCTGATTTTATGGTGTTTGTCATTTAAATCAGATGCAACCTATGTATTTGAATTCATTGGTGTTTGTAAGGCAAGCTTGACCTTACTGATATTTGGCAGGTTTGTGTCCTGGTTTGAACCAGGATTAAGCCAGTTTTTCTTTTGCTGATTTCTTTTCAGTGAGCTTCCTTCAACTAGCAACTGCATGTTCTGCTAGGTTGATAAGGCACTGGAATGTTTTTGTAATTGCTGGGCCCTCAAGGTCATGCCTTTGCTCTACCGCCTCAGACACTGGGGGAGAGATCTGTGGCCCCCCGTGGGAGGCTGAGTTAGAAGGACAGCAAAATGGGCCAGAGGTATTCCATCCCGTATATCTATGTAGGCTCGGAGGGAAGGTCGGAGAAGACAACTTCCTTCCTTCTTCCCTCTCCCTCTCTTCCGCCCATGGTCGGTGTCCAGGGAGAACTCCATCCATCCATCATTGTCGACCCATCGACCTCGAGCTCTCCTGACCCTCATAACTCTACGCCTTTCTCCAGCAGAAGCTCCGGGATCCCTCGGGACTGTCCCATCTCTGAGGGGAGTGCTGTTCAAGTTGCTGGGGGTGGGGGGAGGCGAGAGGCTTTTGCCCACAACTCTGTATAATCATATATATTCTCTCCTGTCACCCATTAGTATCCTAATTAAAGCTGTGTAGTTTTGTTTTCAATCCAGCCAAGTCTCTCTTTTTATCTCTCTCCTTCCCTACCTGGGTGGGAGGGGGAGGGGATTGAGAGCATTGTTGTTGGACCCGAGTCAAACGGGCCAGAACTGTTTGTCCAGGGTGGAGAGGAGTTTAGGATTTTTTAAAAGACCTTTTGTTTTCTTTGTGATCTTGAGTAGGTGACTCAGGGAAAAAAGCATTCAGGCTGGGGCACCCATTCACCCCCCACCTATTGTTTACAGTAGTGATTGCATACCTCAATCTTTCATCCCATTTTGAGTCCTGTGGGCGAATAAGACTTTTAGTTAACCCATTAGTGCACTCTATGATCCCATTAGACTGTGGGTAGCATGGGACATGAAATGTCCATTTAACACCTTTCCTTTTAGCCCAGTGTTGTACCAGGTGTGAGGTGAAATGAGTTCCGTTGTCAGATTGAATATTTATGGGTTTAGGCAGAACCCCAAATACCTTTTCCAAAAAGCCAACTGTGTTTTCTCCATTTGCCTTAGAAACAGCTTCAGCACAGGTCAATCCTGACACCACTTCCACAATCACAATGATTCCTGATCTTTGGAAGTGATGGATGTAGTCCATCTGCCATGTGGACCACAAGGGTTTTCCTTCCCTGATACGCAAATGGTCAGATGTTAGGGGATGTTCCCCAAGTCTGATTTTGCAAAGATCACATGAAGAAATTACTATTTTGCACTGCTCATGGGTGACAGGCCACCCACGGGCTTGTGCCTCTTTGTATAAATAAAAGATTCCTGAATGGCCTCTTTTACAGTGGAGCCATTCTAGCAATCTTTTCCACTCCGGAATTTATCCTCCTGTGATCGCTCACCGGATTTCCACCACATTGATTTTAGCTAGTTCAGCAACATAGTTGTTGCACTTACTAGCTTCATCTTTCAAATTAGTCTGATGAGAAGGTATCTACCCTACATGAAAATTAGGGTTCTCTTTAGCAATCTTCAGTATTTGCTGCCATTTCTCCTTATGCCAGACAGGCACCCTGTTAATTTCCCAGTTATTCTGTTCCCAGAAAGTAATCCACTCCACACAGCCCTTGAAGACTGCAAAGGAATCTGAGTAAATGTACACAGCATCCTTAGAGGCTTTTTCTTTTACAAAAACATTGAGAACAGCATC
>NW_009953073.1:14885-27122 GCF_000747805.2 Chaetura pelagica
TGAACTGTGTTTTCCCCATTTGCTTTAGAAACAGCTTAAGCACAAGTCAATCCTGATACCACCTTCACAATCACAATGATATATTGTTTGTTTCTCAATTCATGGAAGGGACCGATGTAGCTCACCTGCCATGTGGACCACAAGGGTTTTCCTTCCCTGATACACAAATGATCAGATGTTAGTTGATGTTCCCAAAGTCTGATTTTGCTATTATCACCTGAAGAAATTACTGTTTTGCACTGCTCATGGGTGACAGGCCACCCACGGGCTTGTGCCTCTTTGTATAAATAAAAGATTCCTGAATGGCCTCTTTTACAGTGGAGCCATTCTAGCAATCTTTTCCACTCCGGAATTTATCCTCCTGTGATCGCTCACCGGATTTCCACCACATTGATTTTAGCTAGTTCAGCAACATAGTTGTTGCACTTACTAGCTTCATCTTTCAAATTAGTCTGATGAGAAGGTATCTACCCTACATGAAAATTAGGGTTCTCTTTAGCAATCTTCAGTATTTGCTGCCATTTCTCCTTATGCCAGACAGGCACCCTGTTAATTTCCCAGTTATTCTGTTCCCAGAAAGTAATCCACTCCACACAGCCTTTGAAGACTGCAAAGGAATCTGTGTAAATAGTGTCCTTAGAGGCTTTTTCTTTTACAAAAACCTTGAGGACAGAGTCCAGTTCTCCCACCTGGGCACTACCCTTATCGTGGTTTATTATTTGTTCACCTGTGGAGGGTTTAATTGCAGCAGGCTTAAACAACCAGGTTTTCCCATCGCTTTGGGACAAAGTGTCCGTAACCAAGCATTAACCTTATCGCTTTTATATTCTGGAGCCTCTTTAATATTCTGGGGCCTCTTTCTTAGGACTGGGAACTTTAATTATTAAATCTTTTTCATTTGTAGATTCAATATGTTCCTGAAATTTTAATTGTTTGTCTAGGCCTTCTTCAAGTTGGAAAAGTCCAGAATAGTATTCAATTTGGCTATACCATTTACTGATTGTGCCTTTTTAGGATATCCCTTCTGGAAGGGTCTTTCCAGACAGTACTTGGTTAACTACCTTGGAGGGCCTCGGAGAATCATACTTTTTTTTTTTAATAATATTGATGACTTCTTTCAGTGCTGCACAGACTGTTAACAATTCCTTTTCCAGAACAGAATATCGCTTCTTTGAATCCTTAAATGACTGAGAGTAAAAGCCAATTGGTTGGATGCTCCCATTAGGTCCCCGTTGCCAAAAGTGATATGATAAGGAACTGGCTGAAAACCCCCACTCTATTATTATTGGATCCTCTGGGTGGAGATGTCCCAGAGTTTGGTGTGTCTGTGCCTCCAATAACAATAGTTCAAGGAGGACCCAGGTAACTATAGACCGGTCAGCCTCACCTCCATCCCTGGAAAGGTGATGGAACAACTTGTTCTTGTCACTATCAAGGACATGGGGGTCATCAAGAGCAGTCAGCATGGTTTTATCAAGGGTAAATCATGTTTGACTAACCTCATAGCCTTCTATGAGGAAATTACTAGGTGGATAGATTATGGTAGAGCGGTAGATGTGGTTTATCTTGATTTCAGTAAAGCATTTGACACTATCTCCCACAGCATCCTTGTAGATAAGTTGACCAAGTATGGATTTGGTGATCAGGTAGTGAGGTGGATCAAGAACTGGTTGAAAGGAAGGAGTCAGAGAGTTGTAGTCAATGGGGCAGAATCTGGTTGGAGGTGTGTGACTAGTGGAGTCCCTCAGGGGTCGGTACTGCAAGTTTGCTGATGACACTAAGCTGGGAGGAGTGGCTGACACACCAGAAGGCTGTGCTGCCATTCAGAGAGACTTAGATAGGTTGGAGAGTTGGGCGGGGAGAAACATGATGAAATTCAACAAGGGGAAGTGCAGAGTTTTACATTTGGGGAAGAACAACACCATGTCCCAGTACAGGTTGGGGGCTGAACTGCTGGAGAGTAGTGTAGGTGAAAGAGACCTGGGGGTCCTGGTAGACAGGAGGATGACCATGAGCCAGCAATGTGCCCTTGTGGCCAAGAAGGCCAATGGCATCCTGGGGTGTATTAGAAAGGGTGTGGTTAGTAGGTCAAGAGAGGTTCTCCTCCCCCTCTATTCTGCATTGGTGAGGCCACATCTGGAGTATTGTGTCCAGTTCTGGGCCCCTCAGTTCAAGAAGGACAGGGAACTGCTCGAAAGAGTCCAGCGCAGAGCTACGAAGATGATTAGGGGAGTGGAACATCTCCCTTATGAGGAAAGGCTGAGGGAGCTGGGTCTCTTTAGCTTGGAGAAAAGGAGACTGAGGGGTGACCTCATCAATGTTTACAAATATGTAAGGGGTGAGTGTCAGGGAGATGGAGTTAGGCTTTTCTCAGTGATGACCAGTGATAGGACAAGGGGTAATGGGTGCAAATTGGAGCATAGGAGGTTCAAGGTGAATATCCGAATTTTTTTTTTACTGTGAGAGTGACAGAGCACTGGAACAGGCTGCCCAGAGAGGTGGTTGAATCTCCTTCACTCTAGGTGACCTTGCTCTGGCAGGGGGGGTTGGACTAGATGATCTTTCGAGGTCCCTTCCAACCCCTAGGATTCTATGATTCTATGAAGGGCCTCATCATGAGGCTGAACCCATTCCCAATGACGATTCTTTTTTAATAAATCAGAAAGAGGACATGCTATGATGGGTAAATCAGGGATATGCTTTCTCCAGTACTGAAGGGTCACCAGTATTTCATGCAGCTCTTTCTTATTGGTGGGTACCTTTATCTCTCTCAAGTGAGACAAAATATCCAAAGGAATATTCCAGGTTCCCCCTTCCACCTTATTCCCAAAAATTTTGCCTCTTGGAATGGGGGTTGCCTTTTCTCTTCAGGGATCTCTATTTGCATGCCTGTTAAGTGCTTAATTATAGCATCATAAACTGCCCTTACCTCCTCCTCACTCTGGTCCCCTATCAGGACATTGTCTATGTACTGATAGACCTTAACTCTGGAATTATTTTTGATTTCTGGAACGTTTTCCAGCTCACACGCAAATGCGTGGTGGGCTAGTGTGGATGAGTGTTTAGTTCCCTGGGGCAACCTTGTGAAAGTGTACTGTACTCCATCCCTGCGGTGGAGCATGGGACCGGGACGCCATGATGGTCACAAGTATCAGCCTTTATTATTTGGTTACATCGCATTCTTATACCTTTTTCTCCTGTCCATGCACCTTACGCTTCCTTCCCATTGGTTAACAGCTTCTGTTCACGCATTCTATCTTACTTTGTGCTAGGTTACAAGTTTCTTACATTTTCTTACAAGAACGTCAACACACATCCGTATCTCTCTCATACCTTCTTTTCCCACAAACGTTTTTCTCTAACTGCCAAGGGCACAGCTGTAGTTTGTCCAGATCAAAGCCGCTTGCGGCCTGTAGCTGATGCCCACACATCCCAAGTGAAGGCAAAATATTTTTGGTCCTCGGGATCAATAGAGATTTCGAAGAACATATCCTTTACATCCAGTGAAGCCAGCACTGGGTGTGCTGCCTCCTGGATTTCTAGCACCAGATCAGCAATACTGGGTACAACAGCTGTGAGTGCTTCTCTATTGGCATTCAATTTTCTGTAATCAACTGTCATTCTCCTTTTACCATTTGGTTTTCTTACAGGCCAGATCGGGGAGTTAAATGGTGAATGACAGGGCACAATAATGCCCTTTTGTTTTAAATCAGAAATTACTTCTTTAATGCCTTCTTTGGCAGCAATAGGAATGGAATATTGTCGCACATTTGTGATCCTGCTTTGTTGCAGGTGGGGAGCACGCTGGAACAATCTCACCTTTATTGTGGGTGTGCCAAAATTCCAATAGCGACGGTTTTCATCTCTCCACGCTCGGCCCATGAGAACATCTATTCCTAACAAATTGTAAGGAATGTCAACCACAGTCATCTCTGTCCAAATTAAGTCTTCTTCTCTCCTGGCAGTTTTAAAGAAACTTTAGCTGTTCTTTGTAAAGCAGAGTTATTAAATGCACCACTTAAAAATATTGGCTTAAGAGACAAATTAACGCCACAGCTTTTGGCCACATCAGCTTTTACCGTGAAAATTAGTGCTCCTGTGTCTACCACAAATGTGACAAGATAACGTTTTGGCCCAACAGCACAGGTAAGCTCCAAGTCACCATTTTTATTTTGGACTAATCTTAGCACATTTTGCCAATCTTTTGGAGGTCTGGAAATTTTAGGGCCTGATTGGTTATCATTTTTCCGCCGACCATTTTATTTTCTGTATTGGGATCTTGTCCTTTCTCTTCCCTCTGCCACCTTTTTTATTTCCTTATTGATTTAATTTAATTGGCAGATGGAGGGCTATTTAGTTTCCCGACTTGTTGGTCTTTCCCTGTAATTAGACCTTGAACTGGATCTTTTAGGCCGTTTCTCTATTAGTGTTTTTAGGTGATGGTAGATATAATTCTGAGACAAAAGCTCAGGTGGTGTCCTGGTTTGAGCCAGGATGAAACCACTTTCCCTTTTACTGATTTTTTTTTTTCCTTCAGTAAGATTTCTTTTAACTAGCAGTAAATGTTGCAGTTAGTGGACTGATAACACTGGAGTGTTTATACTATTGCTGGGACTCCAAGGTCATGTCTTTGCCCTGCTGGCTCAGATGCTACTGGGAGATCTATGACCCCCCCATAGGGGAGGCTGATTTAGACAGACAGCAAAATTAACCAGAGATATTCCATTCCATATACCTACGTAAGCTCAGAGGAAGGTCAGAGATCACAGAAGACAACTTCCTTCCTGCTTCTTCCCTTCTCTTCCGTCCATGGCTGGCATCCAGGGAGGACTCCGTCCATCCATCACCGTCGACACCTAGGCTCGAGCTCTACTGACCCTCATAACTCTACGCTCTCTCTGGCAGCAGTCTGGGACTTTTCAGGACTGTTCACAGCTAAGGAGAATGCTGTGGGAGTTGCTGGGGGGAGGTAATAGGGGTTTGCACATTCCTGAACACATTTGTATATAATTGTATATATTTTCTTCCATCATTTGTGTTTAATTAAAGCTGTCTAGTTTAGTTTTCAATCCAGAGAGTCTCTCATTCTCTCTCTCCTTCCCTACCTGGGTGGGAGGGGGAGAGGATCAAGAGCATTGTTGTCAATCCTGAGTCAAACTGTGACAACAATTTATTGGCGCCCAACATGGGGGTTGATTTTAAGCCTAGATTATAAATTCTCACTAATTGGGAGTGTTTAAAACTGTGACATGTGGGATGCCTATACGCCTGGCTTCCTCCTTAAGCTTAGCGTATGGCCTCCCATCACTCCGAGATGAAGCATCTTTGTTTTCAGGATGTTGGCTTTTACGTGTGATGTTTGGTTTTTTGTTGCATTTACCATTGCCCATGACGTTCCAGTCATGCCATGATTCCCATTGCTGCTGAGGAGGGTTCCAGGGTGGCATAGCAGCCATGTCAGCATGAGGGTTTTGTGTGGGGTTCCGGGAACTGAGTGACTTGCCTGACCACGGAGGACTTGTGAGAATACTCAGGTTTGGGCGCACCATAATTCCTGCTCTGTTAATTTCCAGGCCAAATCAGACCAGGTGTACCCTCTACCTGCAGGCAGTCTCCAGATTTTTTCTTTAATTTGGATGGCCACATTTTTAAGTGACTCAGGGAGCCCTCTGATTAAAATATTTATTCTCTCTGGGTCAACTCGGAGAGTCAAAGGACTGTCCTGATGTGGCACCAAGTCATGGTTATAAATAATTTGAATTGTGGCAGCCTTTTGGATATTTTCCAGAAGTTTGGAGTGGTCCCCTCGCAGGACGCTCGGCTCTCCCCTAGAAATACGGTCAATAGAGCCAATGTTATAAGCCGCACGCTGAGTTAGGGTCCGTGGGTAACTCAGGTTATCAGTTGTTAAAAGAATTCTGGGTCCACAGTACCCTGTGGCTTCATCTTCAGTTAACATGATTTTGCCTCCTCCTGAGATAGACACTCTAACAACATATTCAGTGTCCGTCTCGGATGGAAGCCTGCTATATTGTTTTTTGAGCTGTGTCAATTCCAATGGTGTGTAGGGTGTTTCTTTATATGTCACCATTTTTTATTAGTACTTCTACCATAGGAAAAATCAGTCTGCACAACTGGGCGCAGGCATTTGTGCTCCACTCTCCCCTCCTCCTCAGAACTAGTATAGTAAGAAGAAGTAGTTGAGGCACTTTCCACAACTGCTGAAAGTCGGTGGAGTTTTTCCTCCAATTTGTTAAATTTTTTAGTGCTATATGTTATAAAGGTATTAACTACATTGTGCAGCGCCCTTATCTCTGCCTTTATCTCTTCCTCCAGCTTCCCCTTGGCTGGAGAGGGGGAAGAGAGTGGCTGCAGAGGGGCTTGCCGCTCTTGTGACTGTGACTTTGATTTCAAAATGGAAAGATGGAGTTTTTCTGGTTTTGGATGGAAACTCACACGTTTCTTAGCTGACTGCTCAGGGAAGAGAACCTGCTTAGAGCTTACGGGCTTGCACTTTTTTAGTGTATTAAGGTCATCTACCACAAATGTTACAGGATAAATATTGGCTTTAGAGACAAATTAACGCCACATCTTTTGGCCACATCAGCTTTTACCATGAAAATTAGTGCTCCTGTGTCTACCACAAATGTGACAAGATAACGTTTTGGCCCAACAGCACAGGTAAGCTCCAAGTCACCATTTTTATTTTGGACTAATCTTAGCACATTTTGCCAATCTTTTGGAGGACTGGAAATTTTAGGGCCTGATTGGTTATCATTTTTCCACCGACCATTTTATTTTCTGTATTGGGATCTTGTCCTTTCTCTTCCCCCTGCCACCTTTTTTATTTCCTTATTGATTTCTTTTTATTGGCAGAAGGAGGGCTATTTAGTTTCCCAACTTGTTGGGTCTTTCCCTGGACTTTTTTAGTGTATTAAGGTTGCCCGGGATCCCAATGCCCTGGCTACTGGAATCTGAGGAATCCTCGTAACTTAAAAATTCCCCAAATTCGTCATCCATTCAAGACAGGGTGGTACTGGTTTCTTTCTTTACCTGCTTCCTTAATTCTTTAATCTCTCACTGTAGCCCTTCGTTCTCTTGCTGCAGCTCTGCATTCTTTCGCTGTATCCCTTCCTTTGCTTGCCGCAATCCTTCCTTTTCTTGCCACATGATCATGGCCAGGATAAAGAAACTGTGGGCGTTAAAGAAATCAAGCCCGTGTTTCTTAATCTGGCTTTTAACCTCTTTAGGCAGAGAGGTGCCATTTTCCACAGCCATGAGGTCATCTACAATGTGATTGAGGTCTCCCCTCGCATAGGCATCATAAATCACCATATAATGACCCCTGGTTGAAATGTACTTTATGCTTTTTAAGGTGTTCCCAAAAGGGACGCACAAACATGCATTTCTGCAATTCCTCCTCAAAATCAGGGAGCAGCAAAAATGGCCTTTCCTGAACTTCAGTGCTTTCTGCACAAATGTCATTTTCTGCACAAGCACTTTCAGCATTTATATCATTTATATCCACCTTGGTAGCCTTTTTTTTTTCCCCCAAAAAAAACCTTTTTACTTTATGAATTTAGCAATTGAGAGCGTGGCAAGGCAGGCTCAAATGGCCCTCAGATCCCACTTCTGACACCAGAATGTCGTGAACCAATGCCGTCACAGAGGCTACTGGCAGTCAGGATGCTTCCGCAAATTCCCCCCCCAATGTGGAAGGGTTTTTAAAAGAGACCGAGGGCACACATAGTGTTCACCTCTCACAGGGGAACGGCCGCTGTGGGACTGTATTTTAGAGTGGAGATTAGAATACCACCCTCACCACGCCCACAAATTGTTACTGAGACCAATGTTTGCGAATTAACTGGTTTATTAAAGAATGGCTACACTAAGGGATGATGTTTAGGAAAAATGTAAAAATGGCAAATGGCTACCAGGGATATATCAGGGAAGTAATGCAAAAAGTACTGTGCCCTTAAGACGTACTCTCTGAGAGAGGGTTGTGGATCAAAGGAGAGGGAGGGAGGAGGGTAAGCCCGACAAAATTCCTCTTTAAAAAGAGGTTGTGATGTGTGTGCAAGTATGGGGAGCAGAATCGTGGTAGGGCAAAAGGGGGTTGTGCGATTTTGTTACCCTCCCATTTCAATATGCAGCTCCCGGTGCAATGGCTTTTTCTTCTGGCAAGCAGGTCTAGGGGGGGTGGGGTGCAGTTCCCACCGTGAAAGCAATGGAGGCTCCTTTTTGGCGAGCTGGCTTGTTGGGGGTCCAGTCCTCGGTGCAGTCCCTGGCAGCTTCTTTCCCAGCGGCAGCAGCACCAGTGGTGAAAGCAGGTGGCCCCCCTCGGCAGGGTCCTGAAGTCCGTGGTTTTGGGTGGGGCAGTGCCCTCGCAGCTTGAAAGCGACAGCGACACATATATCAGGGAAGTAATGCAAAAAGTACTGTGCCCTTAAGACGTACTCTCTGAGAGAGGGTTGTGGATCAAAGGAGAGGGAGGGAGGAGGGTAAGCCCGACAAAATTCCTCTTTAAAAAGAGGTTGTGATGTGTGTGCAAGTATGGGGAGCAGAATCGTGGTAGGGCAAAAGGGGGTTGTGCGATTTTGTTACCCTCCCATTTCAATATGCAGCTCCCGGTGCAATGGCTTTTTCTTCTGGCAAGCAGGTCTAGGGGGGGTGGGGTGCAGTTCCCACCGTGAAAGCAATGGAGGCTCCTTTTTGGCGAGCTGGCTTGTTGGGGGTCCAGTCCTCGGTGCAGTCCCTGGCAGCTTCTTTCCCAGCGGCAGCAGCACCAGGGGGGGAAGCACGTGGAAGGGAGGTGGTCCCGGCCCCAGCCCCAACAGCTGCGGGAAGGTCTCGGTGGCTCAGGGAACAGAATGTAGCGCACTCACCATCACGACGTAGGTTCAATTCCCGGAGTAGGCAGGCGGGCTATCAAGCTTGGCAGAGGCTGGGTGCCAGGCTCCGCAGCAGGGCAAGTCCAACCAGCACCAGGGCGGAGTCCCACGTAAGAAGCTGCTCCCTCATCTGCAAAACCCAATGCCTTTTATGCCCCAGTGCCCCCCTGTCCAGTCAGTGTCACTGCCACAATGCATGCTTTTACATTCTCCTTATAAACATATTAATGTTCAGAGCCAGTTAACATCCATGGGTCCCAAGTTAGGGTGGTAACTAGCAGGGGCAATGCATAACTTGTTGCCCATTTTTCCTGCCTTTTATCACATTCTTTGTTTCGCTTTCTTTTGTCCTTGAGCAGCAGGCCTGTTTCTGTCTGTTAGCTGGGTATAATCAGCAGAAGGCCTTTGCTGATTTAAAAGGCATTTTGTTTAGTCTTATGTGGGGAAGAAAATGGGCCATTTCCCACAACAGCCTAGGGTGTCGACAGTGATAGATGGACGGAGTCCTCCCTGGATGCTGGCCATAGACGGAAGAGAAGGGAAGAAGCACGAAGGAAGTTGTCTTCTGCGATCTCTGACCTTCCTCTGAGCTTACGTAGATATATGGAATGGAATATCTCTGGCCAATTTTGCTGTCTAACTCAGCCTCCTGAGGGGGGGGTCATAGATCTCCCTGTAGTGTCTGAGCCGGCAGAGTAAAGATGAGACCTTGAAGACCCAGCAGTTAGAAAAACATTCCTCTCTTGTCAACATTAGTTAGAACAGATTGTTACTAGTTAAAAGAGAGCTTACTGAAGGGAAAAAAAATAATCCTTAACAAGAACATTGGCTTCACCTTGGCTCAAACCAGAACAACCCCAAAGTCTCTCTCTCTTATTCTCTCTCCCTTCCCTATAGGGGGTGAGAGGTGAGTTAATAGAGAGCATCTGTCATTCAATTGCTAGCTTAGCATTAATCTGTGACACTTGGTCACATAGGATATCGAGAAGGCTGAGGTAGTCAATTACTTTTTTTCCTCACTTGCTAATGAAGTTTTCAGAAGTGAAAACGTTTTCACTTGGGACATACTGCCCAAGTCACAAAAGGCAAAGGCAAGGACTGGGAGAATGAAAAAAACACCCACAGTAGGGTTATTACAGAGTTCTTCAGGTTGGAAAAGACCATGAGTCCAACCATTGACCTAACTCTACTGAGCCTAGTGCTAAACCATATTCCTAAGCACCACATCTACACGTCTTTTAAACACCTCCAGGGATGGTGATTCAACCACCACCCCGGGCAGCCTATTCCTTGCAGTGAAGAAGTTTCTTCCAATATTGTGGAGTCCCAAAATGAATATTTGTCTCAAAACAGCTGCCCTGACAAACTGGACATTGTGCTTGGGTGGGCTCCTCATTTGGTAAGCCACCTGAATGCTGTTCTCACAAAGAGAGCCCCTCATTTGGTAAACATCCTGACAAACTGGACACTGTCCTTGCAAGGGGAGCCCCTCCTTTGGTAAGCATCCCTGATAAATGGGACACTGTCCTAATTTGATAAAGAACAGTGGCCAACAAGAGGAGCCCCACGAAGGAAGAGTGCCATCTTGTGAAAGACCACAGGCCCAAAACTGAACACAATACTCAAGGTATGGCCTCATCAGTACCAAGTAAAGGGAGACAATCTCTTCCCTAGACCTGCTGGCCACACTATTCCTGATGCAAGTCAGGATGCTGTTGGCCTTCTTGGCCACCTGGGCACACTTGTGGCTCATATTCAGCTGGGTGTTGATCAACATCCCCAGGTCCTTTTTCTCTGGGCAGCTTTCCAGCCATTCTACCCCAAGCCTGTAGCATTGCATGGGGTTGTTGTGGCCCAAGTGCAGGACCTGGCACTTGGCCTTGTTAAATCTCATACTATTGGCCTTGGCCCATTAATTCAGTCTGTCCAGGTCTGTCTCTAGAGCCTTTCTACCCTCAATCAGATCAACACTCCCTCCCAACTTAGTATTATCTGCAAACTTATTGGGAGTGCACTCAATCCCCTTGTCCAGATCATTGATAAAGTTATTAAAGAGAACTGGCCCAAATACTGAGCCTTGGAGAGCACCGCTTGTGACTGGCCACCACCTGGATTTAACTCCATTTGCCACAACTCTTTGGGCCCTTCCATCCAGCTAGTTTTTTACCCAGTGAAGAGTACACCAGTCCAAGCCAGGAGTAACCAGTTTCTCCAAGAGAATGCTGTGAGAAACAGTGTTGAAAGCTTTATTAAGGTCCAGGCAGACAATGTCCACAGCCTCATCCACTAAGCAGGTTACCTTGTCAGAGAAGATCAGGTTTGTCAAGCAGGACCTGCCTTTCATGAACACATGCTGACTGGGCTTTATCACCTGGTTGTCCTGTATGTGTTGCATAATGGCACTTAAGATTATCTGCTCCATAACCTTCCCTGGCACCAAGGTCAGACTAACAGGCCTGTAGTTCCCTGGATCCTTCTTCCGGCCCTTCTTATAGATGTGGGTCACTTTTGTCAATCTCCAGTCTATTGGGACCTCCTCAGTTAGCCAGGACTGCCAGTAAATGATGGAAAGTGGCTTGGTGAGCAGTTCCACCAGCTTCTTCAGTACCTTTGGGTGGATCCCATCTGGCCCCATAGACTTGTATATTTCAAAGTGATGCAACAGGTTGCTAACCATCTCATCTTGGACTATGGGGGCTTTAATCTGCTCCCCATCCCTGTCTTCCAGCTGAAGGAATTGGGTATCCAGCAAAGAACTGGTCCTACTACTAAAGACGGTATTAAGTACCTCAGCCTTCTCCTCATCCTTTATCACTATGTTTCCCACTACATCCAATAAGGAATAGAGGTTCTCCTTAGTCCTCCTTTTGTTGTTAATATATTTGTTGAAGTGTTTATTGTTATCTTTAACAGCTGAAGCCAGGTTAATTTCAAGTTGGGCTTTGGCCCTTCTGATTCTCTCCCTGTATAACTTCACATCTTTGCAGTCCTCCTGAGTGGCCTGCCCCTTTTTCCAAAGGTCATAAACTCCCTTTTTCCCTGTGTTGCAATCAGATTTCTTTATTCAGCCAGGCTGGTCTTTTTCCCCGACGACTTGTCTTTCTGCACAGGGGAATGGCCTGTTCCTGTGCCTTTAAGACTTCCTTCTTGAAGAATATCCAGCCTTCCTGGGTTCCTTTGCCCTTCAGGACTGCCTCCCAAAGGATTCTGTTGACCAGTCTCCAAAACAGGTCAAAGTCTGCCCGCTGGAAGTCCAAGCTGGCAGTTCTGCTGACCCTCCTGCTTACTTCTCCAAGAATAGAGAACTATCATTTTGTTATCC
This sequence comes from Chaetura pelagica, assembly GCF_000747805.2. Lineage (NCBI taxonomy): Eukaryota > Metazoa > Chordata > Aves > Apodiformes > Apodidae > Chaetura > Chaetura pelagica. Next base: position 27,099 of record NW_009953073.1, read on the forward strand.
CTATGCCCAAGACAGCCCCCAACC
>NW_009953073.1:27169-28452 GCF_000747805.2 Chaetura pelagica
TCTTCCCTCATTGGCTTACTCACCATCTGTGTCAGGAAGTTATCCTCCACACTCAACCTTCAGGACCATTCCCTCTCTGCTGTATTATGTTTCCAGCAGACATCTGGGAAGTTGAAGTCCCACACGAGGACAAGGGCAAACGATCAAGAAACTTCTCACAGATTAATATTTTATCAGTCTTTTGATCCTGGTTGGATGATCTATAACAGATTCCCATCAAGATGTCTGCTTAGTTGGCCTTCCCCGAGTCTTACCCATAAACATTCAACCTTATTGTCACTATCATTGAGTTCCAGGCATTCATAGCACTCCCTAACATACAGGGCCACCACACCACCTCTCCTGCCTTACCTATCCCTTCTGAAGACCTTGTAGCCATTGATTATAGCACTCCAGTCATGCAGAAGGAAACAGGAGACCTGGTCACATGGGATATGGAGAATGCTTAGGTACTCAATGACTTTTTTATCTCAGTCTTTTCTGGTAAGTTCTCAAGCCACACAATTTTGCTGTCTGTCTAATTCAGCCTCCTATGGGTGGGGTCATAGATCTCCAGGTAGCATCTGAGCCAGCAGGACAAAGTCGTGACCTTGGCATCCCGTCAATAACATAAACAGCGTTATCAGTCCCAGCTGGAACACCTACTAGTAGTTAAAAGAGAGGTTACTGAAGGAAAAAAAAAAAATCCTTAAAAGGAAAACTGGCTTCATCCTGGCTCAAACCAGGACAGGTAGCCTGGGAGCAGTACAAATTGTCCGAGAAGCCAGGGCTCAGGTTAGGGAAGCTAAAGCTGTGGTAGAATTTTATCTGGCTGGGGACATCACGCACAAAAAGAAAAGCAGGAAATGGCAAATGGCTACCAGGGATATATCAGAGAAGTAATGCAAAAGAACTGTGCCCTTCAGGGAAGTAATGCGTATTCTCTGAGAGAGAGTTGCAGACCAAAGGAGAGGGAGGGAGGAGGGTAAGCCCGACAAAATTCCTCCTTAAAAAGAGGTCGCGATGTGTGTGCAAGTATAGGGAGCGGAATCGTGGCAGGGCAAAAGGGGGTTGTGCGATTTTGTTACCCTCCCATTTCAATATGCAGCTCCCGGTGCAACGGCTTTTTCTTCTGGCGAGCGGGTCCACGGGGAGGGGTGCAGTTCCCGCGGCGAAAGCAATGGCAGCGTTTCTCCTCTGGTGGCTCCTTTTCGTCCAGCTGGCTTGTGGGGGGTGCGGTCCCCGATGCAGTTCCCAGCGGCTTCTTCCCCAGCGGCAGCAACGGCGGCAGCGGGTAGCCCCCT
>NW_009953073.1:28665-35923 GCF_000747805.2 Chaetura pelagica
GGGGGCGGGGCGTAGAGTGGAGCGGGTGGGGGGCTTGGAATGCAGGAAGCGTCGGAGCAGGCCGCACTCTTACACCCGCAAAACCAGTGACTTGGTGTAGGAGACCAAAGGGACAGGTCCACCCAGGTATTGGTCCTGACACTCCTATCAACTTGTGGTCCCCCAACACAAAGAACTGTTTTCTGAGAAGGGTGTGTGTGGCGATAACAGATGGAACTTGGGGAGAGCAAGAGGGGGACTCCCTGGTCTCAAACACTCTCAGAAACTTTTCCTCAAAACAAAACTGCTCAGAAAAAGGGGGATTGATAAAAAGGGGAATATTGTTGAGGAATACCAGAAGCCTTGAAGATTTGCAAGACTCCAGCTTACACTACGACCTTAATAACCATTAATCTCCCGAGGAGGAAATTTAAGAGATAACAAAGGAAACGTGCTACAAGGCATGAAGCCAGCAAAACCTGCGGTAACTAGGGAAAAGTTTAAGACAGAAGGGGGAGATCACAACCACTGACGCAATTCAGGACCTAAAAGACTTGCCCCCCCCACACCTGAAAGGAGCATGCTTGTTAATTTACATAGCAGGCAGGGACAAGCAAGCCAAGAGTAAATGATGTGGTAATTAAGAGAGAATGTTCCAGAAGTGCTGGAACCAATAAATAGGGGCACACAAGGAAGCTCAACTCTCTCTACACTGAACACCATTGGTGGGATCAGTGCTGAATCCAGGATTGGTGATCTCTCTAACTTTTCTTCTCCTACTCTCTCTCTCTCTCCCCCTTTTTCCTTCCTAAAATCAAGTAACACAAGACCTACCATGATTTTTCCCAGGTCATGCAGCTTGAACATATATGTGTTATGACTTTTATAGTCAAAATATCAGCCTTTATGATTGTGCAGCCTGAGCATATATAATATCAGCCTTTATGAGTTATTGCTCCTAATTAAAGTAAATGTTTAAATACAGACCTTGAGTGTCATTTCACCTTATTCCAACTGAGGGAATTTACAAATCAGAGTTACCTTCCTCCTCTGTCCATGGGGCAGGACGTAACACTTGGTGAAAGAAGAGCCAAAGCTTCTCTATCCAAAATCTGCAGGGAACAAGTTCCTTAACTCTGCTCCTCATGAGAAAGAAAAATAAAGCCTCTGGGAACAAAACCAAATATGAATTTTGCACCACAGGAGGGTGAGGCAAAACCAGCATTTTCAAGTAACTGGAGGAAAGCAAAATTTAATGTCTACAATAAAAGAAAACAAGCCCAAGCCTCCTTTCTATAAACAACCTCTTGCACAGAAACCTTCTCTAAACCATGAGATCTCCTACAATGAAGACAATTATAATTAAAATGGTTTTCTAGATAAAGGACTATCAGGTTCTAGACCAAATATACACTAATTTAAACCAGCAAAGGAAATTGATGAAAATAATAACTGTTACAGAAGCTTGTCGCGAGCCGGTACCGGGGGGCTACTGGCTGTCAGGATGTTTCCACGACTTCCCCCCCCCAATGTGGAGAGGTTTGTTAAAAAGCCTGAGCGTCCACCTCTCTCAGAGGAATGGCCTCTGTGGGTCCGTTTCTTAGAGGGTAGATCAAAGTATCCTCCCACCACGCTCACAAATTGTTACCGAGGCCAATGTTTAGTATTGCAAATTAATCAGTTTATTAAGGGACAATACAAACTAAGGGATCAAGGTTCAGGAGAGGTTGGCTAGGTGTATATTGGAAAAGGGATTCAAAGGCACTGTGGTCTATAAACGGCACACTCCGAAGGAGAGGTGTAAATCAATGGAGTGAAAGGGTAGGAGTTGAGCCCAGTAAAAGAAAAGTTAAAGAGTGTGTGTATGTGTGTGTATTTACCCTCCTTCCTTCTGTAGCGCAGTTGTAAGAAGTGCTGGCAGGCTCGGCTGGAGATCTGCAGGGGGGCCTGCGTCCCAGTGACCAGGGCGACCCCTTCCTGCTGCTGGCAGGGCTCTGGTCTCATGGCTCTGTGGCAGATGCAGGCTGGGCAGGCTTCTCCGGTCTGGTTCGGTCCAGGCTGGGCAGGCAGGGTCCCCGGGAGCGGGCACAGGCGGTGCCCCCCCCCACCTCCGTTTCTCCGGGCATCCCAAGCAGGCAGAGAGAGCGAGCAGAGACCAGCAGAGAGCAGATCCTACTCTCTTCTTATGGATCAGAGACCATTGTTCCAGAAAGCACCACGGTCTGAATTAGCCAATCACCATTGGCCAGATACATATTCTGTTAGAGGCAGTTTTTAACCTATTGTCTATTTTTCTGCCAGTTATTATAACCCTTGTGCTGCTTCTTTGCTATGTACTTATCTGGTAGGGCAAGAGGCCTACTCATTCTGTCCTTGAGTGAATCAGTGGAAAGGCGTCACTCTTGTTTTGCTGACTTGAAAGGCATTTGTTGTTTAGTCTTATATAGAGGGGAAGAAGAGGGACTGTTCCCCACAAAGCTGAAGGCAGTAATTTTTCTAACATGGCCCTGAAGCCTATTGGCCACCGGTCCAGCTCATCTCAAGGCACCCCCAAGAATGTGAAGGAAAAGACTGGGGAAAAGACTGAAGAAAAGGGAGCAAGCGCTGCCAAGAACATCTTTCTCAACAAAATCAGCCAGGAATGATTACGTTCTTATTCTCCTAAGCTCTGTAGGACAAAAACAGCACTTGCTTCAGATAGGCCATCAGGTGAATCACAAGAGAAACAGGGTGGGAACAGGAGCTCAGGAACCCCTAAGTGGAAGGCCTTGACCCTGCTATTCATGCTGGGCCAGCCGCAGCAGAAGCCCAGCAGATGCTCCCCAGTGTGGACCTGGAAAGGTTCCAGAAGAGTGGCCCAAGAGAGAGTGAATCCTTTCTGTTCTTCCTTCTTAAGTTTTTGCTTTTTTACCCATTTAGTACCAAATCCCTTTCAGGTCGACTCCCCTCCTCTGTTCAGAAATAACATGAGACCTGTGCATCAGACAACCCCTTAAAGCTTTAAGATGGCTTGGACCAATGTACCCTTTGCTGGGAACTTTGCTGGAACTGTCTGGATGGCTGGGCCAAAGAGTTGTGGTGAATTGAGTTAAATCCAGTTGGTGGATTTAAAAGTTACAACTTTCTGATGGTTGTAACTAAAGTTCTAGTATGTCTGACACAACAGCACTGAGCGGTGGTGTAAGCTAATTCAGGCCACGATAGTCCACTGTCAGCCTCCACTGGCCATCAGACTTTTGCACTGGCCAAATAGGACTGTTGAAGGATGAGTGAGTCCTGCTGATCACTCCTTGGCCCTCCAATTGCAGGATCAGCTTATGAAAGGGGATCACAGAGTCTCAATTGTTGCGATATTGTCATCTATGCACCGTTGAAGCAGCAATTGGCACCTGTTGGTCTTCAGCCTTCAGCAACCCCACTACAGAAGGGTCATCTGAAAGGCCAGACAAAGTATGCAGCTGTTCAGTGTCCTCAGTCTCTACAGCTGCTATACCAAAGTCCTGCTGGCATCCTTTTGGGTCCCGGAAATATCCTTTTTTTGAGGTAGTCTGTGCCAAGGATTCACAGAGCATCTGGGCCAGTCACTACAGGGTACATTTGCCACTCCTTACCAGTGAGGCTCACGTTGGCTTCCACAACAGTCAGTTGTTGAGATCCTCCCATCAGTCCAGAAATAGTGTCGGAGTCTGTCCCTTTATGATTCGATGGCATTAGGGTGCACCATGCGCCAGCATCCACCAAGGCTTTATACTTTTGTGGTTCTAATGTGCCAGGCCACTGAAGCCACACAGTCCAGTAAACTTGGTTGTCCCTCTCCTCTTCCTGGCTGGAGGCAGGGCACCTCTAATGTTGAGCATTTGAGCTCGATGCGCCATCCTGGTTGAAGGACCAGTTGCTGGAGACTGGAGCAACCTTCTTCCTGGAAGGACTGTCTCCTGCATTTGTTCTATTTAGCAGCTCTTCTCCGCATATCTGGAGAACAGGAGTGGGTTTCTTGTCCCAGGTTCTCATGTCCTCTTTATAATAATTACGCAAGAGAGAGCACAGGTGGCATTGAAGTGGGTCCCATCTCTCTTGCTGCTGTCTCGTAGCAGGATATCTCCTCTTAATGGCTGCAACATGAGCCAAATTGTCTCTAGGGAGATACTGGGGTTTACCTTGCCATCTGTTTGGCATCTTATTCCTTTTGTCAGTCATTCTTTTGATGGCTGAGGTGCTGAACTGATGGGGATCAAAGAACATGTCTCCATACTGTTGTGGTTTCAAAGCCAATTCATGCACAGTTGGTCTTCTGTAGTCAATACACCTCATGAAGGAAAATATATGGGCATGTGCTGCAGGTACAACCCGTGCAAACCACCGGAGCATGGGTGTGACGCACAGGGTGTCATCAGGATTTGTAATCACATTGTTATTGTAGATCCCCTCTTACACAGCTAATTCTCTCAAATACATAATAGCTCATTCAGGAGTGGGCGTTCTGCTTCAGCGCTGGTCAATGTCACCCTTATGGGGGCATCTCTTCCTTACAGCTGAAAGAAGTCAGCTCCTTAGGGTGGTAGTTCCTGTCTTACTACCAATCTCTCTATCAATACTGGTATATCTGGCCAGGGATCCCAAGTGCCTTGCTTCTCTTTCATCCATTAAAGCATTGGAGCAACCAAGAAAGAAGTGGCTCACCTTCATTGCAGGTAAAGTCCTTTTTTATGAGGTGCAGTTCCTTCAGAGAGAAAGGTTGGACAAGATTATTTTTGTCACCTGCTTGAGAGGGGCCTGCTACTCCATCTGCTTGAGAAGAATCTTCTCCATTGCTCTCTTCCTGATCTCTTGAAAACAGTAGAGATTTTGAACAGGGATAAGGTCTGGGACCTTTCATCTTTGCTTTGCTCTTGGTCACAGAATTAGCTTTAACTTTTGCTCATTTGGATTGAGTGGTATTTGCAGCAGCCTTAGTGGTGGCAGCAGCCTTGCCTGTGGGGAAGTGGCAGTGAGTGGAACAAAATCTTGCACTATGCATCCACAATACATTAGAAACATTCAGCAGAAGCATCTCTACTGAAACCATGCTATTTAGATCAAGAGCTGGAAGATTCAGCCTGAGAGAAAACAAAGGTAAAACTGAACCTGCTACTGCCATTACCAACATAGACCTTTCTGTTCACATGAGGATTTGTTCTGTACACATACAGTGCCACCATACAGATCAGTATCAAAACACCTGTGATCACTAAATAGGTTATTACACAGTTGATTATGACTATAGTCCTGTCGATAAACCATAAAACAATCACAAGAGCAACTACACAGAGCAGTATTATCCTGGCTGCATACCACACATATGCATGTTGAGAAAAAGGTCCAGCAGAAACATTGCAGAAAGTCTCTGTGAAGTTTTCAACCTGTCAACATATTCAGCAGAAGCGTTGCTCATAGCTATCTGAGGGAATCCTCCTATGAGAGGTTGAATTTTAAACATTCAGCTAATAAGAATTTATAGCCTGGGCTTAAGATACAGCCCCATGTTCAGCGCCAATAAATTCTTGTCATGGTTTAAATCAGGAATGGCAATTAAATGAGTGACAATAATGCTCTCGATCCCCTCCCACCCAGGTATGAAAAAGAGAGAGACAATTAGGAGAGAGACTTTCCAGATTGAAAACTAAACTAGACAGCTTTAGTTAAATACTAATGATAAAAGAAAATATGTACACAAGTATGTATGTACAAATATGTTCTGGAATGTGCAAAAGCCTATTGCCTCCCTCCATCCCCAGCAACTCCCATGGCACTCTCCTTAGCTGTGAGCAGTTCTGAAATGTCCCAGACTGCTCTGCCAGAGATAGCGGCAGCTCAGATAGGATTTGAAGGTAGAGTTATGAGGGTCAGGAATGCACGAGCCTAGGGATCATTGGTAATGGATAGGCAGGGTCCTCTCTGGACACCGGCCATGGATGGAAGAGAAGGGAAGAAGAAGCAGGAAGGAAATTGACTTCTGTGATTTCTGACCTTACACCGAGCATATGTAGATATATGGAATGGAATACTTTGGTCAATTTTGCTGTCTGTCTAGTCTACTCCTCCCTATGGGAGGGTTACAGATATGACTCTTCTGCTCCAGTAGCATCTGAGGTGGCAGAGCAAAGTGACCTTGAAGTCCTAGCAGCAGCAAACATTCAATCGTTATCAGTTCTCTAGCTGGAAAATTTGCTGCTATTTAAAAGAGAGCTCTCTAAAGGAAAAAATAAAATCAGTATAAGGAAAATTGGCTTCATCCTGGCTCAAACCAGGACACTAACCTTGGTATCATTGCTCCTGCACTGCTCTCACCTCTGCTTTCCACATTATTTGGAGCTTTTCAGCTTCTTACAGGAGCCACTCCTCCTGCCCCATGCTACCAAAATCCACAACAAACCAGCACAGCTCAATACAGTTGATTTCAGTACAATAACAACATATCACAGGGAAGGATCAGGGCAAAGGGGAGTAAGCTGGTCCCACTGCCCTGGGCTGGGACCACGTTTGGGTTCAAGGAGTCCTCTGCAGCAGGGTCTCCTTTACCAGCTGACAGTGGCAGCAGGGGTGCAGCTACAGCAGATACACTGGTGTATCTGATTCACAACTTAAGTGGGTGTCCTCGTTTGAGCCAGGATTAAGCCAATTTTCCTTTCACTGATTTTTTTTTCCTTCAGTAAGCCTTCTTTTAACTAGCAGCAAGTGTTCCAGAAACTGGACTGATAACACTGGAATGTTTATGTTACTGCCAAGACTCCAAGGTTGCTTCTTTGCTCTGCCGCCTTAGATGCTGTTGGAGATCTATGACCCCTCCGTAGGGGAGGCGGAACTAGATGGACAGCAAAATTGGCCAGAGATATTCCATTCCATATATCTACATAAGCTCAGAGGAAGGTCAAAGATCACAGAAGACAACTTCCTCCCTTCTTCTTCTTCCCTTCTCTTCCGCCCATGACCAGCATCAAGGGAGGACTCCATCTATCCATCACCGTCAAGCCCTAGTTGCTGGGGGTAGGGGGAGGCAAGAGGCTTTTAGCACATTCCTGAAAACATTTGTATATAATTGTACATATTTCTTTTATTATTGATGTGCAGAATAACGACTTTAGAACCAATAAGGTTATAAAGAAGGTGTGTTTATTCAGCGCTGGGTGCACGGGGGATTGCTCCTCCACAAGCGTGCACACCCTAGGGCTATTGGCAAGTTCATTATATGCCACAAAGTAATACATATTCATCTATACTGTTGCATATACATTAGGTGTCC
>NW_009953073.1:36043-36540 GCF_000747805.2 Chaetura pelagica
CCTCACAATTCAGGCCTTATCTATACATTCCAAGCCTTATCTATGCTAAGCAGTGCCATCCTGTTTACTCCTTATGTGTTAGTCCTTTCTACCAAGGTAGGCCATCTGGCTTTCCTCAGATCATTATTAGTGTTTAATTAAAGCTGTCTAGTTCACTTTTCAATCCAGAGAGTATCTCTCCCTCATCCTCTTTCTCCTTCCCTAGCTGGGTGGGAGGGGGAGGGGATCAAGAGCATTGCTGTCTCTGGTTTAATTGCTCATCCTGTGTCAAACTGTGTTAGGCCACCTGTGGGGAACGGTCCATCTTCTTCCCCCCACATAAGACTAAACAAAAAATGCCTTTCAAGCCAGCAAAGCGAGAGTGACACCTTTTCACTGATTCACTCAAGGACAGAATGAGCAGGCCTCTTGCCCTACCAGATAAGTGCATGTCAAGGAAGCAGCACAAGGGTTATGATAACTGGCAGAAAAATAGACAATAGGTTAAAAACTGCCTC
>NW_009953073.1:36893-39600 GCF_000747805.2 Chaetura pelagica
CCCCCCTGCAGATCTCCAGCCCAGCCTGCCAGCACGTTTCGAGAACTGCGCTACGCAAGGAAGGAGGGTAAATATACCCACATATACACATACACACTTTAACTTTCTTACTGGGCTCAACTCCTACCCTTTCACTCCATTGATTTACACCTCTCCTTCAGAGTGTGCCTTTTATAGACCATAGTGCCTTTGAATCCCTTTTCCAATATATATACCTAGCTAACCTCTCCTGAACCTTGATCCCTTAGTTTGTATTGTCCCTTAATAAACTGATTAATTTGCAAACTAAACATTGGTCTCAGTAACAATTTGTGAGCGTGGTGGGAGGGTACTTTAGTCTACCCTCTAAGAAACAGACCCACAGCAGCCGTTCCTCTGAGAGAGGTGAACGCCACGTGTGGACGCTCGGGCTTTTTAACAAACCTCTCCACATTGGGGGGGGGGGAAGTCGCGGAAACATCCTGACAGCCGGGAGCCCCCCGGTACTGGCCCGCGACACCACCAAATCCACACAGTCCAGTAAACTCTTTAACACTTACTACTAGTTATAAGAGAGCTTATTGAAGGAAAAAGCAAAAGGAAATGTGGCTTCATCCTGGCTCAAACGAGAACATTCCACCTCTTATTCCTTACCATATATTACATATAGGCTCTATATTTTACCAGCTGTCAAATTTAGGATTCTCCCCCAGAGTCAGATTACCTTGAGGCACACATTGTACTTCACCATCCTCCATCATCACACACCGGGTATGTCCAGGTCCCTGAGCAAAAGCAACACCCCAGACAGGTTGACCTTTGCCTGAAGCATGATAAATCCAAACACTTTTACCCAGGAGGTTTCTTTCACATACCACAGGGACTTTATCCCCATCTGCAGTATGTAAAAGGTCTGGCTGAGCAGGACCAGCCCGATTGATGGATCCCCTGTTATTAACTAACCAGGTGGCCTTTGCCAAGTTTTTGTCCCAGTTTCTGCAAGTTCCTCCACCCATTGCCTTCAGGGTAGCTTTTAACAGACCACTGTATCTTTCAACTTTCCCTGAGGCTTGTGCATAGTATGGGATATGGTAGATCCATTCAATACCAGGGTTTAATTGCCCATCCTGAATCAAACCATGACACCAGGACACACATGTAACTGGAAATTTTAAATGTAGATTCTACTTGCAGTTAGTTGTGGAGCTGAAAAGATGAAAGCAGATGAAAGTCAAGCAGATGAAATGGACTTTTCTTTCTCAAACTTTTGTGTTTGGTTTCCTGAGATTTTACTAATAACACTCCTAATTTACCTTTGCATTTTGAAGACTAACAGAAATGTTATCACTTAGGGGCAATTATTTTCTAGTAATTTATTTTACATTATTTGTGGTTGGTTGGTTTGTGGGTCAGTTATTTTTTAATATTCGATACTGTAGATTGAAATATCAGTATATGTATTTTGCTTGTAATGGGTCTTCAAAATATATCTTTCTTTTCAGCAGTGAGTCAGAACAGTACTCAATGGCTTAAAAAGGCACGAAATTTCCTTTGAAATCATATGAGATCTTTAAATTCTAAAAATAATGGTAGGAACTTTTCAGTGGCAGGAACTCAAGTTTTTCTTCTTGAGACTCAGAAATGTTACATTAGTTTTCGTGGAATGACCACAGGCAAATCAAAGACACTCATAAGACAGTCACTATATACACTATATATAAATAGGGTTCTTAGTGAAAAGGATTCTGTCTGCTTCATTTCTGTTCAGACTTGCTTGAAAATTTACATTATTCTGAAAGCTATTGATTATCATATGAGAAGAATAATTTTAAAATCCAAAGTATTAAGTATCATGAAAATCTGTGCTTATATTAAGCCATGTCAAAAAACCCCACATAATCCTTTATCAGAAAGGGATATCATTTAGTGTGGTTTTATTGGGCAGAAGTTCTTGGTGAAAAATTGAAGCTCCCAGGCTTCTGTTGTTGAAGACTGAGTTGTCAATGGTAGACAGTTGTGTTTTTTTTTATTTTGATGTAGACAGTTACAAAAAGAAGCAAGAAAAGAAAAGTGAAACTTTGTGTTGAACTTGTCAGGACAGAGGATGAAATGGTGTCCTGGTTTGAGCCAGGATGAAGCCAATTTTTCTTTTTACTGATTTTTTTTTTCCTTCAGTAAGCTTTCTTGTAACTAGCAACAGTGTGTTCTGCTAGGCTGATAAGACAGTGGAATGTTTTTCTAACTACTGAGGCTTCAAGGCTGCACCTGCACTCTGCCGGCTCAGACACTATGGGGAGATCTGTGACCCCCCCGCAGGAGGCTGAGTTAGACAGACAGCAAAATTGGCCAAAGATATTCCATTCCATATATCTACGTAAGCTCAGAGGAAGGTCAGAGATCACAGAAGACAACTTCCTTCCTTCTTCTTCTCCCCTTATTGGCGCCGAACGTGGGGCAAGATTTTAAGCCCAGATTACACATTTTCATCAATTGGGAGTGTCCAAAATTTCCACCTCTGACGGGAGGAATCCCTCAGACAGCAATGAGCAACAATTCTGCTGAGTTTCCTGACAGATTGAAAACTGAACAGGCACTTACTGCAATGAATCTACTGGATCTTTTTCCAAATCTGCAATTGTACTTGTGGTATGCAGCCCACGGCATTCTGCTCTTTGTAGCTGCTCTTGTGATTCTTTTGTGGTTTATTGATAGAACTGTAGCCATAATC
>NW_009953073.1:42201-49254 GCF_000747805.2 Chaetura pelagica
GAGTCGGATCAGGGATGCCAGGAGATGTGGCCTCTAGATAATTTGGTTCTCTGGGGAAAAAAGCCTCTCCAAGTGGCTGTTTCCATCCCATGAAGGTAAGCCACCAGCCTGTCCTGGTTTGAGCCAGGATGAAGCCAGTTTTTCTTTTTACTGATTTTTTTTTTTCCTTCAGTAAGCTTTCTTGTAGCTAGCAACAGTGTGTTCTGCTAGGCTGATAAGACAGTGGAATGTTTTTCTAACTACTGAGGCTTCAAGGCTGCACCTGCACTCTGCTGGCTCAGACACTATGGGGAGATCTGTGACCCCCCCGTAGGAGGCTGAGTTAGACAGACAGCAAAATTGGCCAAAGATATTCCATTCCATATATCTACGTAAGCTCAGAGGAAGGTCAGAGATCACAGAAGACAACTTCCTCCCTTCTTCTTATCCCCCTTCTCTTCCGTTCATGGCCGGCGTCCAGGGAGGACTCTGTTCATCCATCACCGTCGATCATCAGGCTTGATCTCTCGTGACCCCCATAACTCTCTGCTCTCTCCAGCAGCAGCTCCGGGATTCCTCAGGACTCTTCCCAGTTCAGGGAAGTGCTGTGGGAGTTGCTGGGGTGGGGGGAGGCGAGAGGCTTTTGCCCATTCCTGAACATATCTGTATATAATTGTATATATTTTCTTGTATCATTCATTAGTGTTTTAATTAAAGCTGTGTAGTTTAGTTTTCAATCCAGCCAAGTCTCTCTCTTTTTCTCTCTCTCCTTCCCTACCTGGGTTGGGGGGAGGGGGGATCGAGAGCATTGTTGTCGGACCTAAGTCAAACTGTGACAAATGGCCATGCATGGATAGATGCTTTGGCCTGGTGCATAGGCTGTGACAGCAATAGTTTGTGACCAAGCTGAGATGTCGTATGGCTGTTCTGGTCAAGTCCTATGCCTTCACTAGTCCTGGTCTCAGAGTGACCTGGAGTGGATGAACTGTATTGTTCTCTCATGTTCCTGCAATATAATATGATGTAGTTGGTCTTATAATTCGGAAAAATATGAGAAAAAGTGACAAGTGAGGGACAACAAAGGTGTAAAGGAATGCGCAATGGAAAAGAAACAATACAATTGTCACAGTTTGACTCAGGATGGGCAATTAAACCCAATTAGTGTTAATAAATTGGTTGATAGGCAAGCATGCATGTAAATGCAAGAGGTTCAAGACCACCTAAAGAACCTAAAGGTGAACAAGTCCACGGGACCTGATGGGGTTCACCTGCAGCTCCTGGAAGAACTGGTGGATGAAGTTGCAAAGCTACTGTCTATCGTATTTGAGAAGTCATGCCAGTCTGGTGAAGTACCTGCTGACTGGAAACAGGGAAACATAACCCCCCATTTTCAGGAAAGGAAAAAAACCTTAATGATTCTGTGTGAAATTCTGTAGGAGTTGAGCACGGCAGCGTCACGGTTTGACTCAGGTTTGCCAACAGTGCTCTCGATCCCCTCCCCCTCCCACACAGGTAGGGAAGGAGAGAGAGAAAAAGAGAGAGACTTGGCTGGATTGAAAACTAAACTACACAGCTTTAATTAAACACTAAATGATATAAGAAAATATATATACAATTATATACAGGACACCTGGTTTGAGCCAGGATGAAGCCAATTTTCCTTTTACTGATTTTTTTTTTTTCCCTTTAGAGAACTCTCTTTTACCAAGCAGCAAGTTTCCCAGCCAGTGAACTGATAACGCTGGAATGATAATGTTACTGCTGAGACACCAAGGTCACTTCGCTCTACTTGTTGAATCTGTGGTCTGAGATGCTAAAGGAGCAGAAGAGTCATATCTGCAACTCTCCTGTAGGGAGGAGTGGACTAGATGGACAGCAAAATTGGCCAGGGATATTCCATACGTATATATACATGTAAGGTCAGGGATCACGGAAGTCAACCCCTTCCTTCCTGTTTCTTCTTTTCTTCTCTTCCATCCATGGCCAAAGTCCAGAGAGGACTCCATCTATCCATCACCATTGATCATTAGGCTCATGCATTCCTGACCCTCATAACTGTACCCTCAGCTCCTGTCTGCTATGCCGCTATCTCTGACAGTAGTCCAGGACATTTCGGGACTGTTCACAGCTAAGGAGAGTGCCGTGGTAGTTGCTGGGGGTGGGGGGGAGGCAATAGGGTTTTGCACATTCCTGCACATACTTGTACATAATTGTACATATTTTCTTTTATCATTAGTATTTAATTAAAGCTGTCTAGTCTAGTTTTCAATCCTCTCTTTATTATCTCTCTCCCTTCCCTACCTGGCGGAGGGGAGAGGGGTTTGAGAGCATTATTCCCTCCCACCCAGGTAGGGAAGGAGAGAGAGAAAAAGAGAGAGACTTTGCATAGATCTCCCCGTAGTGTCTGAGCCAGCAGAGTAAGGTGCAACCTTGAAGACCTAGCAGTTAGAAAAACATTCCACTCCTATCATTCTTAGTTGGAAGGCTCTGTGACTAAATAAAAGAAAGATTACTGAAGGAAAAAAAAAAAATCAGTAAAAGGAAAACTGGTTTCATCCTGGCACAAACCAGGACATTCCACCCCTTATTCCATACCATGTATAGGCTCTATATTTTACCAGCTTTCAAATTAAGGATTCTCCCCCAGAGTCAGATTACCTTGAGGTACACATTGTATTTCACCATCCTCCATCATCACACACTGGGTATGTCCAGGTCCCTGAGCAAAAGCAACACCCCGGACAGGTTTACCTTTGCCTGAAGCAGGATAGACTCAAACACTTTTACCCAGCAGGTTTCTTTCACATACCACAGGGACGTGATCCCCATCGGCAGTATGTAAAAGGTCTGACTGAGCAGGACCAGCCCGATTGATGGATCCCCTGTTATTAACTAACCAGGTGGCCTTTGCCAAATTTTTGTTCCAGTTTTTGAAAGTTCCACCACCCATTGCCTTTAAGGTAGCTTTTAGCAGACCACTGTATCTTTTCATTTTCCCTGAGGCTTGTGCATAGTATGGTATATGATATATCCATTCAATAGCATGTTCTTTGGCCCAGTCAGTCACAAGACTGTTTTTGAAATGGGTCCCATTGTCTGAATCAATTCCTTCTGGAGTACTCATATTACCACAAGATCTGTTTCTCAAGGCCCAGGATAGTATTCCTGGCTGTGACATGAGGCACAGGATATGTTTCCAACCATCCTGTACTTGTTTCCACCATTGTAAGCACATAGCGCTTACGCTGGTGGCTCTGAGGCAGTGTGATGTAGTCAGTTTGCCAGGCCTCCCCATACCTATACTTTGACCACCTCCCCTCATACCACAAAGGTTTCAACCGTTTAGCTTGCTTATTTGCAGCGCACATCTCACAGTCATGGGTCACCTGCGCAATAGCATCCATGGTTAAGTCCATTCCTCGGTCACGAGCCCATTTGTATGTTGCATCTCTGCCCTGATGATTATAAGTGTCATGGGTCAATCAAGCCAGAAAGAGCTCACCCTTATGTTCCCAGTCTATTTGGAACACTTCATAGAATCATAGAATCCTAGGGGTTGGAAGGGACCTCGAAAGATCATCTAGTCCAACCCCCCTGCCAGAGCAGGATCACCTAGAGTACATCACATAGGAACGCATCCAGGTGGGTTTTGAATGTCTCCAGTGAAGGAGATTCCACAACCTCCCTGGGCAGCCTGTTCCAGTGCTCTGTCACTCTTACAGTAAAAATTTTTTTTCAGATATTCACCTTGAACCTCCTATGCTCCAATTTGCACCCATTACCCCTTGTCCTATCACTGGTCATCACTGAGAAAAGCCTAACTCCATCTCCCTGACACTCACCCCTTACATATTTGTAAACATTGATGAGGTCACCCCTCAGTCTCCTTTTCTCCAAGCTAAAGAGACCCAGCTCCCTCAGCCTTTCCTCATAAGGGAGATGTTCCACTCCCCTAATCATCTTCGTAGCTCTGCGCTGGACTCTTTCAAGCAGTTCCCTGTCCTTCTTGAACTGAGGGGCCCAGAACTGGACACAATACTCCAGATGTGGCCTCACCAATGCAGAATAGAGGGGGAGGAGAACCTCTCTTGACCTACTAACCACACCCTTTCTAATACACCCCAGGATGCCATTGGCCTTCTTGGCCACAAGGGCACATTGCTGGCTCATGGTCATCCTCCTGTCTACCAGGACCCCCAGGTCTCTTTCACCTACACTACTCTCCAGCAGTTCAGCCCCCAACCTGTACTGGGACATGGTGTTGTTCTTCCCCAAATGTAAAACTCTGCACTTCCCCTTGTTGAATTTCATCATGTTTCTCCCCGCCCAACTCTCCAACCTATCTAAGTCTCTCTGAATGGCAGCACAGCCTTCTGGTGTGTCAGCCACTCCTCCCAGCTTAGTGTCATCAGCAAACTTGCTGAGGGTACATTCTATACCCTCATCCAGGTCGTTGATGAAGATGTTGAACAACACCGGTCCCAGTACCGACCCCTACCAAATCCATACTTGGTCAACTTATCTACAAGGATGCTGTGGGAGACGGTGTCAAATGCTTTACAGAAATCAAGATAAACCACATCTACCGCTCTACCATAATCTATCCACCTAGTAATTTCCTCATAGAAGGCTATGAGGTTAGTCAAACATGACTTACCCTTGATAAAACCATGCTGACTGCTCTTGATGACCCCCATGTCCTTGATATGCCTAGAGATAGTGACAAGAACAAGTTGTTCCATCACCTTTCCAGGGATGGAGGTGAGGCTGACCAGTCTATAGTTACCCGGGTCCTCCTTCTTGCCCTTCTTGTAGACTGGTGTGACATTTGCTGTCCTCCAGTCCTCAGGCACCTCTCCTGTTACCCATGACTTACCGAAGATGATGGAGAGCGGCCTAGCAATGACCACCCAAATAAGTTTACCTTTTCGCTGCTGTCACTGTTTGACTCAGGTCCGACAACAATGCTCTCGATCCCCTACCCCTCCCACCCAAGTAGGGAAGGAGAGAGAGAAAAAGAGAGAGACTTGGCTGAACAAAATTCAGCACATACATGGCTTTATTTAACTGGGCTTCAGGGGGTTCACCAGTCATTCCCTCTTTTTGTTTTTGAAGAATGCTTTTGAGTGTACCATGTGCATGTTCCACGATGCATTGTCTGGTAAGAGAGTGAGGGATACTGGTGACATGGGTAAACCCCCGAAGCTGTAAGAAGTTTTTCATTCAGCCAGAAATGTAAGCAGGACCATTATCGGTCTTAATCTGAAGCAGAACACCGCATATAGCAAAAGCTCACTGCCAATGCCTAATAACATCCCAAGGCATTTCTCCTGTATGTGCAGTAGCTACTATGACTGAAGAAAATGTATCAACAGACACATGCACATATTTAAGTTTACCAAACTCTCCAATGTGAGTAACATCAGATTGCCAAATTTGTAAAGCTTGCAGACCTCTGGGGTTTGTACCATAATACGCAGGTACATGCTGGCCCTGACAGTCAGGGCAGGCTGCAACAATAGAATGAGCCTCTGCAGTTGTTAAATGAAACTGACGCTTTAAGGCACAAAAGCCTTGATGCAAAAACCGATGAGATTCAATTGCTTGTTGTTTCACATTAGGCACCGGTCCCATTGCTACAGCCAAAACCAATTGGTCTGCCCATGCATTGCCGGCCACCAAGAATCCAGGTAAATTGGTATGGCTTTTAACATGCAAAATATAATATGGTTGTGATCTTTTTTGAATTGTCAACCATAATAACTGTAGCACACCAAATAACAAAGCATTACTTACATCCCCTAAGATCGCCTTATCCAGTTGCTGGACCAGCCCCACTACTCAGACCAGCTGAGTCTGTAACAACATTCACTGCACAAGTAAATCATTGGAATACCAGAGTAACAGCACAAAGTTCAACAATTTGAGGTGAACCTTCTTGTTGCTCAATTATATGTTGCCACTGATGACCATCATACAACAGCTGCCTTTCCCGTCTTTCCTGATCCATCTGTAAATACTGTGGGACTTGTCACAGGTTCCTTCTGGTTTGTTTCTGCCCAATACAAATCTGACTTCCTAATTTACATAATGGATGAGAGGGAAGATGATACTCAATTTGTCCTGTATAATTCGTCAATGCAGCTTGCAATGCTGAACTATTAGCTAAACACCAATCAAAATAATCCACCTGCACAGGCAATACAATTTTCTCGATCCCTTGCCAATAACTCTGAACATCTCATTTGGGTTTTAATGATAATTTGTGCCAATAACTCAAATAGACCAGGAGCAGCTTTTTTGTTGCGACAAGGCAAGAAGACCCGGTACTCCAGTACATGAAGTGGATCTTCCCAACCAGGATTCCATTGTACAATCATTGCAAACGGTATCATGTCATTAATTAAAACGAATACCTGTATTGCAACAGTCATCTCAGTTCTCCAAACATGCTTTTCCTGTATTGCCTGCTCCACCATCTCAACCGTTTGCTTTGCTTCAGGGGTCAAGGATCGCGGTGCTGCAATATCAGTGTCCCCTTTTAATAACTCAAAAAGAGGTCTCAGTTGTGATGGAGTTAAACCTAGATAAGGTCGTATCCAATCAATGATTCTTGCTAATTTCTGTACAGCATTCAAGGTTTTTACCTCCATCATTAATTGGATTGCTTTTGGCTGCACAGTTCAATCAAGTACCTTCTTGCCTAAATAAAGCCGTGGCAGAGCACATTGTACCTTTTCTGGAGCCGCTACTAGGCCATATCGTTCCAGTGAAGCTCGTATGTCAGATTCCATTGCTGGTAACATTTGAGATGCTGGAGCAGCCAAAACAAAATCATCCATATAATGATAACAGTACCCTGCTGAATATTTTTCTCTAATTGGACTCAAAGCCTGAGCAACAAACAGTTGACAAATGGTTGGTGAATTTTTCATTCCCTGTGGAAGCACTTTCCAGTGACACCTTTGTGTTGGTTCAGCATGATTAATTGATGGAACTGTAAGAGCAAATTTTTCCATATCATTCACATCTAACGAAATGGCAAAAAATCAATCCTTTAGGTCCATTACAACA
>NW_009953073.1:49280-69894 GCF_000747805.2 Chaetura pelagica
ATTCCTGGTTGTAGTGCTCCCATTTTTGCCTGATGTTGTGGGTTAGAATACTGTCCCATTCCTGTCAAAACATCTGAACCGTTACCAAACGCACATTATCTTGTGGAAACTGTAAATTTCGAAGTGCTTGGGCATTAGCCTTCTGCACCCATATTGTTGTAAAAACAGAATATTGCACTGGTTGAAACATTATCTGTGCTAACATAGCAATATCAAAAGGCACCATTTTCTCCAGAGTTAACAGTCTAATTGCATAGTCGCTGGAGAATTCGGACCATATTGCGCGACACATTTTTGCAAGCCTTGAATCACCTTCCATGAATACGGTTTGTGCTCATCCATTATCCCCCCTTATAACAGGAAATGCCATTGCCGCAGAAGGATCAGCAGCGGGCTGCGTCATTGGAGTGTTTATCGCTTCAATTCCCCTTCTGAAAAGCTCGTGCCCTGACCCTCTGTCAAAAGGCTAAAGGATTATAAGGACGAACAGTAATACGTGCCGGAGGCAATTCCCATGGCTGAGGCATAATTTTGTAAAGGGACCCCCTAAGAGGCTTCCCCGTTGGGGTCACTAGATGGCGGTGTTGTTCCACTTTCTGGCCCCGCTCATTCTCCCTCTCCCCGCCCTCATCCATTGGATCATCCCAATCGCCAGGCTTTTCATCTGGGAGGGGGGGTTTACAGAATATTTTCTCCTTCATCTGAAGGAGGAGGCGGTGCAGCCGATGGCTCTATTGGAACCGAATCATTGATATCAATTAAGAGTGGCGACTCCAGCTCGCTTGTCAACTCTCCAGGTGTTTTATAAGTTCTATCACGAACCGCCAAGGAGGGTTTGGGGTACATATCATCAGAATCTGCCCAAAGCGTCACCCTCCTCCGTGAATCAGGATTCGGCGCTCTCACCCCTGCGGTCCGGATTTTAGAGCGTGCTCCAGTATCTACAATCTTTTCCCCTTCCCGCATTACATTCCCCGCTGTTCCCCTGGCGCCCACAGTCTGTCCACTCCCCTGTTTCCCTGAAGGGAGGGGCGCGGGGGATGCAAGGCTCTGTGCAATGCTGGAAGCGAGGGCAGTGCCCTCCACCTGATCTTGCTGCGCTTTAAAATCTTTTAGTGTCTTATAAAGCAGACGCCACTTAGTTAACAGTGCTGCAGCGCCTTTGGCCCCCCGAGTGGCACAAACAGTTTATCACCTAGCTCTTTCCAAATGGGAACATTAAAAGAAGTTACAGTAGTTGCCTCATATCCTTGTTCTTTACTCCATAGCAGCATTTTTTGCAATAACAGTTCCTCCAATTTAACTCCTTGTTTTCGTAAAATAATTTTCCACATAACAATAGTCTCTTCCTTACTTAATGAAGTACCCATGTTCCCAGCAGCTCACCTTCTACTCAGGTGTCAGTTCTGAAAAAAAAAAAAAGCCAGCTCTAGCATCTCTCCTCACTGCTCTCTGCTATGCTGGGCTCCATCCCACAGCTCTACCCGCTGTCGATGATGGTCCAATTGCGGCAATCACGTTGGGGATCACGAAATGTCATTCTAAGGGACAGACACGACACATAAGCTTGTGCAAAAGGGCACTTTATTATTCTAACAAGCCTTTTTCTATCCTGTCCTAAGCATGTGTATCTATATCTCATTGGTTCAGCCAAGGATCAACAGTTCATGATTGGACAACTTCTTCTCTGCTGTAACTTCAATAAGCTTCTTCTACATGTCCCATCTGGCGGTCCAGCCGTCTCCTTCTGGCAGTTCCTTATCTTGTTTACTCAGCTCTTCTCAGGGCTTTACAGCCTCTTCAAGGGTACACGGTTATCTGCTCAAGGTTAACATCAAACTTGCATTCTGATCCCTCGGATCCCACAAGCCTGTATGCAATATTGTCCTGGTTTGAGCCAGGATGAAGCCTCTTCTCCTTTTACTGATTTTTTTTCCTTCAGTAAGCTTTCTTTTAACTAGCAGCAAAGTGTTCCAGCTTGGAATAATAACAAGCACTGGAATGTTTTTCTAATTGCTGGGACTCCAAGGTCACATCTTTGCTCTGCCAGCTCAGACACTATGGGACCTCCCCTTAGGAGGCTGAATTAGACAGACAGAAAAATTGGCCAGAGATATTCCATTCCATATATCTACATAAGCTCAGAGGAAGGTCAGAGATCACAGAACACAATTTCCTTCCTGCTTCTTCTTCCCTTCTCTTCCATCCATGGCCAGTGTCCAAGGAGAACTCCATCCATCCATCACCGTTGACCCCTAGGCTCGAGCTCTCCTGACCCTCATAACTCTACACTCCCTCCAGTGGCAGCAGTCTGGGACTTTTGGGGACTGTTCACAGCTAAGGAGAGTGCTGTGGGAGTTGCTGGGGGTGGGGGGGAGGCAATAGGGGGTTTGTACATTTCCTGAACACATTTGTATATAATCCTATATATTTTCTTTTTTCTTTAGTATTTGATTAAAGCTGTGTAGTTTAGGTTTCAATCCAGAGCATCTCTCTCTCATTCTCTCTCTCCTTCCCTACCTGGGGGGGAGGGGATCGAGAACACTGTTGTCAATCCTGAGTCAAATGGTGACAAATATCCAGGGTTACTGTGTCCCAGGTGCAAAATCCGGCATTTCTCCTTGTTAAACTTCATGCAATTGGTGATTGCCCAGCTCTCTAATTTGTCCAGATCCCTCTGCAGGGCCTCTCTGCCCCCAAGAGTGTCAACCGCTCCTCCCAATTTGGTGTCGTCCGCGAACGTAATAAATAGGCCTTCAAGTCCTGCATCTAAGTAATTTATGAATATATTAAAGAGTACTGGCCCTAAGATGGATCCCTGTGGAGTCCCGCTAGTGATCAGTTACCAGCGTGATGTGACCACATTTACTTTGTCCCTTTGAGCTCTACCCATCAGCCAATTTCTCACCCAATGCATTATGTGCTTGTCCAGCTGGATGCTGGACAGTTTGTTTAGAAGGATACTGTGAGAGACAGTATCAAAGGCCTTTCTGAAATCTAGAAAAATTACATCAACTGGCTTCCCTTGGTCAACTAGGGGGCTAACCTTGTCATAGAAAGAAATCAAGTTAGTTAAGCAGGACCTTCCCCTAACAAACCCATGTTGGCTGGGACCAATGACTGTGTTGTCTTTTAGGTGTTTTTCAATAGCTCCCAGAATCATCTTCTCCATAATCTTACCAGGCACAGAGGTGAGACTAACAGGCCTGTAGTTACTGGGGTCATCCCTGCTGCCCTTGTTGAAGATTGGGACAAGATTTGCCAATTTCCAGTCAACTGGTACTTATCCAGATTCCTGAGAGCACTGAAAAATCACCGAGAGCAGTCTCGCTATGACCTCTATTAGCTCTTTAAGTATCCTAGGATGAATCTCATCAGGCCCCATCGACTTACAAGCATCCAGCTGGAGCAGCAAATCTCACACAAGTTCAGGGCTGATTGGGAGATTATAATTTGCACAGTCACAGTTCTCTAGTCCAGGGCTCTGGGGATGCTCAAGCCCATCATCAGTGTTGAAGACAGAGGTGAAGAAAGGATTAAATGTCTCTGCCTTGTCTATATCCCTGTTTATGAGGTGTTCATGATCATCAAGCAATGGGCCAATGTTATTTCTGGCCTGCTTTTTGCTATTAACATATTTTTAAAAGCCCTTTTTATTATCCTTCACAGTGCAGGCCAGCTTCAACTCTAATTGAGTTTTAGCTGCACAGATTTCTGCCCTACAGTGGCGAACAGCATCCCTATAGTCCTCCCATGTTGTCTGTCCTTCCTTCCACTGGCCATATACTTTCCTTTTGTGCCTTAGTTCTAGTAGGAGATACCTGCTCAGCCAGGGTGGCCTTCTACCTTGCCTGCTTGACTTCTGGCATTTTGGAATCGCCTGGTCTTGTGCTCTTAGGAGGTGGTGCTTAAAGAGTGACCAGCGTTGTCAGGCCCCAGCACCCTGAAAAGCTTTTTCCCAGGAGACCTTACCAAGCAGTTCCCCAAGCAACCTGAAGTCTGCTTTCTTCAGGTCCATAGCTGAGGTCTTACTGTTAGTTTTCCTCCTATTACCATAGATGTTAAACTTGTCTGCTTCATGGTCACTGTGGCCAAGGCAGCCTCCAATTGCCACTTTACCCACAAGACCTTCTCTGTTTACAAGTAACAAATCAAGGAAGGCACCTTTTCTGCTTGGTTCTCTCAACACCTGTACCATAAAGTTATCATCTAGATAGTTTAAGAATCTTCTGGACCTGTTTGTACCACTTTTGTGGTGCTCCCAGTTGATATCTGGCAAATCAAAGTCCCCCATGAGGACAAGTGCAGATGACTTGGAGGTATCCCGTAGTTCCCTAAAGAATGACTCGTCAGTTTCCTCATCCTGAATGGGTGGCCTGTAGCAAACTCCCACAACGACATCTGTTTTAATTGTTTGCCCCTTAATTCATATCCAGAGGCTCTCAACTGTGCCATCACCACCTGCAAGCTC
Organism: Chaetura pelagica; assembly: GCF_000747805.2. NCBI lineage: Eukaryota > Metazoa > Chordata > Aves > Apodiformes > Apodidae > Chaetura > Chaetura pelagica. Next base: position 53,752 of record NW_009953073.1, read on the forward strand.
CATACATTCCAGCCCACCCACTATACACAATGCCACCTGCCCAACTCTCATACCCTGTCTATCCCTCCTGAAGAGCCTGGCACACCAGTTGCAGGACTCATCCCACGGGGTTTCACTAATGCAAATAATGTCAAATCTCTGGGAATGGGCCAAGGCTTCTGTCTCTTCCTGCTGGTTCCTCATGCTGTGTGTGTTCGTATAGAAGTACTTCAAGTATGGTTCATTGTGCCCACCTCTTCATGGAGCAGAATGAAGAATTTCACTAGGACACAGTTCCTCAGATTTTGATGAGCTGTACCCTGACTGGCCTGCTATTGCTCCCCTCCCCCTTCAAATCTAGTTTAAAGCCCTACCAATCAGTCCAGCTAGTTGTGCATCTGTGTCTCATCGCCATCATGCCTTGTCTGGGACACACCGGCCATGGGCCAAAGAGCTTGACCCTGTGATCCCTCAGTTTTATACCCAGTGCGACGAGTGTGGGATGGAATATTTTCTTTGGTCACTTCTGGTCACCTGTCAGGCCCGATCCTCCCCACAGGAGAGTCTAGCTGTGACCCCTTTACTCCCTTCAGGTTCCACACCATAAGATGCTTGTCAGACCCCAGCAGTGGCCTTGGTTCTGCACACTATTCCCAGCAGGAGCCAGAACATTAGCCTTATCAGTCCTGGAGGCAGACACTGGCTTTAAAACCACTAGAAAGAAAATGGGTTCAATCCTTGGCTTAACCAAGACACAGAGCTACAGTAAAGCTGGTAACCGTGGCTTTTTAGATGCAGAGGGGTATAAAGAACTGCCAAGAGAATGAAAAGCATTTGTAGCGTTCTTCCGATCAGCCCTCATTTTAACCTATTCTGTCTTCCAGTTGAGGTCATACTGTTAGTTGCCCTCCTATTACCATAGATGTTAAACTTTACTGCTTCATGGTCACTGTGGCCAAGGCAGCCTCCAATCACCACTTCACCCACAAACCTTCTCTGTTTACAAGTAACAAATCAAGGAAGGCAACTTTCCTGGTTGGTTCTCTCAACACCTGTACCATAAAGTCATCATCTAGATACTTTAGGAATCTTCTGGACCTGTGTGTACCAGCTGTGTGGTGCTCCCAGTTGATAGCTGGCAAATTGAAGTCCCCCACCAGGACAAGCGCAGATGACTTGGAGGTATCCCGTAGTTCCCTAAAGAATGACTCGTCAGTTTCCTCATCCTGAATGGGTGGCCTGTAGCAAACTCCCACAACGACATCTGTTTTAATTGTTTGCCCCTTAATTCATATCCAGAGGCTCTCAACTGTGCCATCACCACCTGCAAGCGTTGTTTTGGTTTAATTTGTCCTTGATCAGCAGGCCTGGTTTTGGTCTGTTAGCTGGGTATAATCAGCAGAAGGCCTTCGCTGGCTTAAAAGGCATTTTGTTTAGACTTACGTGGGGAAGAAGAGGAACTGTTTCCCACAGCTTCTAGCTCCTCCTGCTTGTTTCTCATGCTATGTGCGTTCGCATAGAAACACTTCAAGTGCGGTTCATTATGCCCACTTCTTTGTGGAGCAGAATGAAGAATCTCACTAGGACACAGTTCCTCAGGTTTTGATGAGCCTTCCCACTGCTCTACCCTGACTGGCCTGCTATTGCCCCCCTCCCCCTTCAAATCTAGTTTAAAGCCCTATCAATCAGTCCAGCTAGCTCTTGAGCAAAAATTATTCTCCCTTTCTGTGAGAGGAGCATGCCATCAGGCATCATTAGACCCAATGAAGAAAAGACCATCCCGTGGTCCAAAACCCCAAAGTTTTCTGCCTATAACACCAGCCTCAGAGCCACATGTTCATCATCTGGGACTGCCTACTCCATTCGTTATTCTTCCCTGCTACTGAAAGTAGTCTATGCTGTATACTTGCACATAATATTTTTCTTTCACTTCTGAATGTATGTTGGTTAATTTATTCGGTGATAATTTTTGTTCTGTATTCATACCAATGAGTTTGCAGTAGTGGTTTGGGCTGAAATCTTGGAAGCATTTTTGCATGACTCACTTAAGCAAGCTTCCATGGTAACTGAATATTATCCTGAACTGCACACTGCTACAGCTTTAAATTTAGGTATTGTTAATGGCTTGTTTCTTGTGAAGATCGATAATAAGCTTCTGTTGCAATGAAAATAAGGGTATAGCTCCTCTAAACATTTCAAAGGAAAGCAAAGGTAATGTGACAGTGAAATAGCTCATAATGTTTCCTATTATCAAGGGCAGGCCACCAAGATGGCCAGGGGGCTGGAGCACGATATGCAATGAGAGGCTGATGTTGAGGGGTTTTTAAGGGACAGTGGACATGGAAAATTACTAGAAGCCTATAACCTAGGCTTCGAGCTATCTGAAAACATTAAGGCAAACAGCTAAGAGATAATTGGCTAGTGTCTATTTAAAGACATTAAACTAAACAGCTAAGAGATAGTTGGCTAATGTTCAATGTCAACCAGAGACAGATCGGGAACAATATCAGAGAAATATAAACTCCTTGGCACCGCTTCAGCAACACCTGCACCGCTTCAATAACAGAGCAAAGCTTACGACACCGCGCGTGGACACAGGCTCATCACCAATCAGTGATTTTATATGCCTCGTAAAACTCAGCATGTAACCAATCATAAATATTGTTTATCTGCGTGTACCTGATAAAGCATACTATATAAGGAGCTGTAAGTGTTAATAAAGTTGGAGCATTCACCTTAACTCTATGAGTATCGTGTGTCTGTCTCTCGCCCTCCCGGCAACAGGCTGAGAGCTGGGTTTGTTCAGCCTTCAGAAGAGAAGGTGCCAGGAGACATTATTTTTGTCTGCAACTACCTGATCAGAGAACACAGAGAAAATGGAGCCAGACTCTTCTCAGAGGTGCACAGTGGAGGATGGGAGGCAGTGGACACATGTTGGAACATGGGAAATTCTGATTAGATATCAGGATGTGGACAGGCTGGAAGAGGGTCCAGAGAAGGGCCATGAGGATGATCAGAGGACTGGAGAACCTGCCATATGAGAAGAGGCTGAGAAAACTGGGTTTGTTCAGCCTTGAGAGGAGAAGACTTATTATAATGTTCCAGTACTTAAAATGGTGGCTACAAAGAAGATGGAGACTCCCTATTTACAAGGAGTCACATGGAAAAGAAAAGGGGTAATGGGCACAAGTTGCTCCTGGGGAGATTCCGATTGGACACAAGAGGCAAACTTTTCACCATAAGGACAGTCAAACATCGGAATAGTCTCCCAACGGAAGTGGTAGATTCCCCCACATTGGACAGTTTTACATCTCAGCTGGACCCGATGCCAAGCCATCTCATATAAACTATAGTAGTACCTAGAAAGGTTGGACCAGATGATCCTTGAAGTCCCTTCCAACCTGGCATTCTATGATTCTATGAGTTTGTTTGTTTGTTTTAACCATGAGGATGTTCAAATACTGGAACAGAAGCCCAGATAAGCTCCTTTGATCTTCTGAACCCCATTGCCACACACACACATTATTATTCATCATTAAGATGAAACTACATAGAGAGTGTAGTAGAGGGGGTTTTGTTTGGTTTTAAGATTGAGAAGAATAGGTGATGGCAAATCTTAATCTGCCCAGGCCTTACGTGCTCTCTAAAACAGAGTTCTTGAACAGAAAAGACATAAGGATAGATAGCTCCAAGTTCAATAAGAAAACTTTGGTTAAGGGTCTGTGAGGGACCAGCCCTCTGGACCTACTTTGGGAAATGGTATCGAAACCTCATTGTAGCCCCTGCTCATATGCATCCCAAAAGGCCTGCCTGGAAGGATGGAAACTGCAGTAATGGCCTGCATAGATGAGATAACGACGACGATTAAGATAACTACAATAATCAAGGGGTGGAGGGGGCGTAGGTCCACTCCAGCTACTCACACATGTATGGCTCAATCACATGTACTCGTTGTGAAATCAAGATTCTAGGCCTATAAAATAGGGGGGCTGCAATGGTGGGCTTTGGGAGTTTCATCAGCACTGACCATCGACATCGACCCTCCTCTGTTGGCTGGACCAACGACGCTGGAACCAGGACTAGTGATTTTCCTGTTCTCTTTATTTCTCTCTTTCTCCCCCCCTCTCACCTTTTTCTTCTTATCTCCTTTTCCTTACTTTATATATATATGCAGGTGGTTTTGTTTAGGTTGTTCAGTATTAACTCCTACTAGTGTAATAAATGTGTTGTTATAAACAGACCTTGTATGTCACTACACCTTAATCTGATCAAGGGGTATTGGACGGTCGAGCTTTTACTCGGACCGTAATACATTTACTCTCTCTGGGAAAAGACCAGGTCTGAGAGAAGGATTTTGAGCCCAGCTGCACCTAGGCTCCTCTCTGAAGGAAGTCTAGAAAGCAAGGGGGTTCAGTCCTAATCTCCCTGGGCTGCCCAGTCTGAGTTGTGACACGTACAGGACTAGATCCAGCCACACCTAGGCTCCTCTGTTGCAGCAGGAGCTTAGAAAGCAAGGGGGTCCAGTTCTAACCTTCCTCACGGGCCGTGTCAGGGTCTTTTATAGAAGTTATCCACACTAAACCCATCATAAAAAACGTTACTTTGAATAAATTAAAGGAACTTGGAACTCCACATTCGGTGCCCACATAAGTGAAGTTCATTGGAGCTTTTAGAATTTCTACTATACTCAGTCTCATTATTTATGTGCAGAACTTGCTCTTCCTGCCACACAAGAAGGTTGCTGGGATTGTCACTTCCATCCAACCTCTTCCGGAAGTTAAGGAGTTCAGGATATTTGATTCCTTGAGCACACAGCAGGAGAGTTACCTGTTGAACATGCTCAATGAAGGCTTTCCTCTGGTCAAGAGTTGCATCAACTGTCTTGTACAGAAGTATAGCACTTGGCCAATGAATTTACCTGGCCAAGAGCTATATTTCTGTTCCTTTCAAGGCTGCTTCAGAGGAGTCCTAGAGTAACAGAGCTTCAATAAAGAATATCACCAGAAAACCAAATAAAAAAGTTGTCACTATCCGCCTATAGTATATAAACAGAGCGTGTTCCCAACATCAATTTGAACACCACAGGTAGACATACCTCCAAACAGCTTTTACAACTCAGAAGGTTAAGTGAAAAGTTTAAACCAGCTTTTATGAATGTAGCAGTCATTCTTGGAATAAAAGAGCATCCTGTTAGATTATGTGTTAAAAAAGGCTTGTCTCCAGAGGAACAATGGCAGGTGAGGGAACCTGAAGAATAATTTGCCCGGGCCTATCACAGGAGAGCCATCAGCCCATCAAAGGCTCATCTCCACAGACACAGGAGGGAGCACAGAGGCACAATGGCAGGCAGGGGAACCCCAATAATGCAGTCAGAGTAAGGGACACCCTGCCCTGGAGGCTCCTCCCAGGGCTGTCCCAGGAGATCATAGAATCATAGAATCATAGGGGTTGGAAGGGACCTCAGAAGATCATTGAGTCCAACCCCCCTACTACAGCAGGAACACCTAGGGCAGATCACACAGGAACACATCCAGATGGGTCTTGAAAGTCTCCAGAGAAGGAGACTCCACAACCTCTCTGGGCAGCCTGTTCCAGTGCTCCATCACCCTCATAGTAAAGAAGTTTTTCCTCATGTTGAGGTGGAACTTCCTGTGTTGTAACTTGGTGCCGTTTCCCCTCATCCTATCACAGTGCACCACTGAAAAGAGACTGGCCCATTCTTGACATCCACCCTTCAGATATTTATAGACATTAATAAGGTCCCCTCTCAGTCTTCTCTTTTCAAGACTAAACAGCCCCAGGTGTCTCAGCTTTTCCTTGTATGACAGATGTTCCAGCCCCATTGTCATTGTCCAGGGGTGTCAAGATGGTGACGGATGGACTCAATGATCTTAAGGGTCTTTTCCAACCTAAATGATCCTGTGATTATAAGATGAGCCCATGGGTGGGGGAGTACTGCCTAGAGAATATGGGACACATTATGGGATGCAGGAGAAGAGCATTTTGGGATCACACAAGACTTATTATGGGATGATTAGGGGAGGAAAAAAAGGCAGGGAAAGGGAGGGATCTAGGTGGTTTGGGGAAAAATGAGCACAGGAAAACAGAGGGATAAAGGTCTGGTTCCAGGTAAACAGATGGTCGGTCAGTATGCTTGTCTGGCCATACCCTGCACCTGATCAGCACAGTCTCCTCTTATGCTTTCAACACTGAAGAGCGCTTGACCTCAGTGCTCTGATCATTTTTATGGCCCTCCTCTGGACCTGCTCCAACAGCTCCATGTCCTTCTTATGTTGGAGGCCCCAGAACTGGACACAGTACTCCAGGTGGGGTCTCACAAGAGTGGAGTAGAGGGAGAGAATCACCTCCCTCTACCTGCTGGCTGCACTTCTTTTGATGCAGTCCAGGATACAAATGGCTTTCTGGGCTGCAAGCACACACTGCTGGCTCATGTTCAATTTTTCATCCACCAGTATCCCCAAGTCCTTCTCTGCAGGGCTGGTCTTGATCCATTCACCCCCCATTCTCTATTGATGCTGAGGTTTGCCCTGACCCAGGTGCAGGACCTTGCAAGTGGCCTTGTTGAACTTCATGAGGTTGGCATGGGCCCACTCCTCAAACCTGTCAAGGTCCCTCTGGATAGCATCCCTGCCCTCAAGCTTGGTGTCATCTGCAGACTTGCTGATGGTGCACACAATCCCAATGTCTATGTCATTGTTGAAGATATTCAACAGTATTGTTCCCAATACGGACCCCTGAGGAACATCACTTGTTACTGGTTTCCATTTGGACATTGAGCCGTTGACTGTAACTGTCTGGATGCAATTCTCCAGCCAGTTCCTTATCCATCTAACAGTCCACCCATCAAACCCCTATCTCTCCAATTTAGCAACAAGGATGTTGTGGGGGACCATGTCAAAGGCCTTACAGAAGTCCAGGTAGATGACATCCACAGCTCTTCCCTTGTCCACTGATGCAGTCACTCCATTGTAGAAGGCCACCAGATTAGTCAGGTACAATTTGCCCTTGGTGAAGCCATGAAGCTCTCAACTTGTGTATTGCTGTTTTTCAAAGAGAGCTCTGTGTAATAATTTTTTTTAATGTAGAAGGCGACCCCCCACCTTCCTTCTTTGCCTTTCCTTCCTCAACAGTTTATAGCCATCGACTGCAGTGCTCCAGTCGTGTGATTCATCCCACCAAGTTTCAGTGACAGTGACAAGATCATAGCTTTCCAGCTGCACAGTGGCTTCCAGCTCCTCCTGTTTGTTACCTATGCTGCGTGCATTGGTGTAGAGACACTTCAGTTGGACTGTCGACTGTCTCACCTTTTTGGCAGAACCTTTTTGGAGGGTTGGGGGGTATTCCTCACTACTCCAGTAGGTGTGCTCATCCACCCTGGTGCTTGTGAGTACACAAGTGTCACGGCTTTGAACCCCACCCCCCAAGTTAGTTGATTTAAAGCGTGATTCACTAAGTCAGCCAAACTGCCAGCAAAAATTCTCCTTCTTCTTCTAGATAGGTGGATCCCATCTCTCCCCAATACCCCCTATTCATCTAAGAATGTCCTGTGATCATAGAAGCCAAAGCCCTGGTGATGACACCAGCCACCAAGCCAGGTGCTGACCTGCATGATGCATTGACTTCTGCCTGCATCCCTATCCCTGACTCGCATGACAGAGGAGAAGATCACTTGGGCCCCTGTCCCCCTCACTTGTGCCCCCAGGGCTCTGAAGTCCTACCTGATCTTGCCCAGGCTTTGCTTTACCCTGTCATTGGTGCCCACATGGAAAAGAAGCAGGGGATAGTAGTCTGCACTTTTAAACAGTTGTGGCAGTCTCTCCATGACATCCCGGATCTTGGCTCCTGGCAAGCAAACTTCCCTTGACTGGCCAACAGATGGGTGCCTATGTGCCTCTCAGCAGGGAGTTGCCCACTACTAGCACTCACAGCTTACTTTTGTTGCCCTTAGTGTGTGCAACTGGTGTGGTTTCTCCCTGTGAGTCTTGCTCATTGGCTTCATCCACTGCCAAGACTTCGTATCTGTTGCTGGTTGGTACATATGAGGAAACGGGAGAGGTGATATCCTGCTGCCATGAGTTAGCAGAGACCATTGGTGAAATACTGGAACAGGTTGCACAGAGAGGTTGCAGATCCCTGAAAACATTCAAGGTCAGATTGGACGGGGCTTTGAGCAACCTGATCTAGTTGAAGATATCCCAGGAGGGGTCGGACTAGATGACCTTTAAAGGTCCCTTGCACCCCAAATCATTCTATGATTCTATGGTGCTTCCTTCTCCAAGGTGCTGTCTGTCTGCTGTTGATTGTTTGGTAGCCCTTGGAGGTCAATGCCATGAAGCCCTAATATTTGGGTCACTTGCAGAGGCGAACAGCTTTGGTCCAGGAACGTCTGCATCAAGGTAGAAAATTGGCAAAAAAGGAGGCCTTTACTGAGCTTCCTGGAGCTGGGAACAAGCCCGGGCAGCTCCGGGGGAAGGGCAGCTCATCAGAGGGCTGCTGCGGAGGCATGGGCGGAGTCCACCCCTCACTCCCACAAAAGCGGCCCCGGGGAGTGCCAACAACCAGGAGCACATCGAACAGGGTGGCAAACAGGGTGTGGCATGTCAGAAAGGGTGCGGCGCAGCAGTTTATGTGGCACGGCAGTTTGCGAGGGCAGGGCGTGCTGGGAGGGCGATCCTTCGAAGGGCTCAGCTCCAAGGTAGTCTGCACAGGTCAAAGGTGCTCATCTTAACTAACAAGGCAGAATGGTGAGCACTCGGTAGAGAGCAAAGGCTGCTGTTCTGGTTGGGGCTTCTACACCATCCACCCCAGTGGTGACTGATGCCTCAACTCAGATAGAGCTGTTGAACGAAGAGGTTGCTGTACGGACCACAGGCTGTGAGAAATGCCTGGACCTCTTGCATGGGGCAGGGTTAGGTGGGAAACCTTCATGCATAAGGTGTGCCCAGGTAGAGGACCTCCTGCAGCAGCTGGCTGAGCTGAAGGAAACTGTGAAAAGGCGGTGTAATATCAGGGAGGCAGAAAAGGAGATAGCTGGATCCAGGCCCAGGCCGCAGCAAAATCACAGCCTATGGTCACACAGCCAATAAATGCCCTGCCAGCACACAGAGAAAGGAGAGAGGCCAACAATGAAGAAGAATGGAAGATTCCAAAGGTAAAAAACAGCAGGAAGAAGAGGCTTCTTACAAAACCCAAGGTGCTTCATGGTTCTGCAGACTGAAGAGGGAAAATAACAAGCTGCATCAGGTAAGTTGCTGGAGCCAAACAAGGCAGCCCAACCAGCTCACCGTATATTGACAAGTGCAAACAAGAGGAAGCGATGGGTGATAATGGTGGGAGACTCTCATCTGAGAGGCACAGAGGCACCCATTTGCTGACCAGACCCACTCTCTAGAGAGGTCTGTTGCTTACCAGGGGCTCGCATAAGGGACGTTACTGAAAGACTACCCAAACTTGTATGCGCCACTGACTATTATACACTCGACTGTTTCAGGTGCATTCCAGTGACATAGCAAGGAGCAATCTGAAGACCACGAAGAAGGATTACAGAGCCCCAGGAGCAGCGATGAAGGACTTGGGAGCGCAGATAGTCTTTTCATCAATCCTCCCAGTCAAAGGGAACAGGCTTGAAAGGGCAAATTGCGTTGGGAAAATCAATACAAGGTTTATGGGAGTGGTACCACAGCCAGGGCTTTGGCTTCCTAGACCATGGGTCTCACTCTGAGAAACCTGGTCTCCTAGGGGCTGAAGGGGGTTCATCTTTCAGGGAAAGTGATGAGTATCTTTGACAATAGGCTTGCCAATATAGTAAGGAGGGCTTTCAACTAGAGTTGCCAGGGGAGGGGATCCTCAGTCCACCCCACTGCCACCCCTTTGAAGCCAATTTGAGTAAGAGATGCCTTGGGTCTGAAGAAGGATCACAGACCAGCAGAATACCTAAAACAAAGGATAATGGAATCCCAGGCAGTGAGGCAACTTAAATGCCTCTATGCAAATGCACGCAGCATGGGAAATAAGCAGGAAGAGTTACAAATGTGTGCATGCCTGCATGATGGGATGACTCCTATGACTGGAGCGTGGGAATGGATGGCTGTTTAGGAGGGACAGGCAGGGGAGACAGGGAGCGGGTGTTGCCCTCTACATCAACAACCAGCTGGAGTCTATGGAGCTCCACCTGGGCATGGATAAGGAGCTGACAGAGAGCTTATGGGTCAGGGTTAAAGGGAAGACAGGGGCTAGTGACATCACAGCGAGAGTCTGCTATAGGCCACCTGACCAGGATGACCGAGTGGATGAGGCCCTCTACAGGCTGATAGGAGCAGCTTCCCATTCACAGGCCATTGTCCTCATGGGGGATTTCAACCACCCTGACATCTGCTGGAGGGACAACACAGCAAGGCACCAGCAATCCAGGAAGTTCCTGGAATGCATTGATGGCAACTTCCTTTTCCAAGTGGTTGAGGAGCCAACGAGGAGAGGTGCTATGCTGGACCTTGTACTCACCAACAAGGATGGGCTGGTGGACAACATGAAGCTTAAAGGCAGCCTTGGCTGCAGCACCCACGAAATGGTGGAATTCAGGATCCGTAGGGCAACAAGGAAGGTGCGCAGCAAGCTTGCTACCCTGGACTCCAGGAGAGCAGATTTCAACCTCTCCAGGGATCTGCTTGCTAGGGTATCGTGGCATGAAATCCTGGATGGGAGAGGAGCCCAAGAAAGCCGGTCAATATTCAAGGATTACCTCCTCCAAGCCCAGGAGCAATCAATGCATCCCAAGAAAGAGGAAGGCAGGCAAAAATGCCAGGAGACCTGCATGGATGAACAAGGAGCTCCTGGACACTCTTAGATGTGAAAAGAAAGTCTTCAGAGAAGGGAAGCAGGGACAGGTAGCCTGGGTGAAAAACAAATAAGTTGTCCGAGGAGCCAGGGATCAGGTTAGGAAAGCTAAAGCCCAGATAGAGCTAAACCCGGCCAGGGACGTCAAGGGTAATAAGAAGGGTTTCTACGTTTGACACTGTCCCGCACAACATCCTGATCTCAAAATTGGAAAGATACGGATTCGATGGATGGACCACTTGGTGGGTAAGGAACTGGCTGGATGGTCGCACTCAGAGAGTAGTGATCAATGACTTGATGTCCAAATGGAGAACAGTGATGAGTGGCGTTCCTCAGGGGTCAGTACTTGGACCGGTGCTGTTTAACATCTTTGTCAGCAATATGGACAGTGGGATTGAGTGCACCCTCAACAAGTTTGCTGACGACTCCAAGCTGTGTGGTGTGGTTGCCATGCTGGAGGAAAGGGATGCCATCCAGAGGGACCTTGACAGGCTCAAGAGGTGGGCCCTTGCCAAGCACATGAAGTTCAACAAGGCCAAGTGCAAGGTCCTGTGTCGGTGTGCCTGGCCGGCTCGTGGAGGTGTATTCCAGCGAGGGAAGAATGCAAGACAATCAATATGATTGATAGAGCAAACTCCAACTTTATTAAAAATTACAGGCACTTATATACCCTTAGCCCGGATTTTACATGCCCAGGGTTGCACTTATGATTGGTCAGTTGTACTAGAGCCTGCCACGGTCTGAACAGTGACTGGCTTCTTGGCCCAGGCTCAATCAGGACTCTCCACCCCATCTCCTCTTCTGGCACGTTCGGATGTTTACTTCGTTAGCTCACTTTTATCAACTGGTTCTCATGAGAGAGTCCTTGGTCGTTGAGGCCTAGGTGTTCTATCAGTAAAAACAGGACTGCTCACATATCCGTTGTTTATTAAAACAGTCTGCAACAGTCCTGCACCTGGGTTGGGGCAATCCCAAGCACAACTACAGATTGGGCGGAGAATGGATTGAGAACAGCCTTGAGGAGAAGGACCTGGGAGTGTTGGTCATAGGACGAGGGGGCATGGCCTGAAGCTGTGCCAGGGGAGGGTTAGGTTGGATATTAGGAAGCACTTCCTCATGGAAAGGGTTATTAGACATTGGAATGGGCTGCCCAGGGAAGTGGTGGAGTCACCATCCCTGGAGGTGTTTAAGGAAAGACTGGATGTGGCACTTAGTGCCATGATCTAGTTGATGTGGGGTTAGGTCATAGGCTGGACTTGATGATCTCAGAGGTCTTTTCCAGCCTCAGTAATTCTGTGATTCTGTGAGAAGCTCAACATGAGCCGGCAATGTGCACTTGCAGTGCAGAAAGCCAACCATATCCTGGGCTGCTGTGGAAGAATTGCTGGAGGTGATTTAGAAATTAATCTTATGTTCACATTTTAAGGAAAGGTACAGCACTGAGGCAGGGTAGAATGCAGCTAATGTGCAACAAGTTTGTACCGTGGCAATTCCCTAGGCAACCCTAGATGTTGGCAACATCAGGGGAACTTGGTATGCTAACTCTAAGAGAAATTGCATGGAGGGTTGAACAGAGCGGAGACACCGTGGCCGCACTCTGTGGCAACAATGGGATTCAAAGGTATTGTGGAACAAATCAGCTGCGTGTTTGATACCCCGGGCCAACAACCTGTCACCTTTTGACAAAATGCTGTCCTCAGAGTGAACTTTGCTCATTATAATCTCATTATAATACCAAAAAACACCTCTATCCCAAGTCACCCACCTCCCACAGTGTGACCACCCCTCACTGAGCTTGCACACTGAAATATCTCCAGTCTATACCTTTAAACGCAAAGCGAGGGAATTTTGCACCAATCGTGATAAAGGTTTGTATGACTAGAGTCACTCAAGCTTCACCTGTAAGGTAAAATACTATAAAATATTCTGAGAGGGGATGGATACTAGGGAAGATGCCATGGCAGGGATGATCCCATTCCCCTGACCTCTGGGACCAGTCAATGGGCTGAATCTCTCTTCCCCTCCCCATAGGGATGCCTTTGGGTAAGATTTGAACACTTGGCTATCCTGAGTGCATCCCTGGGAAACTCGGGAATCTCTATAGAGTCATTTTATTACCCCACACGTGTAACTTGGCTGTATCAATCAATTTGCACGTGCTTTGCAGACAGTGAATTTATTGCTGGCAGTCTAAAAGAATTTGTGCATCTGTTGCTTTAATAAATTACACTGTTTATCAATTTGGCTGTGAGAGTTCTTGAATGTGACTAAATTCTTGAGTGTGGCCGTGAGAGTTCACAGAATGCTGCCGGACAGTGTAGAGTTAATAGCGCATCTGTAATCGTGAGAGTCCAATATAGGTATCGGGCGTGACCAGACTATTAATGCTGATTTGAGCATCAATCAGAATCTGAGCCCAGCTGCCCCCAGCTCCTCTAACACCTGAGGATAAGCAGGAATGATTCTGCCCCTCTGCTCTGCTCTGGTAAGATCCTACCTGGAATGCTGTGTACAGTTCTGGTGCCCTTAGCACAAAAAAGATATGGAGTTATTGGAGAGGGTCCAGAGAACGGCCACCAAGATGATCAAAGGGCTGGAGCACCTCTGCTATGAAGACAGGCTGTGAGAGTTGGGGCTGTTCAGCCTGGAAAAGAGAAGGCTCCGAGGAGAATTTATAGCGGCCTTCTGGTATCTGAAGGGGGCCTACAGGAAAGCTGGGGAGAGACTTTTTACAAGGGTGTGTAGCAATAGGATGAGGGGTAATGGTTTTAAGCTGGAAGAAGGTAGTTTTAGGTTAGACATTAGGAAGAAATTCTGTAGTGTGAGGGTGGTGAGACACCGGAACAGGTTGCCCAGGGAGGTTGTGGATGCCCCATCCCTGGAAGTGTTCAAGGCCAGATAGGATGGGGCTTTGTGCAGCCTGGTCTAGCAGGAGGTGTCCCTTCCCCTGCAGGGGGGTTGGAACTAGATGATCTTTAAGGTGCCTTCCAACCCAAACCATTCTATGATTCTATTTCTTCTTGTAATGCCTCAAATAGTACTCTATTTCTTGTTCCCCATCCCTGATACAGCATAACCTGCTGATTTCCTCCTGCAGCTCTTCCACCCACTGCCTGAATGACTCCACCAGAGCACACCTTGCACAGGTATAGCTTGCACCCTGCTCCACCATGGAGTGTGGGGTACAGACTTTCCTGGTAGGAAGCTCTGTCTCCGTGGCTGCCTCTACTCATCCCAGGCTAGCCTGGCTAGGTAGATGGTTCCTGGCTGCTGCAGAGAACAGTCCTCATCAGATCTCTGCCAACATTCTTCCAATGATCTCCCAGTACTGCTCAATAAGCCCTTCTAATTCCCTGGAGACATCAAACTGCTGGGTAGGTTTGCACAGCCACGAGCTAGCTGGGTTGACCATCAGGGCTGCAGCCTAAGCCTGCAGGTAGCAGCTCGACAATTGGTAGACGGCAAAATGTTATCCCTGCCAGCACAACTGCTTTGAAGAGGGACCATCTTAAATGCTTGTATGCGAATGCATGGAGCATGGGGAATAAGCAGGAGAAATTGCAGATGTGTACATGTCTGCAGGGCTATGATGTTATTGGTATCACTGAGACATGGTGGGATGACTTATGAATGGAGTGGGGGTCGGGGTTGGGGGTTGGGTATAAGCTCTTTAGGAAGTACAGGCAGGACAGAAGAGGAGGGGATGTTGCCCTCTACATCAATGACCAGTTGGAGTCTGTGGAGCTCCACCTGGGGATGGAGGAGTCGTCGACTGAAACCTTATGGGTCAGGGTTAAGGGGAAGACAGGGGCAGGAGATGTCATAGTGGGAGTCTGGTACAGGCCACCAGATCAGGATGGCTGAGCAGATGAGGCCCTCTACAGGCAGATAGGAGCAGCCTCGCACTCACAGGCCCTGGTCCTCGTGGGAGATTTCACCTATCTGATGGAGGGACAACACAGAAAAGCACCAGGAATCCAGGAAGTTCCTGGAGTGCATTGATGACAACTTCCTCCTCCAAATGGTAGAGGAACCAACAAGAAAAGGTGTTTTGCTGGACCTTTTTCTCACTGACAGAGATGGACTGGTTGATGATGTAAGACAATGTAGCAACCATGACATGGTCGAATTCAGGATCCTTAGGGCAGCAAGGAAGGAGCGAAGCAAGTTCACTACCCTCAACTTCAAGAAAGCAGATTTTTATCTCTTCAAAGATCTGCTTGGTAGTGTACTGTGGGTCAAAGCTCTGGAAGGGGAGCTGGAAGGGAAAGGAAAACTTGTCCATATTCAAGGATCACCTCCTTCATGCCCAGGAGCTATGTGTCCCAATGAAGAGGAAAGCAGGCAGGAGAGCCAGGAGGCCTGTATGGATGAGCAAGGAGCTTCTGGACACAGTTAAATGTGAAAACAAGGTTTTCACAGGGCCAGGTATCCTGGGGGGAGTACAGACAAATTGTTAGAGAAGCAAGGGATTGGGTAAGGAAGGCCAAAGGACAGAGAGAATTGGACCTGGCCAGAGATGTTAAGAATAACAAGAAAGGTTTCTACAGGTATGTCAGCAATAAGACTGTCGCGGGCCGGTACCGGGGGGCTACCGGCTGTCAGGATGTTTCCACGACTTCCCCTCCCAATGTGGAGAGGTTTATGAATGAGCCCTGAGCGTTCACACGTGGTGTTCACCTCTCTCAGAGAAACGGCCGCTACGGGACCGTTTCTTAGAGGGTAGATTAAAGTACCCTCCCACCACGCTCACAAATTGTTACTGAGACCAATGTTTAGTTTGCAAATTAATCAGTTTATTAAGGGACAATACAAACTAAGGGATCAAGGTTCAGGAGAGGTTAGCTAGGTATATATATTGGAAAAGGGATTCAAAGGCACTATGGTCTATAAAAGGCACACTCCGAAGGAGAGGTGTAAATCAATGGAGTGAAAGGGTAGGAGTTGAGCCCAATAAGAAAGTTAAAGTGTGAGTGTGTATATGTGTGTGTATATTTACCCTCCTTCTTTGCATAGCGCAGTTCTCGAAATGTGCTGGCATGCTCGGCTGGAGATCCACAGAAGGGCCGGCGTCCCAGTGACCGGGGAGACCCCTTCCTGCTGCTGGCAGGGCTCTGGTCCTGTAGCTCTGTGGCAGATGCAGGCTGGGCATGCTCCTTCTCCGGTCCGGTTCGATGCAGGCTGGGCAGGCAGGGTCCCTGGGAGCGGGCACGATCCCCGCGGAGCGGGCACAGGCGGCGCCCCCTCCTCTCCGTTTCTCCAGGCAGCAGCAGTGGCGTTGAGGCAGGTTCAGGTGCTGCAGCGGGGTCT
>NW_009953073.1:69904-73164 GCF_000747805.2 Chaetura pelagica
CCCTCCGTTTCTCCGGGCAGCAGGAGTGGCGTTCAGGCAGGTTCAGGTACTGCAGCGGGGTCTCGTCTCAAGCAGACAGAGAGAGCGAGCAGAGACGAACAGAGCAGATTCTACTTCTCTTTTTATGGATTAGAGACCATTGTTCGAGAAAGTACCATTGTCTGAATTAGCCAATCACCATTGGCCAGGTACATATTCTGTCAGGAGCAGTTTTTAATCTACTGTTTATTTTTCTGCCAGTTAACATAACCCTTGTGCTGCTTCTTTGCTATGCACTTATCTGGTAGAGCAAGAGGCCTGCTCATTCTGTCCTTGAGTGAATCAGTGAAAAGGCGTCACTCTCGCTTTACTGGCTTGAAAGGCATTTTTTGTTTAGTCTTATGTGGGGGGAAGAAGATGGATCGTTCCCCACAAAGACGTTTGCATACAACACCAAATTGGGAGGGAGTGTTGATCTGCTTGAGGATAGGGAGGCTCT
This sequence comes from Chaetura pelagica, assembly GCF_000747805.2. Classification (NCBI taxonomy): domain Eukaryota; kingdom Metazoa; phylum Chordata; class Aves; order Apodiformes; family Apodidae; genus Chaetura; species Chaetura pelagica. The sequence goes on from NW_009953073.1 coordinate 70,383, forward strand.
ACAGAGGGACCTAGACAAGCTGCATTATTGGGACAAGGCCAATTGTATGAGGTTCAGTAAGGCCAAGTGCCGGGTCCTGCACTTGGGCCACAACAACCCCATGCAATGCTACAGGCTTGGGGAAGTGTGGCTGGAAAGCTGTCTGGCAGAAAAGGACCTAGGTGATCTAATTGACAAGCGGCTGAATATGAGCCAGCAGTGTGCCCAGGTGGCCAAGAATGCCAATGGCATCCTGGCTTGTATTAGAAATAGTGTGACCAGCAGAAGTAGAGAGGTGATTGTCCCCCTGTACTCAGCACTGGTGAGTCCACACCTAGAGTATTGTGTTTACAGAACCACAGAATCACAGAATGTTTGGAGTTGGAAAGGACCTTAAAGATCATCGAGTTCGAACTCCCCTGCATGGGCAGGGACACCTCCCACTAGAACAGGCTGCTCAGAGCCCCTCCAACCTGCCCTTGAACACCTCCAGGGATGGAGCCCCCACAACATCTCTAGGCAGCCTGTTCCAGTGTCTCACCACCCTTACATTGAAGAATTTCCACCTGATTTCTAACCTAAATCTCTCTTCTTACAGTTTAAAACCATTACCCCTTGTCTTCTTACTGCAAGCTCCTGTAAAAAGTCCCTCCCTGGCTTTCCTGTAGGCCCCCTTCAGGTACTGGAAAGCCACTATGAGGTTCCCCCCGGAGCCTTCTCTTCTTCAGACTGAACAACCCCAACTCCCTCAGCCTGTCCTCATAAGAGAGGTGCTCCAGCCCTCTGATCATTTTCGTGGCCCTTCTCTGGACACGTTCCAACAGGTCCACTGCGGCAGAGCAGGGGACCAGGACGCCATGATGGTCACAAGTATCAGCCTTTATTAATTGGTTACATCGCTTTCTTATACCTTTTTCTCCTGTCCACGCACCTTACGCTTCCTTCCCATTGGTTAACAGCTTCTGTTCACGCGTTCTATCTTACTTTGTGATAGGTTACAAGTTTCTTACATTTTCTTACAAGAATGTCAACACACATCTGTATCTCTCTTATACCGTCTTTTCCCACAAACATGTTTTTCTCTAACTGCCAAGGGTACAGCTGTAGTTTGTCGAGATCAAGGCCACCTGCGGCCTAGCTGATGCCCACAATTCCCCCTTTGTTTCCAACAAAAGGGCTGCGTTTACCATCCTCTGCAGGGCCCTTTGCAGAGTAGAAAACACAGCACTACCAACAAAATGACAGTGATGACACACAATCTTGACAATCCTGTTTGCAACAAGCTTTTAACCCATCCCGATATGTTTCAACCTTCCAACCATTTATTCAGTCAAAAAAATCCCTCATCTTCCGCAATCCTTTTGGTGGTGTCACTCAGTTCCTGGATACTCTTGTGGATTGGCTTTGTCTTTCAAGTCCACATTCCATCAAAGCTTCACATTCGTGTCCAAAAGCTAACAATAGGAAATCAATAGCAGCACAATTCTATAAAACAACATGGCAAACACTATTTATACTAGTTACTAAGACACTCAATAATTTGGAAATCTCACTATCTCCTTTTACCACACAACACACTAACTTATTCAATTCTATCAAAGCATTTGCGTTTGCATCTACGTTTGCATTTGCGTTTGCAGCCACAAGCTGAAGGAAAAATGAACTAACAGCAAAGTGCTCCCTAGCATTCTACAAATCTACTGTGTTAATACTTTTCAACATTATCTGTTACAATTCTCTGTTTTACCTATAGTATAATTTAATATCATTATCGTGCTGATAAAAAAGATATTCAATCTGGGCTAGTGAAGTACAAAATTTTGTTTGATTCATGGCATATAACAATGATACCCATATATCTTTACTGTTCCATGGCATCAGATGAGGTGCCATTAATTCTGTCGTCCCGACGGTCAACATCCAGGACAGGGCGTACACACCGAGCAGATACCCAGCGAATCCCAGTATCTGTGGAAACACAAGCATAACCTCGCCCCCAAGTAACAAGGTCCCAGGGGCCTTCCCAGACTCGAGTCTGAAGGTTATGAACCCAAACAGGGGCACGTGATCGCACTAGGTCCCTGTGGAAAAAAATTTCGGAGCTTCCAAACCCCCTTGCTTTCTAACACTCCTCACAGCAGTGGGAGGCTAGGTGTGGCTGGGTAAGGATTCCGAGATCAAGACCCAATAACAACAAACAAGCTGTTATTGAGCAGGCATTCTTTATTGCAGCGCTGGGCAGCACTGGGGATTCTCCACCATGAGTGCTCCAACGAGTCAGTGAAACACCCCAACTAATATACACCAAAAACATGCACATTCAGTTTTATGTCAATGAGTCCCCAGAATTCTTTTACATAGTCATTTTATTTCCTGGAATTGGCTATCTTCGTAATTATGCATGCTCGAGGGCCTCCTGTGGGGGTCTTTGTTGATTCTAATCCTTTGTAGTCTTTGTCCTGGTCCTGTCTCCAGTCTCCCGCTGATAGATTGCCCAGGTGGGTCAGAATCAGCATGTGGGTTGTCTGTAGGCACCACAGGTTCTTAGAAGTCTTGATGTTATCACAACCTACAGGATTCTTGGCATAGTTGACTGATAGTTTCACAAAGCACATTGTTTTAAAAGCAACCCTTAGTATAGCAAATTCCTTATGGTGGGCGGCGGCGAGCGGCAGCACCCGGCAGAGTGGCTCCCAGCGGCGGCGGTGGGTGGCAGCACGCGGCAGGAAAATGGCGGCGGCAGGCAGTGTGTGGAGAGGACCGCCCCGAACACAAGGAGAGAACGAGAGAGAGAGCGGCGTGC
>NW_009953073.1:73732-80223 GCF_000747805.2 Chaetura pelagica
GAGGTACCCCCATCACTGCAAAACAACTGGTAAGGTGTTGAGTAACATGCAGAGCTCGCTCACCGCTCTGTGCAGTAGCCCATATAAAACCACTAAAAGTGTCAATTGTCACATGAACATATTTCAGTCTGCCAAAAGAGGCAATATGTGTGACATCCATCTGCCAAATGTCGTTGGGACCATCTCCTCTTGGATTTACTCCCAAACCCAGACCAGGTCCCTGTTGGCTGCAAGTAGGGCAGGATCGCAATATTCCTGGAGCGTCCTCCAGCGTTATGTGAAAATGTTTATGCAGTCCTCTGGCATTTTGATGAAAGGTATCATGGGCTAGGCGAGCTCGCTGAAACTCATCTATAGGCACTGTAACTGAGACCAGTCGATCAGCTGCTGCATTACCTTGTCCTAGTCCCTCTGTCCATTTGTGGCTTCGAATATGCAATACAGCTAGCGGTGAAGATCTCATCTTTATAGCCATGCGAAGCTGGCACAGCAACTCAAACAGTCTCTTATTTACAACATCCTTAATAAAAGCATCCTCAATTCTCTGTACAATTCCAGTCACATATAATGAGTCTGTAACCACATTTAATAACTGATGTGGCCACTTTAATATAGCATGAACTACTGCACGAAGTTCCAGTGTTTGCAGAGAGTCATTTGGCTGACCAGGTAAAAGTTCATGAGCCCACTTGTTATTGTTTCTCCATACCACCACAATACCACCACAGCTTTTCTGGAGCGTTTTCCTGCATCAGTATAAACTGTCATTGCATCCTGCAGGGGGCGTGAATGTACTTTAGGTTGTGAAATCCAGTCATGGGACCTCATCCAAGCTAAAATTAGAGACTTTAAACTGCGCACCTGTATTGATTGAACTGCTTCCAAGAGACTATTCTGTAGGTCTGGTGAGTGCTGCAAGTACCAGTCAATGTCTGATGTTTTCATGGGTAAGTAAATCATATTTGGCTCTTGTCCTTGTATTTGTACACACCGCATTCGGCCCTTCTTTATTAAGGCTGCTAGAGTAGCAATTTTACTTTGTATTGTCGTTTTAGGCTGTAGTGAAACAAAAACCCACTCTAGCACTCGAAGCTTATCTTTATTATCCAATTGAGTAATAGCACCAAGGAAATGAGTTGGTCCTGTAAGAATTATTAAGTCCAAAGGCACATCAGCCAATCGTCGATATACAGCACGTGTCATGATACAATCTGCCAAATGCTGTAGAGACTGCTGCTGAGACAATGTTATAGGTGCAGCTGGGTCAGTGCCTTTTAATAATGATCTTAAGCACTCAAGTTCATCATTGGTAATTCCCACTACTGGTCGTAGCCACTGCAAGTCTCGCATCAATCGCTGTACATCATGCAGAGTAGAGATGCATGTAAGGAGCTGCAACTTCTGAGGCACAATAGTGGATTCTTATATTTGCCATCCCAAGTATTTCCATGGTGAGGAACGTTGTACCTTTTCTAGGGCTATTACCAGTCCTTGTCATACTAATGCTGCAACCAATTCCTGTTCTTGAGTAGCAGTAAATGGATTAGGCTGAGCAAACAAGATGTCATCCATATGATAGATTAATGTATCAGGCCAGGCCTGTTGCAGAGGCTGCAGAGCAGTGGCAACAAAGAGCTGACATAATGTGGGAGAATTTCTCATGCCTTGTGGTAAAACAGTCCATTCATATCTCTGAGAAATAGCTTCTCTATTAATAGCTGGCAAGGTGAAAGCAAATCTCTGTGTATCATTTGGATGAAGAGCTATTGTAAAGAAACAGTCCTTAAGGTCCACAATTAAAATTTGCCATTCAAGTGGGATCATGGCTGGGTTAGGTAGCCCTGGCTGCAGTGCTCCCATGGGTTGCATTTGTGCATTAACTGCTCACAAATCATGTAACAATCTATATTTCCCCGATTTTTTCTGTATCACAAAAATTGGTGTGTTCCATGGGCTCGTGGATGGCTTTAAATGTCCTTGCTCAAGTTGCTCTTGCACTAATAGGTGAGCCTGTTTGAGGCTTTCCTGCTTCAGCGGCCACTGCTCAACCCACACCGGGTCCCCTGTCAGCCACATCAATTGGATTGGGAAAGCCCAGGCAGTAGCCGCTAGTAAAAAGAGTCATCACAAAGGCAGATGCAGAAATCCCATCAATGGTGATAAGTACAGGTCCATGGCTCTTTCGTACCTGGCCAGCACCACCCACGCCTTCCACTGACTCGGTGGATGTTTGTAAGGGCCAGTCATGGGGCCATCTCTGATCAGAAACAATAGTAATATATGCCCCAGTATCCAATAGAGCCTGTAACTGTATCTGCTTTGCTCCTTGTTGGAGAGCAACATGCACTAAGGGGCGTTGATCCATTGTTAAGGTAAGTAGTGCCAGGCCTCCTGTTGATCCAAACCCGGCTGAGCCCCTCACGGGGCCTGCCACCTCTCGTGCCAGCTGTGGCAGCGGTACTAATTGAGCAATACGGCTCCCTGCTGGGATAAACAAAGGAGGGAAGGATGTGGATGCCATAATCATTATCTCTCTTGCATAGTGCGCATCAATTACACCAGGTGCCAGTCAGTCCTTTCATTGTAGCAGATGAGGGCCCCAACAAGAATGCTCTGCAATTCTGTCCATCAATAAATAAGGGGCCTTTAACACCAGTAGGAATTTTTACTATCTTGGTATCAGGCAATATTACATCTATTGCGGCTGCCAAATCCAATCCGAGACTCCCTCTGATGGCGGGGCGCAGAGCTGTGATAGGGCAGAGCCCCCTTCTGCCGCTGGAAATACCTGGCGGCGTTGCGGGCGGTTCGCAGTTGCGGTCTTGGCGCCGCGTTCCCTCGCGCTCTTTTTCCTGTTTCCCGACCTGCGCCGGCACGCCACAGTGGAGTGACTATTTAGCTTACAGTTCTTACACCAGACTTGAACCCGACAATACCTCTTTGAATGGCCTCGTTGCCCACAGCGATAGCATATTAGATCCGAGCTTTGTGTTGCTAATAGCTGACCTTCGGGGCGTAAAGGCGCTAGCCCGGCAGGAAAGGCTTGATTTTCAGGTGATCTGCTTTTTACAGACAGTATTAGATCTCTAAACGCTTCCACTATCATAGCTTGTGCCCCTGATGGCACCCTACTCATTCTTTCTAACATCTCCTCCACGGTGGTATTAACAGGGAGGGTAATGAGGATGTCTTTTACTCGAGGACAGCAGTTTTGCAATATACACTCCTTTAACAGCATCCCATGCAAATAAAGTGGTACCCCAGCACGCTCTATTGCAGCTGTTACTCTATCCACAAAAGATGAAAACGACTCTTGTGAGCCTTGTTTGATGCTCATATAAGACGGCTGATCGGCTCTCTCAGTTCTTACTCAAGTCAGAGCCAGTCGGGCTAGGCGCATAGCTTCCCTGATTATATCAGGACCTAGCATAGCCTGCATGTCAGGTGTTGAAAACTGTCCTATTCCCATCAGTTGCTCCAGAATAACACCATACAAAGGGTCCCCCTGAGCGCGTTGCACATTAACAGCTTCCTGGCAGGCAGCTTGCCAGTGCGCTTGCCACAAAAGGCTTTGAGACTGGGTCATAATCATTTTAAAAATATTTTTTATATCTTCTTGCAGCAATAGTCCACTCCCCCAGATATAATTCAGGACTTGCTTAGTCGGCTCTCCATGCAAGCCCGATTCATTAACGGTGTTTCTCAGCTGCAGCAACAACTTCCAATCTAACTTGCTGAGGGCACACTCTGTTCCTTCAGCCAGATCGTCGATGAAAACACTGAATAGTACCGGTTCCAGTAGCAACCCCTGAGGGACACCACTAATCACAGACCTCCAACTAGTTTCTGTCCCATTGACCACAAATCTCTGACTTCTTCCTTTCAGCCAGTTCATGACCCACCTCACTATCTGACCATCACGAGCACACTTCCTCAGTTTATTTACAAGGATGCTGTGGGAGGCTTTTGCCTCTGCAAAATGACTCAATTCACCTTCTCCTTCAGCTGCTTGTGCAACTAGTTGTGTAGGACTCCACATGACAGCTTTCCACTTTCAGCAGTTCCCTACAAGACAGGAGCCATCGTTGAAAAAAGCAAACAGTTTCTCAGTCTCTGGTGGATGATCATATGGTGGAGCTTCTTGAGCCTGTCTCACCATTTCTTGTGGTGGCGTTCCAAAGTGTGTGCCTTCTGGCCAGTTTGTAATTGCTTCAACAATACCTGGGTGATTAGGCCCTCCTATTTGAGCTTGCTGGGTGATTAAAGTAGTCCGTTTACTCCAAGTCACATCGGTGTCATGATGGACAGGAGAAAGGTTACTCAGGAACATGAAGCTCAGTACTGGTAATCTGGGCATCAGGAGGAGATGCACTTCACTGCTGAACACTTCTGAAGCGACTCTAACTCCTTCATATGCTGCAAGTATCCCCTTTTCAGTTGTCGTGTAGTCACGCCACACAAAGATGTTGTCGATGTACTGCAGGTGTTCTGGAGCTCCACCCTTCTCTGGTGCAACATGGATCAGTCCATGGCAAATGGTTGAGCTGTGTTTCCACCCCTGGGGCAGTCGATTCCTGGTGTACTGGACTCCCGACCAGGTAAGTGCAAACTGTGGCCTGCACTCTGGTGCAAGAGGAATAGAGGAAAAGGCATGAGCAATGTCAATAGTGGCAACACCACCTGGCTGCTTTCGACTGCAGCTCGTACTGAAGTTCTAGCATGTCCGGCACAGCAGCACTGAGCAGTGGTATAACCTCATTCAGGCCACGATAGTCCACTGTCAGCCTCCACTCGCCATCAGGCTTTCGCACTGGCCAGATATGGCTGTTGAAAGGTGAGTCCTGCTGATCACTCCTTGGCTCTCTAGTAGCCAAATCAGCTTATGAATGGGGATCACAGAGTCTCTGATGGTGTGATATTGTCGTCTATGCATCATTGAAGTGGCAATTGGCACCTGTTGGTCTTCAGCCTTCAGCAGCCCCAATAGAGAAGGGTCATCGGAAAGGCCAGGCAAAGTATCCAGCTATTCGGTGTCCTCAGTCTCTACAACTGCTATACCAAAGGCCCACCGGTACCCTTTCAGGTCACGGAAGTATCCTTTCCTGAGATAGTCTGTGCCAAGGATGCACGGAGCATCTGTCTCAGTCACTACAGGGTGCATTTGCCAGTCCTTACATGTGAGGTTCACATCAGCCTCCACAACAGTCAGTTCTTGAGATCCTCCCATCACTCCATCAGTAGTGAAGGATTCTGTCCCTTTATGATTCGATGCCATTAGGGTGCACTGTGCACCAGTGTCCACCAAAGCTTTATACTTTTGTGGCTCAAATGTGGCAGGCCATCAAATCCACACAGTCCATTAAACTCGGTTGTCCCTCTCCTCCCCCTGGCTGGAGGCAGGGCACCTCTAATGTTGAGCATTAGAGTTGGAAGTACTGTCATAGGTGGAGAATGGTGCAGCCTTCTTCCTCGATCAACCATCTCCTGCCTTTGTTCCATTTAGTAGCTCTTGCACATGTATCTGGAGAACAGCAGTGGGTTGATTGTCCCAGGTTCTCGTGTCCTCTTTAAAATAATTATGCAGGAGAGACCACAGCTATAAAGAGAGACTTCAGGGCCCTGGGGCAGCTGCTTAAGGGATCAGGAGCACAAGTTGTGTTCTCCTCCATCCTTCCAGTGGCAGCCATGGATGAGGGAACTAACATGGAGAGACAAAAGGTTAGTTCATGACTCCATGATTGGTGTCATCGGCAGGGCTTTGGGTTCTTTGATCATGGGTTACTTTTCAAGACACCAGGCTTACTGGAGACAAATGGAATGTACCTGTCCCAGGAGGGGAAAAGGATACTGGGGGAGGAGTTAGTGGGGCTCATTGATAGGGCTTTAAACTGGGTTTGCAGGGGGAAGGGGATAAAACTGAGCCTCCTGTAAATAAGGCTCAGGGGACTGGGCTTGCCGGAAAGCAGCCTATGCACAGCATGCCAGTGCTAAAAAGACCCAACTGAAACACATCTCTAGTGCAGCTCAATTGCATCTATGTCAATGCACGCAGCATGAGCAACAAGCAGGAGGAACTGGAAGCCATTGTGCAGCAGGACAGCTATGACATAGTTGCCACCACAGAAACGTGGCGGGATGGTTGTCATGACTGGAGTGCTGCAATGAGTGGCTACAAACTCTTCAGAAGGAATAGGTGCAGGAGGAGAGGTGGTGGTGTGGCCCTGTCGCGAGCCGGTGCCGGGGGGCTACTGGCTGTCAGGATGTTTCCGCGGCCTCCCCACCAAGGCCAATGTTTAGTTTTGCAAATTAATCAGTTTATTAAGGGACAATACAAACTAAGGGATCACGGTTCAGGAGAGGTTGGCTAGGTATATATTGGAAAAGGGATTCAAAGGCACACTCCAAAGGCGAGGTGTAAATCAATGGAGTGAAAGGGTAGGAGCTGAGCCCAGTAAAAAAGAGTTAAAGAGTGTGTGTGTGTGTGTGTGTGT
>NW_009953074.1:0-11009 GCF_000747805.2 Chaetura pelagica
AAAAAAAAAAAAGGTGTGGAATGGTCGGAGCCCATGAGTCCTGCAATGTGAGACAGAAAAACCAGGTAGGTCCACGCTGCCAAGGTGCCCATGGCTCTGCTCAAGCCCAGCAGCAGGGCTTCCAAGAAGGCTGCCAGAGGACTGCTCCTGCTCTGCATTTTGGATTTTGTAGCTTATCTCAGTTTTCCTTGTGAATTTAGCCCGGAGCTATTTACAGGTGGAATTGCTCCAAAGGGAGGATCAAATATGTGCTCTGCGCAAGCAGTTCCTCGCTCAGTTTAAGCGTCAGCAGTTTGGGCACTGAGGTAGCAGAGATTTCCTACAGACACTATGGACCAAACTCTTCCCTGAGCCAACCTGTTAGTCCCAGCATGGACTTGTGGTCTTTTCCCTGAAATACGTCTTTGAACTTTCCTTGCAACCCTTCTATTCAAAATGTTTTCTAACTGGTCTCCAGACACAGCGTATTTTATGTTTATAGTCTCTGTGTGTTAAAAAACCTAATTCAGCACAGCCAGAAATGCCAGAGCCCTGAATTCTCAGGGGCTTGGCTGACAGAAAGTCAGCAGAGATAATAGAAGAAGAGAGCTAAACATGTCAGAGACCATGAGATAAGGAGAGAGATGAGGCTGGAGAGACTGCAGAAACACACTGTGCAGCCTTGCAGTCAGACAAAGCTGGATGGGGCTTGGAGCAACCTGGTCTAATAGCAGCTATTCCTGCCCAAGCAAGGGGATTGGAACTAGGTGATCTTTAAGGTCCCTACCAACACAAACCACTCTATGATTCTATGGAGAGTCTTGGATGACCTTAGACAATTTCATCATATATTTTATGAAGAAGGGAGCAATCCTACAATGCCATGGGCCTGGGGTGTGTAAGGCACTGAGACGCTCCTTAGTTGAGCAGCACCCCAGGCACCGCAACTAGGGCTACCTTCGTTGTGGGACATACTCCTGGTCAGACAGAGTAACTGTCAACTTACTAGCACTACAGAGCTAGCAGCATTGCACAGCTTTTAGTTACCTCAAGTTCTGCTCATATTATGACTATTAGTCTAAGCTATAGAAAAGCTCCCACTATTTCAAATGTTTATCTCAGACAAAATGAACTCTTTGAAGTCTTTGAATCACGATTTCTCTGCTAAATCATGCAGACCTTCAAAGGCATTCACAGGCTGGGGAAAGAGGACAAAAATGCCAGCTCTCCCCCTCTGATCTCAACATTCAACCTGGGCAACAGATCTAAACAAACTGCAGGATCCAGGACAGCTCAGGAGTTCAAGTTTTGTTACTTGAAATTCCAGTGCATCTCCCTTCTATCTCGTATCTGCATTTCAAATGTTATTCACCAAGTCCTTCGGATTTTTCTTTAGAACAGGTTATTAATGTGACACAGGATTTTGCAATACTTGTGCATTCAAATTCCTGCATAGTTTAGCAGATACATCTGTCCTTGCTATTATCCTTCCTTTAGGAGATTTATACAGCATTCCTTCTTTGGAAAGATCATTAATTAGCATGCCAATAAAAAAAATGAAATTGCCTGCCATCTCCTATGTAAATGCTTTCCCATCTGTTCCTTTCTCATTTTCTCTGCACACACTCTACCAAAGGTAGCTTTAGTTTTTATACTGCTCTTAGAAAATAGTACATTCTTTGTTATGCAATGTAAATCTGTTAAATTGTGTTGCATTTTGAAATGTGGCTCTATTAAAGTAATATATAGTTTCATGCAGTCTTTCAGAATCTGAGCCAACTTCCATCAAAGTCAGTGGCTGTGCTTTCACTTTAGATTTTAAAGAACCAGGTTTTGATTTTTATGCATCCAAGACTGCTACCAATAATAATTTATTATTTTTTTTAATCTGCAGATATTATTAATAACAACTTATAGCAGTGATCTCTGCTGGAGTTTCCATGTGCCATTGTAACAGCCTACACAGCTCTTTGCTCTGCTTCAGTAACAGAATAAGTGGCTTTTTCTTAGTCAAAAAGCCATCTAATGTGGAAGAATTCTTAAAAATTATTAGGGATGTTCAGACCTGGTTTTCAAAGGGCTCCTGTTATTTCAGGAAATATTTCACAAAGGGTGACAACTCTGTGTAGCAAAAATGTAAATGCTCTTCCTTTTCCTTGAAATGCCAAATAGCTCAGCAGTAAATGATTTAAAGAGAATCCAAAATAGTTGCACTTGGCAGTACTGCTAAGGGGCCAGCAGAGATTTGTTGTTCAGTTGCCTCCCATCCAAGATGTTTTGGACTATCCCATGACATACAACAGCAATGACTTCTCACAACCTTGGCTCTTCAAGCAGAGAAGGTAGCGGAAATGTTGGTTGACCTCAATTTGGAGCTGTAGAGCTGTGGATTCCTTGATCCTGTTCTTGTGATGATTAAAAATGAAGCTTGGGTGGGGTAGGGGAACAGGTGTCATGGTGCCATCCATAAGCAAGGAGGAACAGAATGAACAGGGGTAGAATCACAGAATCACAGAATATTACGGGTTGGAAGGGACCTTGAAAGATCATCTAGTCCAACCTTCCTGCCAGAGCAGGATCATCCAGAGCACAAGAAACAAGGCTTGTTTCATGTTACACCTCATACAGCGAAGGGTGGAAGAAGAGCAGAATGTTATTGTCATCTGTGTGAAACACGATTGTGTGCTGATCACAGGAGTGCTAGGTGGAGAGGCAAGGAGGACAGAAGGAACAGTTTCTAGGACAGCTTTTCTCTGGACAGCTTCAAGTCACACACATGGTGAAGTCTGGCCGAGGAAACTAGACTAACTCTAACCTGAACAGACATAATTCTGAAACGTGCATAGTGGAGGATGCTCCACTACATTCCTCTACTTATCTGCTAATGTGATGCATCACCTATTGATTAGCCTCAGCTGTCACCTTTCCTGGGAGCCACAGTCTGTGCAGGGAATGAGGCACCTGAATGACATGAAACACTGTGGTGCCATTTCTAAACCAAAATTATTTTGATTAGTTTTCAATCAGAATTTCATATTTGGTTGCCCTTTATAATGCAGGTATATTTTTTCAGGGGCATGACAGAGACGGGCCTAACGCAAGGATGGTGACACCCATTACATTTAAAAGCAACAGTTTTCAACTAGAACATTATCATGAATGTTTCTGATTTGGGAGCTCAAGATTTTGACTCCCTGACTGCCTATCACTTCCCACTTGGGACCTGGAGCCTTGCAAGGTCTACCCAGCATATTGCAGAGGAGCTTCCCTTCACATTGTGGCTTTGTGCTGCACTTTTACTCTAGATTTCCTCTTTATTTCAGCTTGAAAACAGCTTCCTGTTCACTTCTGTTCAACAAAATTTTGCATCAAATCTCCCATGAATTTTCTGGACATGGAATTTTAAGAAGTAAATAGCCAAATATATTATCAAGGTGTCTTACTCATAACTATCAAATAGTAAAGTAAAAGAAAGCATATGTTACTGTGGTTCTCCAACTGAATGCCAGATGGCAATACTGAGATTCAGACAGACTCTGTGTGAGGGTGGATTGGGAATATACTACTTAAATAACCTTTTCTTTGCAGCACAAAACAGGATTTCCAGAAAAATCAACATTTTCCAGCAAAAACTTCAGCTTAAATATTTCATTCTTCATATCTGCACTACTGAAAGACAATGTTTTGCTGTATCAAAATGAATGCAAACATTTTCATCTGGGTTAACTACACTCTAGTCTGTCCTCATCCTGAGCTGCTGGAAAGCTTTACTGGTCCTACTTCAGATGTTTGGTAGCCCTGTTTTCACTACAGATCAGGTTCTCAGGTGTCACAGTCTTGTGACTTGTGCTTGTAAGTACACCAACCCAACACCCACCTAGCACAACACCCATGCGTGTGTCTTCTATGCACCAAGGCTGTGCCTGGGCACAGGATGCAGCACATGGCTCTGAACAGCATGTTCAGTAACACATTGGAATTAAATCAATGCAGTCATCATAATTACCTTAAGCATCTGAAAAAAAAACAGTTTAAGGACACTGAAATATTTCCCCTCAGCTAAACAAAATGTCTTACACATCAAATCAGAGATATCAGGGATTCTAATTTTCCAACCAGGTGTACATCACTGCCAAGAGAACGGGAAGATTCTCTGGTATTTGTGCCTCTAGATAAGACAAAATGTCTTTCTGAATGACAAATCATACCATTTGCAGGGTTTGACCCAGAGGTAGGTGAAGTTTAAAAAAGGTCACATTATCTCATGGTCTATTGTAAATTTAAATCCTACAAAAAAGAGGAACTGCACATACAAAGTAAGTAGAAACCATGAACTTCGAATAACCAGTGAATGAAACATTCAGGATGCTGTTTGCAATGACATTTACAATGTACCTCAGACTACTCCAAGGTGACATCTTGCAGCCACTGTGACCAGACTTCCAGCCTTTGATCATAAACCAGACACCCCTCAGCCAGACAACTTACCATGTCTGGTACCTGGCTCACTGGCCTACTTATTGCCACATTGGAGTCACAGAACCATAGAATGGTTTGGTTGGAAGGGACCTTAAAGATCATCTAGATCCACCCCCCTGCCATGGGCAAGGAAGCCTCCCACTACACCAGATTGCTCAAAGCCCCAATATTCAAAACCAAATGTAAGTTCTTAAAATTCCTGGGTAAATAATGGATCGGGATAGTTTTGTCATTACAGCATGGCATGGTATCTTCATTTATTAACAGCAGTTCAATTATTTTGATTTTCCTGACATTTTGAAGCCTTTGTGAACTGCTCTGTCTGTCTTTGCCCATGAAATCTCCACCTTTCTTGCAGGTAAAATTTTCCCAAAACTGTTTAAAAATGTTTATTTCTAACTTCTTGCAAGCTCTGGTTTTCCAGACTGAAGAAGGGAGCTCTGTCAGCTCCATAAGCAAACAATGTCACAAAAGCTTTCTCCTCTTTCTTATCAATGTTACTAGAAAGAAACTTTCTGCTGCTATTCGTTATAATTTAGAACTTTTCTTTAGTGTTCAAACACTTCCACTTTCTTCTATGCCCTCCATAGGCACAATGGTGGGATTTTTTTTTCTAATAAGAAAGACCATGAGAGTCTGTGAATTCAAAAACATTTCAAAAAAGGTCTTATATTTCAACTTCAGTCCCTGTCACCAAAGGCAACACTGGAAACTTCAAGGAAGGAGTTCTTATTTAAGTTCTTAAGAATAACCTTAGTTTAATGTTACCTCCCATTTCTCTCTATCAAAGCAAGGAAGAAAAGGTTTTCATTTTGCAGTGAACAAGTCATGTTTTTAGAGTAGCCTGATCAGAGAATTAGTCTGCATTTCTAGCATAGTTTTGTTCAGTGAATTATTATTTCCTGGAGTCCTTTACTTGGAGATCAGAGAAAGTCTGACCTACTCCTCCCACCAAGCTGGCTACAGCCATGACACACCACTGCACAACCACACCATGCAAGGCAGCTGTGAATGTGCCTTCTGCACACAGAGGTGCAAGTGTGTTGGGACACTAGCCCTTAACCTGGCCTGAAGATAAGCATCTTCACTCTCCTTGTCAGCCCCAAATACATGAGCCTTCAGTAGCTTTGGACCCTAGAATTCTCTATACAATAAAGCAACTCACTTTCAACAGCTTCTTCTCAACAAATAAAACAAATAGGGATGGAATTACTGAACTTAAGCAGAAAGTGATTAGTCTGATTTGCTGAAGAATAGGGGACATTAAAAAGCCTCAGATGGTGTCAACAGATTCTCCAAAATCTCTCTAGAATCAGCAGTGACAATCAGGATGCACCATGTCTTGCTGTAAGCCCACCCATTCAGCTCTCATGACATACCAGAGTAGCCCTGGAGGGGGAGAACAGAACTGTACTGCTGCTGCAGCAGAGTGAGGAGGTTATATGGTGCTTTGTGCCACCTGTTCTCCTAGGTTGTTCTCTAAGTGTCTCATGAAGACATAGCAAAGCATCCAAAGATACTGGAGTAGGGCAGGATCACTTTTCATTCATAACTGCAGTGATTTTTCAGAAGCTAGGGGTAAGACTAAGTTCTCAATATATGATATGCAGACAGCACTGTGTAGTGTCTAATAAATAGCATATTTTATATCTTCCAGTTATATTTTATGCTTCGTTTTGTTTCTTCTCTTACCAAGAGCACAGCATAAGTAGTAGTTCAACTTTCAGTTGCATGTGACTTCAGCACCTATCTACAGGAAAGCACAGACCATTCCCACTGACACCAGAGACTGAACAGCAGCACTTCAGACCTGAAATCTTCCTTTAACAAACTCAAGTGGCCACAGAGGAGGATACATTATCATCTCTGACTCATCTGCTACAGCTTCAGGAGGAAGATACCAAAACAATTACCTTATGCATAGGAAGTACAGGAGTCACTCCTCCCTACATTCTTCAATTCTCCACACAGAAACATGGTGAGGAAAGAGTAGGAACCATCTCTACTTTTATTTAACAGCCTGGAGGACATAGTGGCAGTGGCCAAGACATCATTTTTATGCTACACCCAAAAGTCACCACTGAGAAAGGACACTATGAGGGGCACTCACTGAAGGTGCTTCAGGAGTGTCTGTAAAACCCAGCATCAAGCAGTAGGGACGTCAGGCACAGGCAGTCTTGCAGATAACTGGGAGAAGTGCAGGGGTAATGCAGAACAGGAAAGGCAGGTTCCTCTCACCAGCCCTCCTGGGTGCTGGGACAGTTGGTACCAGATGCCAGTGGGTCCAGACCCTGGGTGCTCTGGCAGCTTCTGCAAAACCTCATCCCTTCTCTGGGGGTTTGGCTGCTGGTGCTCCAGGCCAGCTCAGATGCAGCATCACTGCAACCTGGGAGCAGGCTGCTGGGAAAGGAGCTGTGTGAGACCAGCTGGGAGAAGACCCAGCAAGGTCTGATCCCTTCACTCTGGAGCTGCCTTTGCTCCAGCCCTTACCCCCAGTCCTTGCCTGAGTGAGGCTACCCCTACGTCTGAGCATGGCCATGTGCCCTGCTGCTCCTGACCTGTGGGTTGGCATTCTGGCTGGACTGTGGACCTATCTCATCCTAGAGACATGTCTGGAGACCTGGCCTGTTGGCAGGCCCTGGCTACTGTCCCTGGATCAGCTCTACTCACCTTGCTCTGCTCTGCCTTGTCAGCTCCATTGGCTCCCTGGCTCCTGGTTGACCTTTCCTTACTGAGAAGAGCTGCTCTGACTCCTTCCTAACATACCCCCTTTAACAGACCTCATAGACACCCTTTGCTTAAAACAAGGGATGAACCACTTCAGGGTGGATTCAGAAATTATCTAACAAGGTATAAAAATAGCTTTTGTACCACAAAAGTGAAAATGACCATTTACATAAATGTTACATGGTAGCGTGACATAAAACCACTTACATTTGTTTCCTGCCTTCAAAACTATCTCAGAGGCTTTAGAAATTCACCTGCCTACCTCACATTCAAAGAAAATAATCTCACAGGTTTAAATGTTGTATTTAAACTGAACATTTTGCTTTATTTCCCCTTTCAAAAGAAACACGGGATGCCAGAGGAAGGAGCATGCCAATGTGACATCACAAAACCTCCTCGCTCCTGCATTTCAAGGGTGACTGGAAACAGCTTGGTCCCTTGCTGACCTCAATACTCAAAGGCTGAAGAGAACAATCACAGCCCTGAAAGCAGACCCAACAGATGAACAACAAAGAACCTAGAAAGTATAAAATCTTTTTTGTAATGGTCACATGTGCATCAGAACTCTTTGATACTCATAGTAATGCTTAAATTCACTGAAGCATTTTGGCCATTTGATTTCATGTTCCCTGACTGGGAAATACTAAAAAAAGCATTCAACACCACCTCAGAGTCCTTCAGAACCTTACATCTCACTAGACTCACTGTCCACTTCATCGCAGAGTTGCAATTAATTTGGGATAAGGGGGCTCAGTATTACCATGAGTATCATAGAAAAAGCTGCTGGTTTTAAACTGAACCCCGTTCAGGACATGTTACTTTCTTTTTCCTTGAGTCAACAGGGCCTAATAAAAGAGTAGAAATAGCAACACAGAACTAGTAGGGTCTTACATCAGGTACTGTATCCTTCAGATACTGCAGTTCTTTCACATTTTTAATATGCAAAGGTGCTATTATTTAGCAGACTGCTAGTTCTGCAAACAAGCTAGTCATCAAAAAAATGCAATTACTTATAGAAGAGATAATTAATGATCCTTAGAATTTTGCCCACAGCCTTTGTGAAATTACAGCCTGTGGACTAGTTGTCATGTCAACATGTATCAGGAGTAGTCCTTGACTATCTAAGACTAAAAAAAAACCCAAAGAAACAAAAAGAAGACTAGAGAACAACAAAGGGACATGGAATGAAGTGCCCTATGTAAGTACACATTCTGGATTTTGAGCAGTTCTTTCATTCTAACATGATTATAGGTAATTGTTGAGAAGCCCAGAGCACAATCTGTTCCAACAAAACTGTCCTTAATTGTCAGTAAAAGTGAGAGAGAGGACTGTGGTTCAATGAGGTTAAACTTAAACTTGATCTGGGCACTTGTGAACTGATGACATCTAAAGGATCTGAGGAAGACAGAAGGTCCATTCTTTCCTGCTTTTACACTTTTTAATTAAGCATGGCTTGAAAAGCATCTTGCACCACCCCTTTGAGTTCCTCATTCACTTACTCTTCAGGCTGAACTGAACTCACAAGAGAGGTGGTGGACAGTTTGGGGCACAGCAGAAAGCCAGTTGCCACTTACCAGGGCAATTTAAGGATGGGCAGAAGTTTCCCCTCTTTCCAAAAGCTCACCAAGTCTCACAGTGGATAGTCTTAGAGGCAGCAGCAATGATCCAGTGCACAGAGCAGTGGGATGGCAGACCCCGCTTGCTTGAAAAAAGGGGAAAAAAAATGATGGGGAAACTGGGTTTCTGAGGAGGAGCAAAACTGACTAATGGAGGCTACAAGATCCAAAAGTGTTGAGCCGTGTTGCAGAGTCAGTAATTCTCAATCATCTGCAGACTTTTTTATAGCTGGAAAAATAGATCCTAAACAGGTTAAACTACCCACTGTGACAAAAGGGAGCACTGCTTGAAATGGGGATAGCTCATTTTCTCTTATACCTGTTACTTTCACTGGAGTCTAATCATTATTTAATACTCTACTAAACAGGGCAGGAATAATGCTTTTCTGTCTCATCTCCCTAGGCAGAGGTGTGATTAGCAACGTTTTCAGGTTGCTGTCACATTCATTTCATTAACATGAAATAGCCTTGCATCTCTCATTTGGAAGTGCTGGCTGCAAGGGCTATGAAGAAAACCTAAGCAATGTGTGAGGAATGCAAAAGCACTGAATTCCTCCTCAATGTATAGATGGCTGTGAAACAACAGAGAAGCAAGAGAAAAGCAATCACCTCAAGAGATTCTGAGCCATGAACTTTAAATAAACCCTGAATTGGGACCATCACTTCATTAACTGTTTCCCTTTTGATGATTTTTACATGAGAACAGCAAGTATAATTATCATGAAGAATCTAAATCCCTCCCAGGCATTTTTTTGACCAAATGCCTTATTTATTTCGCATTAAAACTTGCCACTTCCACTATAACAACCTCCACAAGGCTCTAATGAGCTGCATATTCAGTCTCATGCCATGCTAAAACCAGAAAAGGTAGAGAGCATTACACAGCATTTAGGGTGGACTGGGCTTGCAGAGATATGCCTGAGTTTGGCCACACAAGCCAGGTCTCTGGGTTCCCACTAGAGACAATGGAGATACAGTCAATGCAGCTAATGGAGTTTTGGGCACAGTTCAATTGATGAGACATAGATTTCTGACTCAGGGTGATCTAAATTCTTCAGACTCCACTAATACAATCAACAACCTGCACTATCATGGGAACTTGGGCTGGCTCACCTTTAGGTGTCTCCAGTTTAGATCACATCATTAGGATTTGTTTCAGTTGCCTAAACACAGGTGACAGCCAACAAACCATAAGGTACCAGCAGAGCTCCAGCTGTCTTTTCAGAAGGGCTTATTTTTCTGAAGGTAGCTTTTTCTGTTCACTTGTACTGTTTAAATATCTTATGACATTTCTGGTACAAGTCTCAATCTCATCAGTTTGCCATTTAATTTAATTATATAAAAAAAATAAATTACCTTTTTCAGCACCCTTGGAGCTGTAGCCAAACATACTCCACTGGATGGCAGAAAACCAAAACTTCCGCCCTAAATTTTTCAGCCTAGCTTCTCTATGAAGCACAAGCCAATTTCAGGGAAGATCAATGGCAGGATTCACTGACTGAGGCACACAGAAACAGGTGTGTCATGGTATCGTTTTCTGTTGCACCTTTTTGTATTTGTCTACTGAGTTGTACTGCTTCTCTTTTGTGTATTGTTTTCTTTTTATGAGCTGCAGAATTATTATTCATTGCATAAAGTGTTATCACAGAATCACAGAATCTTAGGGGTTGGAAGGAACCTTGAAAGACCATCCAGTCCAACCCCCCTGCCAGAGCAGGGTCACCCAGAGCACATCACACAGGAACATGTCCAGGCAGGTTTTGAATGTCTCCAGTGAAGGAGACTCCACAGCCTCTCTGGGCAGCCTGTTCCAGGGCTCTGTCACTCTCACGGTAAAGAAGATTTTTCTGATGTTTACATGGAACCTCCTAAGTTCCAGTTTGTACCTCTTGCCCCTTTTCCTATCACTGGTCATCACTGAAAAAAGTCTGGCTCTGTCCTCCAGACACTCCCCATTAACATATTTGTAAACGTTGATGAAGTCACCCCTCAGTCTACTCTTCTCCAAACCAAAGAGACCCAGCTCCCTCAGCCTTTCCTCATCAGAGAGATGTTCCACTCCCTTCATCATCTTTGTGTCTCTGTGCTGGAATCTTTCAAGCAGTTCCCTGTCCTTCTTGAACTGAGGGGCCCAGAACTGGACATAATATTCCAGATGTGGCCTCACCAATGCAGAATAGAGGGGGAGGAGAACCTCTCTTGACCTAC
>NW_009953074.1:11075-36495 GCF_000747805.2 Chaetura pelagica
TTGTTGAATTTCATCAAGTTTCTCCCCGCCCAACTCTCCAGCCTGTGCAGGTCACACTGGATGGCAGCACAGCCTTCTGGTGTGTCAGCCACTCCTCCCAGTTTAGTGTCATCAGCAAACTTGCAGCACACTCTGTTCCCTCATCCAGGTCTCTGATGAAAATATTTAACAACACCGGTACCAGTACCGACCCCAGTACTCTACCAGTCAGAGACCTCCAACTAGATTTTGTTCCATTGACTACAACTCTCTGACTTCTTCCTTGCAACCAGTTAATGATCCACTTCACTACCTGACCATCAAGACCACATTTCCTCAGTTTATCTACAAGGATGCTGTGGGAGCCAGTGTGAAATGCTTTACTGAAATCAAGACTAACCACATCTACCACCCTACTGCCATCTATTCACCTAGTTACTTCCTCATAGAAGGCTATAAGGTTGGTCAAACATGACTTCCCCTTGATAAAACCATGTTGACTGCTCTTAACGACCCCCTCATTCTTGATATGCCTAGAGATACTGCCAAGAACAAGTTGTTCCATCACCTTTCCAGGTAAGTGACTCTCAAACTATTATGTGAAACATGCATGTGGTCTGACAAGTGCTACATGGTTCACTGATAGGGATCTGTTAGAGAGGTGTGGTTTCTCAGCAATCTCTAACTTTAGCAACTGCTGGTCTTTCTTAATTGTTGTAGAAAAGCAAACAAAAGAACACTGCTTGCTATGTTTGCCCAGCAACTCAGGAAAAGAAACAGGCTTTCTTAAAGATCTGGATTTTAATAAATATTACTCTCCATTGAGAAAGAGTTAGGCAATACAGGAACTTCAATGGTCTAGGAAATTCCTAGAATAAAAACTCACTGCTTGCGCACCTTATAAAAAGGCAGGTTCATCAAAAGTCCCACTGAAAGACTGTCAGGAATAGTATCTACCCCACAGAATGGTGAGTTTACTCTGAGTTTAATTGTTTTAACTGGATTCTCTAGACAACACTTCAGTTATATTTAGTTGTTCCTGAAACATGTGTAGCTGAAACATTTTTTATCTTGTTGAAATGACATTGCTGCTCCCTGTCTGTCTGCTTTGTCTGGATATGTGCCCAAGAAATGTCACTACATCATTTTCAATGATACATGGTCACATAAACTCCAAGCTTATCCTTCATTATTGTATATTCAGTCATTAAAGACTCCTGAAAGAAACAGCATAGTCAGTGCCTACATTTTTAAAAAGCAGGCACCATTGCTTTAATTGAGCTTGTTACTTCTGAAAAAAAAATGACCTTCAGTACCTCCCACCAGGCCTCAGAGTCAAAGGCTGTTTTAAAACCCACTTGTTCTTGTCTTGCCACAGAACAAGTGACTCTGTGCCTTCAGTAGCTGGCTTAATCGAGGTGTTGAGATCAAGTACACTCATGAGTGGAAAGAATTAACCTTATGGAAAAACTGGAAGAAAATGTAACTTTCCCAACTAATGGGTTTGTTTACAGTCTTATTGTCAATGGCTCCTGTCTGTACATGATTTTCTTCTCCTGAGCAGTGCCTTATTTCTTCTGTGGGACTTCCAGGATGAGGAATGGAAATCCCGGAAAGGAATGTCACAAAAACACACTCCACTTCTAGCAGTGCAAAGATTATAGCTCACTTCTAGGTCTAACAGTCATCACTCTGGAAAACAAACTAGAGGAAGGTGCTACAGGAGTCAATAAAATAAAAAAATTCAGAACACAGACATCACTTTGAGAGTAGCACTTCAGTATATCCTAATGAATAATCCCATCAAGAAGAGTACATCAAGAAAAAAGGCATTGCTTGAAAGCTGACTAAGGTCTGCTAAATAACTTTGACTTTCTCAGAAATTTTTATGCTTAATAAAATGCCAGAACTGTAACCAAAATATTTTCTAAAACTATTATTTTCACTCAGTTTAATTATATGACTAACATAATTGGCAGAATTAGTGTCTGGTTCCAGATGGTAAGTGAAATGTACTGACATTTATATTAAAAAGAGTGATTGTTAAACTATAATGATGTGAAGGAACCTCTCCGAGTTGTAAAATACTTTTAAATTAATCTTGTTAGCAATGGGTTCACTTTCTTATAAAGAAAATCTGATATACATGAGAAAAGAATAAAAACAAGAGTGTACCAGCCTAAAACCAACTCGAAAAAAACAAAACAAAACAAAACAAAATACAAATAAAAAGCATAACAGGAGCTATTTCTTTTTCTCTGATGAACAATTATTTCAAAAGCCCTTTTTGGCCCTCAAGACGACTGTGGGCAGGAAAGCTGGCTGAGGACCAGCACTGTGACTTACCTAGGAGAAACCAATTTCATGGTCTTCAACCACAAGGCAAAGTTCTCTGCCATGCCAAATAATTTGCTGCAATGATGTTTAGTTAGGACTATGTAGGAAGTTGATGAAAGTGAAGCCTGAGTGTTTCACATCTGGAAAATGTCTGGCATGCTCTGGGGAGCTATAAAATAACATTGAAATTCCTGCAAGGACAGTGTGTTTATTTGTTTCCTTTCTTCTCAGTGAACAGGGAGTTGTCGTGTTAATAATATGATGTTGTCCTTGATCTCCTGGCAATGCCATTTGTGCTGCTGTCTGCTGTCCCTCTTCTGGGGTGGGGAGCAAAGTGTCTTTTAACAGTAGCAGAATCCTAAAGAGGAAAAGGCTGGAGGAGGTGGCCTCACTAATGAGGGCAGAAATAATTAATGATCTGGAGTGTTAGAGATGGAAAGGACTCAATGGCTGATGAAGGCAAGTGGAATCTTACATGGTTCAGGCTGTCAAATGGAACAAATCTTTAGCTCTCTCCATCTCTGTAACCTTGCTGTGATTGGGAAGCTGTTCCCAGAGCCATAGCTTCTCTGCAGCTCCCTAAATGTGGTAAGGGGGTCATGGAGAGGGCAAATGCCCAGATCCATGTGAGTACACGGGGGTGGAAACAAGGTCAAAAACCTCACAGTTCCTCCAGGAAGTCTGTGTCTGGTTATTAGGGACTGTCACCAGATGACAATGGGACATCAAGGGGTGGGATTCAACCTGCAAATAATAATACCTAGTATTAAGAGCCTATATTAGCCTGAAAAGGTCTTTAGTTCTCTAGGCATGACTGCTTGTATTGCCTAGATCTGCATGGGATGTAAAGGCAGTTCAGACAGTCATGAAGACACTGATATTGAGGTGTCTTCATCTGTGAATTTAAGCCATCTCCAGTACTTTATAACACTACCAAAAGGGTTGACACACACAGCAGGCAGTGGCTGTTCAGAGCAGGCAGCCAAAGAGACTGCAATGACCAGAGAACTATCATATTTCCCAATTCTTGTTAAAATTCTGCAAGAAAACAGAAAAGAGGCCTGTTTAAAATACCTCTATACAACAAGACAGTATAATTTTTGTCCATCCACATGGAAAGGATATCTGATTATATTTAGTCCCATTACAAACAAGAACTACCTATTCAGCATTTCTTTTTCTAAAGCAGTACCACTTAGACCACAGCAAAGGACCTGTATTGCATCTGTATTTTCCTTCCTTGGTTCTGCTCTACCCAGTGTGTTTTAAAATCCCTCCATTGGAATCCGTTGGGCTGAATTAATTCAAGGATGTTGGGGGAAAGTTTCATGACCTCCACACGCAGGAATTCAGATGGAATAGTCCTTTCTGACCTTAATGTCTATAAATGAGACTATATTCATGCTGAATCATACAGTCAGCTACAACATGGGGAGGCCAAAAGTTGACAAACTGTGTGGGACTTATGAAAAAAGTTGCCTTTGAAGTTACTTCTCTTACAGATAATTGCATCTAAAGGTGCTTCCTCTTATCTTCAAAAAACCCTCTGTTTATTTCCAGCTGCAAGCTGGAAAATGAATTTGTTGCTTATGTACCATTTTCAATGGGAAATCTCCTGTCCCACTTTTCAGACATTCTTACAGAAATGTTAGAAAATACTCAGAGAATGCCTAAAGTCAACAGGATTAAGGACTGTCAAGTACATTGCTCAGAAGGCGTTAAGTCCTATCTATGTGCTCAGGATTTTATTGTACTTTCATGAGAATATTTGCACTGGCAGTCAGGGATATATCTAGGGTTTAGGGTGTTTTTTCTCTTGAATGATAGCTAGAGAGGTAAAATAACTGCCAGTTGGGATAAGAAATTGAACCTCTGCCTCCCTAGCTCTCTACTGTCAGTTTAATCTAATTTATTGCATAACCTTTAATCTGACATCCTTTACACTTAACACTGCCTCATTTCACTAACCCTTTAACCATCAGTGTGTACAAATGCTGATGATTTGAACACCATGACCATGAATTATGCTGCTCCCTAGGGCAGCCACCACTGTGCAGGGGAGATCTGTGACCTGGAGAGGCTGGAGAAAGAGATGAGAATGTGAAGCAGGGAAGAAAGGTGGCTTCTGGGACAGGCCAACCAAAGAAGGTAGAGGATACAAGGAGAGCAGAGAAGTGCAGCAGGCACACGGAAAGACTAAACACTTGGAAAACTGGGCAGTGTTGGAGAAATGACAGAAAACAGGGAAAGATTGTGGAGATACAGAAGCTAAGGGCAATAAGCTGGTGGTAAAAAGCATGACAAGCACGATCCTGCCCTAACAAATCCCATCATGTCGGGTGCAGAATGAACACAGAAAGCAAATCATGCAGTCCCTGTCCTGATGAAATCGCAGTCTACATTTAACTCAGACACACAGATGTGAGTATGGAAAGTAGCATCTGCAGTTTGATACTCTACAGCTTAGCTACAGTGACTAGGAAACTAGGACTCACAATAGTGTCTGCTGGAAAAAGACATATTAGACTAATCTTGGAACACCTCAACAGAAAAAAAAGAAAATGTAAAGGAAAAATTAAAGGAAAAAACCCACAGAGCTCAGGGAAAAAAAAAAAAAAATCCACTGGAAAAAAATGTTAAATATAAGTTGGTTGTTTGTTTCTTTGTTTAAAAAATTATAATATTGTGTTTGTTTTAAAAATTATAATATCATGTGTTAACTTTTCAGAGAAAAAACGTAGAAAATATCTAAAAATACCCTAGTGAAATGGAAGGTTTTCTTTTTTCCCACTCTCTTCCCCTCTCTTCAGCTATTTATGTTGACTTCCCTTTTTCCTCTTCTCCCTACCTTTCCAGTAAATCTGAAGGAAAGGAAAAAGGCACAAAACCACCCTCCTTTTCTAACCTCTAGAAAGATTATGGTAGAGAGAAAGGGAAGAAGACCAAAACAGTGAAACAAAAGTGCTGTGGGAAGTTTTGAAAAGGCAAAAAACTTTATAGCTAAATCGAGGAAAAATTATGGAAAGTGAAGGAAAGACATTTCTCCTTCACAACAAAATGCTAGTTTCCTTTATATGTTTTCAGCCCTTGTGACCTAGTATTCTCTTTTGAGACAAAAATAAGGCTTAATTTATTAATAAAAGATAGCAAATCTGCTAATATTACATCTGTGTTTTATTAACTTGAAGCAGCACAATTGTAGATCTTACTGCTTATTTGACATCAAAGAGTAATTTTCCATACTGGATTACTTGTTGAGTGTTTTTATCTCCACCCAGAAGGCCAGTTTGCTTACAGATGATGAGGAATAATGTACCAGACAATTACATATTGATAGAGCTTTTAGGGGATGTACTAACAAGGATTGTGTTGACTTGGCACTGCTCAGACTCTGAAAGATTTTATAAAGTGGAACTGGGTTGGGAAAGAACAGGAAATAAAATTAACCATCCAAATCTCTGCTGAATGTTACATACATAAGAAAGGAGCTGGGGGAGGGAGGAGCCAACAAGGTGTTCTGGCTGCTAGTGCTTATGTCCAAATTGGAGAAAACAGAGAAAATCAACAGGAGAAACACAAGGTCTTAGAGTTCAACTCTCCAGAGCAAGGACCATTTGTCTGCTGCGTGTTTGTAGAGAACCAAGCCTGGTGGGGTCTTTGTTAAAAAAAAATGAATTAAAATGTCATAGACTTGTAGTTGATGGGAATTTAGAGGCCCCATTCTGGGAATATAGATAGGTAAACAAGGACTTTGACTGCTTTATTAAGTTAGTATGTCCATGGACTAATGATTCTGGCAGCCAAGATTTTCCTGTTCTGGAAACACCTGCATGCCATTTATGGGGACTTTAATGCTCTGTATTAAAACAAACCTGAAGCACAAGGGTGTTTTTGTCTTTTCTAATTCTAATTAAACTTCCACAGCCTAAGTACCTTGCTTGACCATGAAGAAACTGCAGATTTCATCCTCAGCTGTCACTAGCAGAGATGAAGAGAACTAGAAGAAAATCATCAAAGAAACGAGATCTGACATCTAAGAACGACAGAAGAACACCTTAAGTGTTGTACAGTCTGAGATGCCTTTATGTGGCTGCCAGCTTCTTTGATGAGCTCACTCAGAGCTTTTTCATAGAACTGGGCATGAAAGCTTTGTTTCTTAAAAATCCCCTTCACTAAAGATAGACTTTCTCAGTGCAGTTCAAACAGGCAGCACCCACTTGTGTCCTGTGGCATAAGAGATACATTCACCAGGGAGGGAGGGAGGGAAAAAACTCACACTGTCCCAATAAGGCCCATTGGTCTTCTTCAGTATGCAGCTGCCAGATGTGCTGTGAAGTTTATCTCATTCTCCTCCCTTAGAGACAGATGGTGACCTGATGATCTAACATATTCAAATACACAAAAAACCTGCAATGACAAACATTCTATGGAGGTTGGAATATAACGAAAACCTCCAAATCAGGGAGAGTTCATCCTCCTGTTGTATGTAACCAACTTTGATGTGGTTTTGAATACGATTAGTCACCTTCACTTCCTTCAGAAGTCATGGACTGGAAAATGTATGGATCAATAATCTAATATTGATTATAAACAGCTTAGCAGAAGACCAAAGGGTGGATCTGTCTCAATGCAGTTATTGGAATAGACATTATAATGATGTTGAAAGATACAGAGTGCTCACATAAAACTTACTTTTAAAAAATTGATTTACAACTTTAAGAACAAACAAGTCTAACAGGAAGTGCCAGCTGAATCCAAAGTGAGTAAATCCAGTCCAGCAGACAACTCAATTTAAGAAGATTGAACTTTGCCCATGTAGTGCAAAGGGTGTAGAGCAGGGCTCTGTGTGTCATACTGCCAGACAGCAGAACTGCCAAGGTAAAGCAGATGCAAGTGTTGAGAAGTCCAGTATTTGACATATCTGTCAGAAGACCAGATATGGAGCAGGAGGGGTCAGATCCTCCTCCAAGCAGCTGTTCAGGGACAACCCAGGTTCCTCTGGCACACACAGAAAACAAGTGCTGCATGCTTCAAAAGAGCTGCCTGCACATGGCAAAATAGTTTTTTGCTTCCAAGACACGTTTTTTTATTCCACCCCTGGAAGTGTTTACAAGAAATACAGATGTGGTTCTTAGGGACATGATTTAAGAACTGAATGGGTCGATTAGGTTATGGATAGTGGATTTAGGTTATAGTTGGACTTGATGATCTTCAAGGTCCTTTCCAACCAGGATGATTCTGTGATTCTGTGACTCAGTGATTCCGTGATTCCTCTTCAGATATTTCCGTCATGCTCCTGAAAGAAATCTGGTAAGTCAGACTTTCTGCCAGTGGGATGAGAGGTTTGTGCATTCTGCTTGCACATTCTTTGCACTTTTTAAAATTGAAAATAATAAGCCATCAGCAATGGCAGGCTTAAAAAGGCACATCATCATGCTCTCAATGTAATTATTTCATCAGACTGACGGAGGCTAACTGAACAGATAGGTGTGTAGTGCATGAAGATGAGCCTATCTCACAGTGTTTTGATCACGTTTTACCGACATTAAGTGCCTGTTGTATGAGTTTTAGAAGTTTTGTTGAAAGCCTGCTTCTCTGAAGTGGAACCTGCTGTGGTTTGTTGTGTTTTTTCCAGTTGTTTTCTTCTTCCAGGAGGATTTCTTTGTTTGTGTTAGAATAAGAGTACGCTAAGATTTTTATTAAATATATTTTCTCATCACTAAGCAAAGAGGCATGAAGTAGGGTTCTCCAAATGAAGTATATGTCACAATCTATAGGTTTATATCTATACACCTAATTTTGATATTTTCACTGAGATCATACTCTGAATGCAAACATCAAAAGTCAGATCCAGGTGTTCATATTGGTGTTGAAACCACTTCTGCGTATCAACCATTAAGTGTTATAAATAAGTGGTCTAAGAATGTCCTCTACAAAAAGACCACTGAACCTTTAGTGATATACCATTACAAACAGGAAAAAAGAAATTGCTCCCTATTTTAGAGGAGGCACAAACTACTTATCTTGTCCAAACCACAATAAAAATTTCATCCTGGAAGTAAGAACTTCAAAATCTGAACCAACACCTTTCCTTCTTTACCTCTTCTTACACTTTCTTCACTTCGCTTCTACTGGAAGATATGAAGTACCACAATCAAAGCTGGGTATAAATAAATACATCATTGTAACCTAAGTGCTTCCACTTTGATGGTTGTATTTTTCTGACTAGTTGCTGATGGGGAAAAATGCCAAAGCCTGCATTTATTTTGATTGATATCACCAAAAAAACTTATAAAATCCTTCTTTAATCTGAGCATGCCCTTGAATGAAAGAAAATATAATAAAACAGGAATCAATTCCTTCTGTGAAGAAGCCATGAAAAAAATGTTCAACTAAAGGAGATTGTGACCTCTGTGAGTCTGTTTTGGATACTTCAGGCCACGTGTGTGCTAATGTGTCCATCATACTTTGCGTATCCCAGGCTCAGAAGTTGCATTTAAATAATAATAATAATATGGATAAAACAAGCATCAAAATGAAAAGTCTTTGCAGTTGTTTTGTTTTCAGAAATAGGAATTCAAAAGCTTAACTGTGTGCATTGAAGACAATCAAGCAACTTTATTTTAGAAATCGAAACACAAATATCAGACCATGGCCAGAATTCAGGCAAATTATAGCACAAGCTTAACAGAATTTAGCATAATCTTAAATACTGTGGATTTAAATGGGATAGAAGCCCATTTTCAGAAATAAGCCATTTCCTTAATTTGCCTTGTGATTACAAAAGCACTGCAATTCATGATGTACCAAGCTCAAACTATGCTTGGGAAAGGCACAACTGTTTGAGTTTCAGTGTATTTGCTTTCATAAATACCAACCTGATGTATGTGGAATATATTTAGCAGGTTGAGAACTTAATCTGATCAACGATGAGAAAGCAGTACATCAGCAAATCAATCAACGATACAAACAGAAGCCCCTTCTATAATGAGACTTTATGAAGACTTCTGTTTCATTATTTATATCTCAATATCAAATTGTGACAAAAGTATGGAGTCCAGACCCAGGCTTTAATGTATAAAGCACTAAGGGTGTTTCTCATAGCTATGCTTAAGTTCAGAAGAAATGATTGAGTGCATGACCCAAATCCATAGAGGCTTTCTGCTTTCAGTGCTCTGAGTCATTTGTCCTTCAAGGATATTAAATTTTATTTTTTTAAAGTTTACTAGTGAGAGAAAGAAAAGACCTAATTTATTTCCACATTTTCAAGCTCACATTTAACTTTCCAGAACAACACACAACTTCTGAAACTGAATGTATTTCGATTTAAAACAGAATTTGCACCATGCAAAGAATGTTGCTGCTTTATTCATTTGCTTTCTCATAAACAGGAATGTTAAAACAAAGGACATCATATAAATGGAATCAGTTTTCTTTTTTGAGATGTCATAAAACCCCCTCATTTTCTCAAAGTGTAGTCAATATTGTAGCCTGGCAGGTCAGATCAAAATGTGCCTCCATGTACCCGAGTACAGCTTTTTAGGAGGATTTGTTCCATGATCTTCCGAGGCACAGAGGTGAGACTGACAAGTCCCCTCATGCTCCCGGGCAAATGGCACTGAACAGACAGATAATTATAATTTGGAAACCTGCAGTGCAAACTGCCCTCGTTAAATTATTTCAAGTCAAGGTTAGTGTTGGGTGTCATATTTTGTATTATGCTACAGTGGTGTAAAAAGTTCTGTGCAAATTAATACATATAGTTGCATTCCATTTTGGGTGGTTTTTTTAGCTGTCACTAAACAATTCTTGAGCATCAGGAATCAACGACTGTGGGTTTGCAGTATGTTCAATCTGAGACACTGTAGCAGGATAAGCAGCAAAAAGTAAGTAAGGAAGAACCTGACCTCTCTGCAAGGATGCACCTGAGGAATTGTAATCTTGCCCTAGATTTGAGGATGAGCTAAGAGTGAGTCACAGAAAATGGAAACTGCCTTGGTCAACGACTTGTCCTTACCTCACAGACCTGGTGATTGCAAGAACACCTGAGTGGTGGACAGTGAAGACATTTACTAAGCTTTTCTAATGCTATTAAAGAGCATCACCTGTTTGGACATAATATCCTTAATCAGACAAGGTCATAATTCCTATTTCTGCCACCATCCATTTAAAGTTTGTTCCAATGCTTAATTGTTCTTAGAATCATAAAGTTTTTACTGCTAATAAACTTAAATCTTTCATACTGAAAATTAAGCCATTCACTCTTACTCTATTTCTGACCCACTGCACTCCATTTTCTAAGATTCTTTTATACACTGGAGATGTCTTGAAATTCTCCCATTTTAAATCAAACAAATACAGCCTTCCAAAAGGGCTATTTTATTTTATTTATCTTGTCATTCTTTTCGTTTTCCCTGGCTTCTCTTAGCTTTGTGCATACCATTCCTAAAGTTTGGCTCAAAGCACAAAAAAGTGTAAATAGCAGAATAACTGTTGCCCACATCCTGCTCATGGTACTCCTATTCACACATCCCCATATGAAATTCATAGAATCATAGAATCATGAAGGTTGGAAGGGACCTTAAAGATCATCAGGTTCCACCCCCCCTGCCATGAGCAGGGAACCCTATCACTAGATCAGGTTGCACAAAACCTCATCCAACCTGGCCTTAAAAGCCTCCAGGGATGGGGCATCAACCACCTCCCTGGGCAACCCATTCCAGTTCCTCATCACCCTTACAGTGAAAAATTTCTTCCTAAAATCTAACCTAAATCTCCCCTCTCTCAGTTTAAAACCATTACCCCTTGTCCTGTCACTATCTTCTCTGATGAAAAACCCCTCCCCAGCTTTCCTGTAGGCCCCTTTGAAGTACTGGAAGGTGCTATAAGGTCTTCCTGGACTCTTCACCAGGCTGAACAGCCCCAACTCTCTCAGCCTGTCTTCACAGCAGAGGTGCTCCAGCCCTCTGATCATCTTGGTGGCCCTTCTCTGGACCCTCTTCAACAGGTCTGTATCTTTCCTGTGCTGAGGGCACCAGGACTGTACACAGTATTCCAGGTGGGGTCTCACCAGAGCAGAGCAGAGGGGCAGAATCCCCTCCCTGGCCCTGCTGGCCACACTTCTTTTGATGCAGCCCTGGATGCAGTTGCTCTCTGGGCTCAGCACACACTGGTGGCTCATGTCAAGCTTCTCATCAACTGCCACCCCCAAGTCCTTCTCCTCAGGACTGCTCTCCAGCCATTCTCACAACACTGTTTTGCTCCAACACAGTGATGCAGAGAGTAGCATGCTGAGGTAGATTGGAAGGAAGATTGGAGAAAAAAATACCCCTTCCTCAAAACTCTGTCCCTCCCTCACTGTAACTATCTCAGGGAGTACAAGGCCAGGGAGCTCACCCAACTCCCCAGTGACCACCCTGCACAGAGGAGCACCACAGCCTGAGCCACCCCTTCAGAGCAGAAGACTTTGGGCCTAGGGTCTGTGGGGAAAAGATGGGATATGCCATGATCTGATCACTGTGTCAACATTACAGCTCCTTCACATGTGCACAGGGGAGCATAATTTTTAAGAGCCTTTATGGTGCTACTACCTCTAGCAAGCACATTCCCTGGCTGATCCCAAAATCAAGGAGGTTTAAAGCTGTGTTTTGCAAAGCAGCAATGAGCTAGAGATCCTGGCCAAGGCTGTTGGCAGGAGGAGACTGAGCTGTGGCCTCAGCAGACAAGTGAAGGCCATGGCTGTGATCAAAAGCAGGATGCTTGTCTGGTATGCAGAGAGGAGCCTCTTCATGATTTCAGTGGGCTTTCATTATCTATTTTGTTTAGGAACCTCACCAGGCTGCCATGACCTCTCAAATATGATGGACAGAGGCTTAGCAAGCTCATCTGCCAGCTCCCTCAGGATCTATGGGTGCATCTCATCAGGTCCCATAGATTTATGCACCTTCTTTATATGGTCATATTCCCTCACATCTTCTAACAATGCTTGTCTAATTTATACAATCACAGAATTGTTTTGGTTGGAAAAGATCTTTAAGATAATTGAGTCCAACCGTTCATCACTCAAGTCACTGAATATAACGACTACAACAAGGCCTAGTGCTTGATGCCTGAGTAAATTCCAGTGAAATGCTCTCCCATCTCAACAGCAAACCATCAATATGTTGATCTACTGCTTTTCAAGCAGCTCTAAACCCACTTCAAGATTATTTTACCCTAATGCATTCTCCTCTAGACTGCTTGGGAAATGTCATTTGGAACGGTGATAAAAGTCTTACTAAATTCACGATACGTAGCATATACCACTTACTTTTTATCCACTTGGCAGTTTTTTTCCTGTCAGAGGGATGACATAATTTATACTTGACAAACCCACATGATCTATTTTTATCTCTTTATTATCCTCTACAGGCTTATTAATGGATAGCTCTTTTCTCTTTGGGCCATAGGAGTTAGGCTGACTGGTTGACCATTCTCTCAGGGTTCTTTATTTCCTCCTTGTGATTCATTCCTCAAGTACTCATAGACAGTTTTAGTCAGGCACTCCTGAACTAAATATTTGAACTACATATTTGGTAGCCTTTTTTCCTCTCCTGTTTTCATATGGTCATCTATCTCCTTGTTAAAATTAATCGTTTTAATTATAGGGTCACAAATTCCTTTCAGAAGAATGACAGAAAGGACAATAAAAATGTCAGCCTTTTTTCAACTAGCTTGTTTTGTTTTCTTTCCATATTAAGTAATTGCCTTTTACTTTCTTTTGCCTTTCACATGTTCCTCTTGTATTTATAGTACCTTTTCTTGTTGTCTTTTAGGTGACTTGCTTGCTGAAAGTTATTCTGTGCCTCAGCTCAGTCTCCTCTCTTTTCATATTCTCGTGATATTCCTTCACTTCTGGCTTTCTAAGTTGCCTTTTGAAACAGTCTGACCTCTGACAGCTGAACCCTGTGTAGCTTGTTGCCTACAATAGAAAATATCAGAAAACCATCATGTCACCATTTCTCCCCCAGCATGTTCCTAGCAGTCTGCTCAATGCACAAAGACCTATGACCACAGAAATGTCCCATATGAGAACATGCCCTACCAGACCACACACATCCACTGCAAAGATTCAACTCATTCAAAAGTCTGCTCCAAAATGTGTCTATTTTTTTTTCCCCAGTGTGTCCACTTGTCCAACTGCCAACCTTTTTTTAAGTTAAAAAGAAAATTTAAAAAGATGAGCCAAAGCCACAAGGAAATCATGAAATGAGCCATCATTTGTGGCTTCCACGTGCCATTCTTTATTTCAATAATACAATTTAAATTTATAGCAGTGAACACACATAAATGTCAAGTATAATAGCATTTAGTGGAGAAATAAAACAGAAATGGGCAAACTAATTGTTAGGTTATGCACTGAAGTCCTGTCCTACCTTTTTTTATTCAGCTTGCATAGCTTTTGCAAAAGGCTGGCTGTCAATATGGTCGTGTATTATTGTCAACCTATTTGTCCTTTCCAACAAACTGACAGCAATTTAACCTGATTGTTATGCAGCTGCAGTTATCTGGGCCCTGCTCTCCCAGAAGCTTTGGTGGCAGCTGCATTTCCATGGCTTACTGCAGCACACCTGCAGAAGGACTGCAGTCCCATGGCTGCATTGTTACAAATTACCAGATGTTGACCATATTTATGGCTGAAGTGGAACAGCTTAATTACAATGGGAATTGAGATTGTGCATTCATAGGAAGTTGAGATGCTGCCAGCTCAAATGCAAAGAAATCATTCTGACCACTTCACAGAATCACAGAATCACATAACCCTAGGGGTTGAAAGGGACCTCGAAAGATCATCTAGTCCAACCCCCCTGCCAGGCAGGGTCACCCAGAGCACATCACACAGGAACTTGTCCAGGTGGATTTTTAATGTCTCCAGTGAATGATGTTCACATGTGTTTTTTTTTACTGTATCACACCCCTACTATCACACTGCAACCAGAAACCCCAGCCTGCAACATAACTTCAAATTTAAAACTCCTTCCAAAGCATCTGTGTGCCTCACTGCACCTGCAGGTATCCATCAGAGCCAAAGTCAGAAAGTGTTTGATTGCACAGGAAAATCCTGTGCTTGTGTACTATTTCCCCACACTTTGGAATCAGAGCAACAGCACCGAGAAGTGCTGTGAATCACTGCCTAATTTACCATCCACAGCTTAACATAAACTGTTGCCTAGAGGAGGTATTTGCTTTTAGGCTGGGCTCTCAAACAACACCCTGTGGCTGGTCAAGGGTACTAGCATGCAGGGAGCAGGGCATTCCCTCCCTTTAAAACTGCTCCTGGGCTCCATTTTATTGAAACAATAAGAAGAAAAATTAACCACATAACCTGGACCTTCATTCGGAAGAAGGGAGATGGAAGCGTATTCATTGAGAAGTCTGGGGAAGGAGCACAAAGAGGTAAAGGAGATTGCAAACCAGCCCTGGTTTTACAGGAATAACTCACTGACTGATAATTCATCACAATGAAATAAAAGGCTTTGTTTCTAACACCGTTGCCCTATGAAAAATGAAAGATGAACTTGAAAACAGCTCAAAGAAAAGCTGTAAACACCAAAAATTGGTCTGTTCCATGTATCAGAAACACTGCAAGAAACAATGGCTTGACTTCAGTGCTCTTCACCTCGTCTGGTCAACTCACTTGTCACTCTACTTTAAGGAGTGCTTTTTCTTCATGGAGTTTTACTCTTTCCAGTGATTAATTCCTGAATGCAATAAAGGTAGAGGAAGAACCATGTTGCTCAAGGAGTAAATAACTGAGTTTGATTTTCCAAGGCAAACAGTCCTACGTAACAGGTAAAAAAAACCTAGAAGGGGACCTGTAATTATGTGACGTGGTAAACACATCATAGACTTGGAGGCAATGATTAAAGAAAGTTCAGCCAAACAGAGTTCACTTTCTGTGCAAAGCTCCTCCTCTCCTGAGGTTGCAACCACTTGGCCTATGTAGCCCCAAGCACAAACCTCAATAACAGAATCTCCAAGGACTTCAACCCATTTGATCACTTTAATAGAAAAAGTGATGTGACACCTGTTGTAATCACAGGGGTTTCCTTATGTAAGTCACTCACTCCCATGACTTGCATGACCCCCAAGCACTGTTCCAGTTTGTGTGTCACACTGGGGTAACTGCTACTTATTCTCATTAAGGGCCTGATCATTTGAAAGAATTTCCATATTTGACTCTCAGTATATCCCCTGGAATTAAATATTAAATAATAAAATACTCAGCACTTATCTAGAGAAATCCTCTGATGTACATACCATACACTTTCTGCTCCCCTGATTTTCTCCAGTATCCAAGATCTGGACACAGATCTGAGAGAGAGCAGCTGGAGCAAAGTTTAGTATCAAAACTAAGAAAATGTATTTGCAATGCTAGTCCACTGGACTTTACATCCTCTGCAACCTCTCCAACTATAACTGGCTTCTAGAAGGAGGCTACAAGAAAAAGGTAGGTTTGGGCTTGGTAGAATGAAAACCATCAACAAGGGCTTCAGAAATGCCTATTCAACAGCAGCAATTCCAGACAACTCACCATGTACACAGTCTTATATATACAAAATGTGTCTCAAGATGAGGTCCTTGGACTGTAGTTGAAAGTTAATAGCAACACATAACCCCATAATAAACAGAAAAAAAATTATAAAAACAAAACAAAACAAAAAAACCTCACACAAAATAAAGCACAAAGCAAAACAAAAACCTCATTTATTTTAACTCACTTCTTCCTTTTTATTTTTAAGCCAGACAAGATCTGCACTATGCCCTGAGGCTCCGCAAAGATCAGTGCCACAATGTTCTGGGCCCACATTTAAACAAAATTAGACTTACCAGCTACTGTGTGGCATGAGAAACCTGGAGCTCCAGCACTGCAGCTGCAAGCAGGCACATGCCTTGCTGGGAGCCTGGCAGATCCTCACTGCTTTCATAGATGTATGATCAACTGTAGGATGAACAGCTTGAGAACAACCTACCTCAGAAGCAAAGGGTAGGAAGGCCAACAGAGAGGCCCACTGCGGTGATGAGACCATCAAGACCCAGGAGCAGAACTCCAGCCACGGACCATTAATATCTGAGTGCCTTCTCTTTTAAGCTAGTTTGCCTACCCAGCTTACACTGACAGAGGCTTGTTCATGTATCACATTCGTGTAAGTCTGTTTGCACCCTGGAGCTGACAGGAAACTAAACTGCTTCTGCCATCTCTTCATTTCATTTTCAAGCAATTTTCCACCAGTGTATGTGGGAATTTGAAAGAGTGACAAACTCACTTTGGGTTGCGCTGCAAACCTGATCACCTGGGGTTTTGCTCTTATACCACTCCTGTCTAAACAGATTAGCCAAAGACTCAAAGCCAGCTGGTGCTGGATGGAGCTTGGGTGACCGATGCACTTTTTGATTGACCTAGCAATCCTGAACTGCTACATTTTGTCTAATTTGCAGGAACTGCTACAGAGAGTTTAAAGGAATCTTAAATTCTGACCTTCTGGAGTCTTTGGTTCTACAGGTACCTGATTTGGCATTTGGATTCTTCTTCACAAAATGCCATGTTTCTCTAAACCAAAAGACACTATGATTACAAGCTGACAATGGTAAGGGGGAGAAACAATTTAAGACTAGTTTCCATAACAGAATACAGGAAGCACACCCATATATACAGCAAGCACTTTTCTTCAGTCTTGTATTTGCCCCTTTGAATAATGAACTTCACAAGGAGGGGACTCTTTCCTAGCACTTTTTTTTGAAAGCATTAAGAGTGTGGATCAATATTCACAGAGTTTATCTCCAAATATTTCTACACATCATGTTAGTTTTCTTTCCTGCCACAGATAGATAATTTTCTGCCAGCTTTTTACAGCTCTTTCATCTTTCCTTTCACCCACTGACTTTGCCCCTGCCTGCGTTTCTATCCTGTCTATATTTCTTTATTGCTTTCATTCTTGAGATTTAAGCTGAGCTTTTTGTACTTCTTAGCATCTTAGAGCCGCATAAAAAGTAGAAGCTGTAAAAGTTTATTTCCAGTTTCAATAGATCTATTTAGAAATTTTAAAACACCTTTTTCTTCTGAAAAAACTCTAATACATCATCACCCCACACTTCACATATTGACATACAACCTCCAGTAACATCTGCCTAGGAGAAAGCTTAGGAATAAATGTCTAAGAATGAAAAACCTGATGGCAAGGACAATGCTCCAAGTCCTGGCTTGCCTTCCAGTAGCTATCTGATCATCATCTAATTTCCCATGGTGGGAACTTCACTGCCCAGTCTGATGGGATGGCCCACCAAGGCTGATCCTGACAACCATGTTCAAATAGGTTTACATTACATAACCTTTGACAACACAAGGCAACTTTTAGACTTTCAGATATGGAAAATCATGCAACTGTAAGATGAGGTCAATGTGATGCACTCTCCAGAAGGCTTGATCTTGTACCTGCTCAAGGCTGAAGGAATATTGAGCACGTTGAGCAAAACATGAAGAATAAGAGAGATGAGCTGAGGGTCCCTGTAGACAGACCTCTGGGTGGATTGCAACAAACAAGTAATGATCTAGTTTGTCCTCTAATTTAAGGCAGTTTTTTTTGTTTGAGTTCACTGATATTTGACTGTCTCACCATTAGCAATGTATTTATTCTCCCTGTGATGGAAGAAACCAATATTATTTAATCCTTTGAGTGTGGAAACCAAGGCACCAAGAAACTAAGTGCATTGATCAACTCTCTGTAAAAACAGTGGAATTGAGCTCAAGGACTAATTTATTCATAACAGATTTAACTAGCAGTTGCCAGGTTCCAGGAGTACCTTTCTTCATTCACACAAAGAAGAGGCATTTGAGCTGTAAGCCCCTTCATGAAGGAAGGAGTCAGGAGCAAACCATTTATTCAAGGCTTGGCACTTGTTCCCCTCCTTCTCCATCTCAACTGGATACCCTTCCAGCAGTCACCCTGGAAAAGTCTTGAATGTGCACAATTGTTGGAAATAAAGCAGAAATCTCACAGAAGAAAAGACATGCAAGGATGTAATGATTTTGTGTAGCTTTGATTTATTGACTAGTTGAGGTTATGTGTGTATAGTTATTTAATGCCACTTGCTGGCTGAGCAAATTTGCTACCTAATTCTGAGTGCTTCATGCTACTGAATGGTCATTATGTTGCTGTAGGCTTAATTAACTAGTGAACAGTCTATAGGTTTTCATCTGGATGGATGCTTTTTTTGATTTTATGAGGAAAATGCTTTATTATTTGCCCTTTTCTTTTACATACTGTCTCAGTATTGGCCATAAAACATGTCAGAACACACACTGAAATTTCCTGTCATGATTTTTTTTTTGTTAATGGTCTCTTTATTTTCTTCTGCTATTCAGAAATATTCCATTCAACGTGCTAGCCAGGCATACTTTAAAAATGTAATTTTGAATGAATTTATGTCATCAGAGCCTTTATATTTATATTTAGTTGGTAACTTTCAAGATTTGCACTGAACTGGTTTGATGATAGAGTGCTAGTCTAGGCAACAGACACTGCTCCTGAGGGGTCCTAGAGCATATTCAGTATAAGTGAGGTGACAAGCTGGATGAGCTGACAGCTTTCTTTGATTTCCCATTTTCATGTATCTACCCAAACCTGTAATATTTCCACAATGACCCATGTCCCTGTGACATTTAAGGGACAATCACTCAAAACTGCAGGTGCTTTGTGATTTATGTTAGAACAAATGGAGCTATTCAATTTATGCTACATCCAGGACTTTATTACATAAATCCTGAACTAATCTCCTCTTTGTCAAAAATTAGACCCAGAACTGCCTACCTGGAGAATGTTTGGTTTGCAGCAGTCAAAACCAGTTACTTAGAAGAAATTTTGTAGCTGCTAAGGTATGTGGAAGGTCCTAGGAAACAGCTCAAGGAATCTTTTTCCCTCAAAAAGGCAGGCATGAATATGTCTGATGCAGTGTCCTTGGCCGGTGATGCTCCCCTGTTCCCGAGAAACATCACTAGCTGACTCACAGCAGTTATAAGGAAAGCTCATGGCATGTGGATCAATCTTTACTTTATCCATCAGAAACAATAGCTTTTTGTAATCCAGGGATTTTCTCATCACAAGCCTGATGATGATAATACCACACTGTTAAGGTAAGAGGTGCTCTAAGTCCAGCTGCATCTCATCACTTCAGGGCTCAGGTCAGTGTGGTGCCTCCTCTTCAATGCTCCCCAAGGCTATGCAACATGAGAGCAAAAGGCAAAGAGACCATCACCATCTTCCCCAAGGCTGGTCTCTGGAGGACAGCAGAGATGATGAGGACATGCACACCAGAGGCACAGCAGCAAGATGTGAGAAGCTCAGATTCTCCATGAAATTAATCTCTTCATGAGCATGTCTAGACTGGCTTCACACCAGCCCTCACTGCTGTGCTTTGCTTCAGTGAGTCTCAGTTCAATGTGTGGCTCCTAATTGGCTAAGTGAGCATTAAAACCTCATGAAGAGATTTGAAAAAATACCAGTCCTTTTTATCCAATGTCACTCCATTTATTATCATGTATCATCTAGTGTTACGTATTTACCACTAGTGCATTTGGTGGCAATTACTTTGCTACTGTAGACATTTCCTATTACCTGCTTTCAGTGTGAGCCACTCTTAACAGCACAAAAGGTGCCAATGAATCAGAGTTCTGACCCATAGGGGGTTTCTTGGAAAGCACTGAAGTGGTTAATTTATACAGCTCTGGTAAGAATCAAAGTGCTTTACAACAAGAACATCATATAAACTCTCCTAAATGTAGGTATTTAATTGAGTCTTGCAAATTCTACTTGCCCACTCAGCTGGGACGAGTAATTATTTTTGATGGACGAGTGAAATGTCATTAGTATTTCCATCCTGCTAAAGCTGGAAGATTAGTCTTTGTGGCTGAACTGATAAATTTCTATGACAGTTTTGCAAGGCTGAATTAATAAATAGATGTAGCTGTACTTTTAAAACTACACTCAAAGTCGCTCTTGATAGGTACAGCTGCAACCTTCCTCAAACAGGGGGAGTCTTCTATAGGCAACAAGTGTGAATCATAGAATCAGAATGCCAGGTAGGAAGGGACCTCAAGGACCATATCGTCCAACCTTTCTAGGTACTTCTTTAGTTTATATGAGATGTCTCAGCACCCTGTCAAGCTGAGACTTAAAACTACAATGGGGGGAACCCACTGCTTGCCTTGAGAGACTATTCCCATGTTTGATTGTCCTCATGATGAAAAATTTACCTCTTGTGTCCAATCAGAATATCCCCAGGAGCAACTTATGCCCATGACCCCTTGTCTTTTCCATGTGACTCCTTGTAAATAGGGAGTCTCCATCTTCTTGGTAGCCACCCTTTAAATACTGGAACATGGTAATAAGGTCTCCCCTAAGCCTTCTCTTCTCAAGGCTGAACAAACCCAGTTTCTCATTTTTTTTTATTTTTATTTTTTTTCTCTTTTTTTTTCTCTTTTTCTCTGCTTCTCCTCACATGGCAGGTCCTGAAAACACAGACACCCACCCAGCTCAAGGTCTTGTTGTTCTCTGTTGTTCAACAAGGAGAAGTCACAGACTCATGGAATCACAGAATCACATAATCGTTCTGGTTGGAAAAGACCTTTCAGATCACTGAATCCAACCATAGTACTGTTATCTGAAATGCTACATAAGCCTCCAACAGCTGAATAACATACCACAAGTACACACACCAGGACAGTATTGGTTGTGTACCTGCAACTCCTGTTTATCTCCTTCCCATATTAGTCTTGGTCACATGAATCACTCCTCTTTATGCTGCCTATGTGGTATGTGCTGTCCCCTGAAATGTCTCTCAAATGATTCCTACTCTTTTTCCTGAGTTCAGTGTTAATGACTCCAGGAGCCCTTCATCCACCTGAATCCCTGCACACAGTGGATATGGGATTCAGCTGGGACACAAGCTGCAGAACCTGTACAAGGCTGATGGAGGACACAAAGTCCTTCCTAAGAAGAGCAGGCAGGAGAGTTTATTGCCTGATTGCAGGAAAAAGATTTGAAGATTGCATTCAGCAGCCTTCACAACTCTTTAAGAAAAAGTCTGTTCAAAGGAAACTTTGGCTTAAGAAATCATAATAAGTACCAGTTCCTGGGATTCCATTACTACTTGATAGGGAAGGGATGTCACAGCAGGGACAGCACAAAATAGCTGGGAGAACTGACATTAGGTGTCTGAATTTGATTGCAGCAGGTGTACATGCCCTGCCTGAGAAACATCTTCCTGCAGCCTCCCTCCATGCAGAAGTCTGCTCTGAGCTTCCGAGCCTCTGAGCATTCATATGCATGGAAGAAAGCTTTAAATAAATTACACAGTCATATCTATGGTCATATCAGAGGTCACACTGCAATCCTTTTCTCAGGCTAAGGTATACACTGGAAAACATTGTTTGCAGAACCAGGTGAGATGAAGGAGTGAACACCTTTACCCCATGCCGACTTTCCCCCTCCCTGCGGACATCCCTCCACCCCCAGGTCAATGTCCCTTCTGTAAGAACTTGGTGTATCCTCTGCCAGTGGAAAGGTCAGCTAGTTAGACTGGCAAAAGCTCTTGTTGCATTTTAAATTGCATCTTATGCTAAAGGGCTCTCCATGAGAGTTTTGTTATACAGCCCTTATACTACAGTGTGCTCTGAGATGCCAGAGAAAACTATGTTCTTCCACACTGTGTTTCTCTGTTCTTCTTTGTTAACAAGGACTCAGGAAATGGCTGCTAGGTTTCTCACACCCTGATTAACAAGTGGATACTGTCACATTGTTTAATTGCTAAATAAACCTGCAGTCGTAAAGTAACTGAAGACACAGAAGGACAAAAACAGGGGCAACCCGTTTATCAGATGCTCTAAAAAATGGCAAGAATATCTGCCCAGCAAAAAGCCTGATCAGGATATGCCAGAAAAATGCAGATATTAACTAGACTTTTAAAACTGCTTTTACTGACATGAATAGATACTGCAGTGTGTATGTCAGAATCCATGACATGAAAACATTTCATTTGTAGAGAAAATTAACAGTAATTTTTAGCACCTCCAAATCCATTCTATCGAAAAGAAACACCCAAACCAAAATAAAATACAATGAACATTCCCAGGCCACTTATAACCTGCTCTCTTCCCTTTCTGTAGCCTTACTTCATTCTGGCTTCTTACCCACTACAATACTATCCTACTAACTTAGAAAGAATCAGGCTCACGTGCTCACATACCAAGGGTCTGGCAGGCAAAGCACAATATGGGGCACTAATGCTCAAAGGAGGAAATGAACCTTTGATTTCAAGCTTCAAAGAGTGTGGTTTCACATATCACTGCAGAGTGATCCTGTGCTACTCCCAAAGCACAGCAGTGCGATCCAGAAACCAGCACAGCACCATAAGCTTTTTTGGTCTGGCATCATATGGGAAAAAAATGACTGTTTCTGTGGACTCTCAAAAAACATTAGGCACCTGAATGCCTGCCATGCTTCTGAAAAATCTCCCTTAATCTGTTTTAAAATAACGGAAGAGCATTCTACAGGGTTCCAGGATGTATTAACAGCAAGATTTCGTGAGCACTAGTGTCAGCGCAAAGTGCATCAAGCACTTAGAAAAGGGGATGCAGATATTCCCTGAAGTTCTGATTACTGAGTTCCTGTTAAAAGTAAGGGAGTTTTCTTGGTTTCTTCTTATCAAGAAATAAATGTGTCCCCATCACAGATGCAACCTAAACAAATGTAAGCAGTTCCAGGCTTTGAAAGCATAGGCACTCTACCACCTTCATTGCATTTCCTAAAGCCATTAACTTTCAGATTCCTTTCACCTCCTGAGTTCTCCAAGCAACCTCTCACACATCTTTATTTAGACTAACCAAGGTAAAAACTCATTCAGCTGTACCTGATCTAAAGTATTTATCAGCTGGTGGGAGGCTGCAATTTCAGACAATCTCAGAACATAAAAACACAGCAATATTTTATCTGACATCTTCTCCAACAATCTATGCAAATATATACATTGCTCTTCAGGTATTATTTTTTGTTACAGTTATTTTATTGAACCAGACACTGCCAACTATCACAGTGGCACCAATGGCATGAAGACATAGAATAGTAATAAATGTGCTGGATAAGACTGACTGTACTAAATACATGATGAAAACACCACCTTGTTAATCACCAAAACACAGCCCCTTACAGACACCAAGGCTAATGGGCAGCAAAGCACTGAAAAAAAGAGATTATTAGTTTGCCAGAACTGTAAATCTAACATGTCCAATTTTCAAACCACTGATACATTATCTCCATAGAGTGACTACACTTTTCAGATAATATAATATCCCAAGGTCTAGTATTAAAACTGCAAGAATCATACAAACCAAAAAATGTCAGTTTACTTTGTGATTCATTATATAACTTGTAACAAAACTATTATCTTCTTGAACAAAATGACTGCATCTCAATCGTGCCACCAAGAAAAAAAATATTACTATCAGCTACTAAATCAAATCAACAGGTTAGAGGCCACATGGAAAGGGAGTTAAACATGGCATGTGCAGGGCACATGTCTCTTCCAGTGATGTCTCTGTGAATGCATCCACAGCATCAGTGGAACTAGGATTAATGCCAATAACCAGCTCTAATAACAAGACAGAGAGGCAACATGTCACAGACAGAACATAGGATAGGAAGGGAATGACACTGAGATTTGCTCAAGCGACTGTCCAGTATCTTGAGACCAAACCCTCCTGGTGACTGAATGATAAAATGACCTACAAAAGCCCAAGGTAAATACATGTAAAGTGATGCACAAAAGAGAAACAAACCTAAAGTTTACTCAGACAGTGATGGGTTCTGAATGATTAGCACTCG
Organism: Chaetura pelagica; assembly: GCF_000747805.2. NCBI lineage: Eukaryota > Metazoa > Chordata > Aves > Apodiformes > Apodidae > Chaetura > Chaetura pelagica. Next base: position 35,306 of record NW_009953074.1, read on the forward strand.
GGGAGGAGAGCTTGGGTTATAATAAATAGACCTATGAAAATGTCAGCTTAGTGATCAGGAACAGTCAGGGATGCAAATTGAATGCTAAGAATTACTAGGAAAGAAACACGGAAGAAAACAGAAGAAACATACCACTGAATAAATCTATGTGACACCCTCATCCTGAAGTTGGAGAGCAGTTTCCATGCTGCTCCCTGCCCCTAAAAGCATGTAGTAGAAATGGACACCCTACTGGCAGGGGCAAGAGGGATGACTGAAGAGAGAGCCTGGCTTCCATGGAAGAAATAGGTTTAGAACTGAGACTCTTCAGCCTAGAAAGGGACAAGAGGACAGGTGTCTGTTTAAGGAGGGGTTGAAAGGAGAAGGTGAGTAGGAAATGCTTTTTTATACTGTTTTCCAAGATAATAACTATGTAACATCACATAAAATGGCCTAAAAGGTTATGTGGATTCAAAAAGTATTGTACAAATTTGTAGAAGAGAAATTAATTTAGGACTTCTAAATGCAGAGAGAGCTCAGGCTTATGAAATTGCTGGAGGCTACGAAAATGTCCTTGAAAATATCAAAGAGTACGTTCCTAAATCATGAACTTTTACACATTTCAAGATGTTTAGTTATCCAAACAACCAAATCAGAAAAGACCATGTTGGTTTTACAGTATGCTTTTAAAAAATGTATTACTTATTCAGCCAAAGACCAGGAAAAACATTGTGATCATAATTTGCAGAGGATCTAGATGCTGAAATGTGTTTTGTACTCAAACAGTGAGGGCAAATACACAGGAGACAAGGCTGATCTGCAAACAGCTTGAGAATAGATGAAAGGACCAAGTTAATTGGATACATTTATTTTAATTGCTCATTGATCCAGCTCTAGTGATACCACAGCACAGCATTCTCTATTTCCTCTTACTTTATTGTGGAAACTCAAACAGTCAGAGGTACTGCCTTGATCAGGCAGGAGATGAGTTGTTGGTAAGGCTGGTTTTTTTCTTCAGGAAAATACATTCTAACAGCTTTAACCCTTTTCACACTTTTTACTAAAGCTTTGGATTGTCACAGCAAAAGACAATCCAGAAGAACTCCATCAAAGTGATCAAAACACACATGACATATCAGTGTGCTTGTCAAAATGTCAGTTTGCTTTCTTTAATCATGCTTAAGCTGTAACAACCTCCCTCCTCAGCAGGA
>NW_009953074.1:36566-40378 GCF_000747805.2 Chaetura pelagica
AGCAGGAATCGTTAAGAGTTGCTCATGTGTTACTTTATAACCTTGGTAAATATCACCAGACTTCAAAATCCAAGAATATCAAGCTACCAGCAGCACCCTCATTTACTTATTTTCATATAAGGATTTCACTAGATACTGACTCACCAGAAAAATCCTCTGCTTCCTACTGAAGATTTATAGCCCTTTTCCTAGATTTGGCTGGGTAGACGTCAGCTCTCAACCTCTGATTTTTGTTTATTTGAACCTCTGGGGAAAACATTTTCTGTTTAGGTCTTCCTCTGCTAGCCAAGCAGTAAAATGGGATCTTTTCCAGCCAAGTAATCATAGCAGCTACCTTCAAACTTTCTCAGGTTCACCCTCCTATTCATGTGTCCCCCATCTCAATGTAAAACAGTAAATATCCTCCTTCTAACCAAAAGCTGGAAAAGCTCTAAAATAGTGGTCATTTCTGCAAGCAAACATCTCAGAAGGCAATTCTGCAGTAGCAATGGGTTTTTACTTTATGATAGATGATAGTGTCAAGCCAGGTAGGATCAACCACTTCTACCATTTAAAGAACCAGAACTGTTCCAAAAATGGACATTTATAAGCTCATGTTTTGTTAGTAAGCTGTTCATCTGCAGGAGTTATAGGAATGCCTCCTTGGCACTTAACCCAAAGGAAAGCACCAGCAGGACTTAACCTGATTATGAGAAACAGTCACGACAGCCAAGGATGCTGTGCAGTGTGACTGACTCCACAAGACTTTAGCAGTAGCACCTACATGGGTTTTGTTTCTGCTTATCTCTTCTATGTCACCACAAAAGTCATCTGAAGTACATAACAATTTTTAAGTTTTTTCAAAGCACATAGCATGTACTTTCCATAGCAATAAAATCTACAGAAAGACACTGCTGGAGAAAACCCAGGATAATCTCCAGTGCCTTCCAACACAGTTGCCCAAGTACCATTGACAGATGTTTGTCTTCTCTGTTTGCAATTGTTCTCTTCACAAAAGAGTACTCCATAATGTTTCTTAAAGCCATTTAATATTTTCAAGTTTCTCCTAAAACTAACCAAAATCTCATTGTTGCAAATTCAGATTTCCCAGAAGAAACTTTTATTACAAAAAAAATTTAAAAAATAATTTGCATAGCTAAGACTGTTAAAATTGTTTCTCAGTTTTCTCTCTTTTTTTTTTTTTTGTTGGTTTTGTTGTGGGTTTTTTTTTTCAACTAAACAGTTTTTCAAACTTTTTTCATGTTTCTCAGCCCTTCTGAGGTCATCTGGACTTCTTCCAGCTTCCCTAATTTTCCTCCAAGCATTAGGCCCAGTACTCAATTTCAGACTGCTCCAGTACCAAGTAGAGCTGAGTAATTACTTCCCATGACGTAAATACAACATATCCATCAATATAACATGGAATGAGCATTACCACTTCAGTAATTGCACATATTTTTTATCTATATTTAACTTGTCATGCACAATATATATATATATTTATAAACCACAAAACCCCTTTTCTGCAGAGAGCTACCTGGCCAATTATTCCCCATTTTGTCCTGGTGTCATATGACTTTCCTTCCTAACGACAATGCTTAGCATTTGTTTTTATTGACTTTTATCTTATTGATTACACACCATCACACAAATTTATCATGATGATCTGAAATTCTATGCCTATCCTCTTGGAGAGCACTTGCCATTTTGCAAACTTGAATTATACTCCTATTATCCAAAACACAGAACAGACATGTAGCTATACTGCACACTCTCTCCTCCCTATATTAAAAGTCTTTGTAAAAAGAGTGCAAGTGCATGGAAATCTATAGTAAGATCTAATCACTCCAAGTAAGGTCTTTCTACTAAAAGAAACACACACCAAAAAAATCCCCAGGTCAGAATTCTACCAAAAAAAAATCTTTCCCTGTACTTTGTATCTTTGTAGGGGTCCTGCAAGTGCTCTACATCCTGACACTCTGCTCCCCGGGGAAACAGGCAATTAAACAGGATACTCTCGAAGTCATAAATTCCAGATTGACACTAACATTAAGCTGGACTCCTGTTCTGCTTGGCAGCCAAACATCTGCATCAATGCAGATGCAAATGAGCTATCCAGCACAAGAGAATTGCCCATGTAGACTGAATTATGAGCTTATATCTAAATCACTCAAAAAAATCTGCTTAAAGAAGTGGTGGCCTGTTACTGATGTGCCTGCTTCATTATTTGACACAGGAATAGAACTTGTCACTGCTCTCAGAGATACTGCCAGTTATCCATAAAGAAAAATTGCCAAACTTGATGTATATTTACTCACCAAATCAGTTTTAAAACAATGGGTATTCACTTCAAAGAAAAGTTGGGAAACATGACGTGAATTTGCACACAAATCTTCCACCGCAAAACATTATAATCAGATGAATGTTCTGAAGATTTCTTCTGTAACTACTGAACAGGCTCTTCTTCAGCTTCTCTAATCAGAGACACACATCTCATCGGGTTCAAAACACCATTGGAGGCATGAATTGAACATAATCTACCCATTTAAGGCCCTCTTATGCTGTGGTCCCATAGCACCTGGGAGACTCATGAAATATTTATCCTCACCACAACCCCAAAGGGAAAGGAATGCTATTATCTCCCTTTCACAGTGAAAGACTTTAAAGTCCAATATACTAATACCTGCCCATCCATGCAGCAGAGCTCAGGATAGCAAGTCCCTAAATTGATGCCTCCTGAGTCTGACCAGGGGCCAGCTGAGAGATGTATTTTTCGATGAACCACCACTTGAGCACAATGTCCTGTTTTGGCAGCCAGGCTTTGCACCACCATGGCACCCACCCACAATATCAGATCCAGTGACTCCCATTTACTGTACAGGTTTCCGCTGCACTCACAGGCTTACCTGTCAGTGTAGGACATTGTGTGCTCTCAGCTATTATTTCCTGCATCACTGGAAAAGTGCAGCAGGTTCTGATCCTGCTAATGCAGCAGATGTTTTCAGGAGTTATTCAAACAGCAGCAAAACTCAGCCCACATCCCAGATGTGGACAGAGCATAGCTCATTTCAAAATATGGCCATCAGTTAAAAAGCCAGTTTAAATAATTAATAGTTATTTAACACCACTTTCCACCTTGAAAATCTCGGTTTGTACAACTACCTCTTAGGCAACCCTGATCAACACTAATGTACAACTCTTCAAACTTGCAACTAAAGCACCAGTACAATGGAAAGAGGGAAGTATAACAAGTAACTTCTACCATTGTCATTTCTCCTAACAAAGAAAATGTTCCCCAAATCAGGTTTAGCCTAAAGGACCTGCAACACTAGCAAGTCACGTGCTGCACTGCATCCTGTTGGTCAAATACCATGGCATTAATAATTTTCAAGTTTCTTCCCTGTGCAATGATTGCTAGATATTATTTTATGCAAGGCTACCACTTGCCTGGAAATACACCTATCTACGGCATGGCTGAAGCAAGAGGCTTAGCAGAGGTGTAAATAGCTAATGAGTAACCAACATGCAAAACAAAATTAAAAAAAAAAAAAAAAAAAAAGAAGGAAAAAGAAAAGAAGTAAAAGGAATCACAGAGAAAATTGCATGTCAATACAAAGCAGAAGATGTAAATCTGATCCTGATGTAACCTGTACTGCAACAGTGTCCTCACTTATGTGGCTTCAACACAATGTGAAATGGAAATGTCAGAGAAGTACTAATGGTGCCAACAGACCCATCTGAGCAGGGACCAGTGAAACATCCCTCACGCCCCGGCCTGTGCAGGAAACCTCCAGCCTGCTCTTCTCCTTCCCTGCTCCCTCAAGATGTCAGAG
>NW_009953074.1:40390-80597 GCF_000747805.2 Chaetura pelagica
CTGCTCAATTCCCCTCTCCATGGAAGAGCCAGCTCTGCTTTCAGCAACACCCACCCCATGAGCAGAACACAGAGGTTTCTGCTCACCCGGGGAAGTTTTTTAACTCTTCCCAGGCAGACATTGGGGCATCTTCATCCAGCGTTAGGGGCTGCTCTCAGCCACACCTGATGTGCTGCCAAGAGCTCCTATCATCCCTGCTCCTTCCCAAGAGTTTGGAAGTTGGTTGGAGCCTCGGGCCATTGACTTTAAATTCTGCCACCCGTGGCAGCAGGCTCAGGATACTGAGCACCTACCCCACCCGCCTACCTGTTCCACTGGAGCTGTCTCCTCTACAAAGAAGTCTTCCATTGCTGCAGCTGCTCACGTCTGTGCAAGGAACCGGGGCGAGGGGCGGGGATGGAGGTGGAGGGGAATCCTGGAAACTGGCACAACCTAGATACACAGACTGGCAGAGCAACCAATGTTTTAAAAAAAAATCTTTAATTAATTACTCAGAATCCAGCTAAATTCTGAACCACTGAGCTGACTCGAGTTGTTGTGGTTTTGTGTTGTGTTTTTTTTTTAAGAGCTCATTACTCTGAGGAGGCAGAAGGTACTTTCAAAGGCTTTTTGCTCTTTGCAGAGAAGTAAGCAAGGATGGCAGTCATCCTTTGAAGAAGACACACCACCAACAGCTAGCTTCGTGCCTTGGAATGAAGCTAAAACAAGACCAGAAGGTGCTTTTTATCAGCAGTGGCACCGAAAAAGGGGCAGTTATTTAACTATCTCAATGCTAGAGTGGGATTTAAAAGAGTTATTGGGAGCGCAAATGACTCTTTGGAGAAATAGCAGATTGGAAAAGCAAGACAGAGGCATCCTGCAAGAGTGGACTGCTTGGGGACCAGCTTTGCAAAAGCTGATTTTATGCCACCAGTTGTGGCCCCACACATGTCAATGGCTTCGCGTGACACCAAAGGGAGGAAATTCCTACCAGGACATCAGCTCAGGCACTGCCTTGTCTTTATCTGCAAAAACACAGCAGGCTTTGCCCATGTGGCTGGGATGCATCTCCAGGGCAGTAGAGGCAAAATTCCCTACTGATTCATCCGGGACAGAACCAAGCCTGTAGGCATGGGCTAAAACAACTCCCTGGTGAACACCAGGCCTAGCCGGGGTAGCTAGAAGTTTTCATAACTCACAAGGTAAGTATTTTAAATAATCCAAACAGTTGTAAAAAGCAGCAGAGGATTCCTGAAGTAATAAAAATATATTCCCCAAAGAACATGGAATTGGAAAAAATGACTAATTGAAAAGTAAGTGATGTGGGATGGAGAGTCGTACAGCACTTCAGATCTTCACAGAAGCAAAATGAGTTAGAATATTTTTCAGCTTTTCACATCACAGCTTTCTTTCTAGCAATCATATAAGACTTTTCTTTGTGATGTAGGTAGAGAAAACTCCAGAAAAACATCATTACTCAGAAACTTGTTTTTAAAACTACAATCAGACACCAAAAAAAAGAACCCTGTTTGGTTCATTACTAACAAAACGACCTTAAAAATGTCATTAAATGCAGTACTCACTAAAATGCCACAGGAGAAATAATATTTTATTTAGTAATATCAAAAGTTGTCATATTCTGCAACAACCCAGGGCCAGAAAAAAGCATATTCCCATGAATAATTACAATTTGGCATTAAGAAATACTTTATCAAGAAAGCTGCCATAGCTCTAAGTCATGTAACTAGAAGTGCTGGGTAGTGCTAATGAAAGGTTACAGTGACTGTTGTCTTCCCTATTAATTTGTCTTTGTGGAGTTAAAACCAGAACCTTTTCATTATTGTCAATTTTTGTTTTAACATTAAAGAAAGTAAAACCATATGAAAAGTTCTGTGCAAGGAAGAAGAAAAACAGATGGAAAATATGAACAAGAAAACAATTACTTGGAATATTCTGACTTGAAAATGGCACTTTTCCCTGTAAATAAATAAATTCAGGAAATCACATAAGCAAATTCTGAAATTCAAGGATACAAGCCTTCTGGTACCATGCTTGATGCTTCAGAATCTAAGCTGCTCTCTACATTTTAAAGGACAGACTTTACCGTATTTTACTACCTGTAAGATTTTTGCTGCAAAAGCAAAATCTCTCTTTAAGCCTTTTCTACCTGTTGGTAATTAATAAGCAGTTCCTTTCTAGTTTTGAAAGCTGGGAGCAGAAAAAAAAAGAACAGTTTATAGTATATTACCTGCTGGTATTTCTAAAGGACTTGAGCACAGGAAATTACCAGATATCAGTTTCTCTGCAATAACTATGCACATATCCACTTTTATGACCTGGCACTCAGTGGTAAATGTAAGGTAAGCTGAGTTAATCAAGCCTGGATGGATTGAAGGATACCTTGAGCAAAAGTGGGACAAGCTGCCTCGAGGAGCTGATGGTGGAGTAAGACAAATGTATATCAACCATCCTTCGGGTCTGTTAGGGACAAGCACAAGAGGAACATACCATGGCCCAAAGTCAGGTCGTCCAAGGAGGATTTAGTCCCACCGGTGTGCTCTGTTCGTTTCCTGAAATGCCTGTATGCTAACGCATGCAGCATGGGGAACAAGCAGGAGGAGTTAGAGGCTGTGTGCGGGCTAAGGGTTATGATCTAGTAGCGATAACAGAGACATGGTGGGACAGGTCACATGACTGGAATGTGGCCATGGATGGTTATGTGCTTTTTAGGAAAGATAGGGCAGGGAAGCGAGGTGGTGGAGTTGCTCTTTATGTGAGAGAGCAACTAGAATGTATTGAGTTTCGTGCAGGGGCTGATGAGGAGCAAGTTGAAAGTCTGTGGGTAAGAATTAAGAGGCAAGCAGGTGCGGGTGACACAGTTGTGGGGGTCTACTACAGACCTCCTGATCAAGGTGAGGAGGTTGCTTTCTGATGGCAACTGAAAGCAGCCTCACAACTACAGTCCCTGGTCCTCATGGGAGATTTCAACTACCCTGATATCTGCTGGAAGACTCACACAGCCAGCCTTTCACAGTCTAGGAGGTTCCTCCAGTGCATTGATGATAACTTCTTAATGCAAATGGTGGACAAGCCGACTAGAAGAGGAGCGCTGCTGGATCCTGTACTAACCAGCAAGGAGGGCCTTGTTGAAGCAGTGGTGGTCAATGGCAGCCTTGGCTGCAGTGATCATGAGATGGTGGAGTTCAGGATCCTGTGTGGAAGGAACAAAATACCCAGCAGGACCAGAACCCTGGACTTCCACAGGGCAAACTTTGGTCTCCTCAATCATCTATTAAGGGAAATCCCATGGGACAGGGTGCTAGAAGATAAAGGAGCTCAAGATAGCTGGTCAACATTCAAGGACCACTTCTTGCAAGCACAGGATCAGAGCGTCCCAATGGTTAGGAAATCTAGTAAGGGTGCTAGGAGACCTGCATGGTTAAAGAAGGAACTACTGGGCAAACTTAAGTGGAAAAGGAAAATCTACAGATCATGGAAGGAGGGGCTGGTCACGTGGGAGGAATATAGGACTGTTGTCAGAGGATGTAGGGAGGCAATTAGGAAAGCTAAGGCCTCCTTGGAACTTAACCTTGCAAGTCAGGTTAAGGATAATAGAAAGGGCTTTTTCAAATACATAGCTAGCAAAACTAGCACTAGAGGCAATATTGGCCCATTGAGGAATGAGGTGGGAGCCCTGGTGACAGAGGATATAAAGAAGGCAGAGGTGCTGAATGCCTTCTTTGCCTCTGTCTTCACTCCTGCAGGGTCTCCCTATGAGCCCCAGATTCATATAGCCCCAGAAGAAGTCAAGATAGAGGAAGAGTTTGACATGGTAGATGAGGATTGGGTTAGGGATCAGTTGAGTAATCTGGACATCCATAAATCAATGGGTCCAGATGGAATGCACCCAAGGGTGCTGAGGGAGCTGGCGGAGGTCATTGCTAGGCCACTCTCCATCATCTTCAGTAAGTCATGGGCAACAGGTGAGGTGCCTGAGGACTGGAGGATAGCAAATGTCACTCCAGTCTACAAGAAGGGCAAGAAGGAGGACCCGGGTAACTATAGACCGGTCAGCCTCACCTCCATCCCTGGAAAGGTGATGGAACAACTTGTTCTTGGCACTATCTCCAGGCACATCAAGGACATGGGGGTCATCAAGAGCAGTCAACATGGTTTTATCAAGGGTAAATCATGTTTGACTAACCTCATAGCCTTCTATGAGGAAATTACTAGGTGGATAGATGATGGTAGAGCGGTAGATGTGGTTTATCTTGATTTCAGTAAAGCATTTGACACCGTCTCCCACAGCATCCTTGTAGAAAAGTTGATCAGGTATGGGTTTGGTGACCAGGAAGTGAGGTGGATTAGGAACTGGTTGAAAGGAAGGAGTCAGAGAGTTGTAGTCAATGGGGCAGAATCTGGTTGGAGGTGTGTGACTAGTGGAGTCCCACAGGGGTCGGTACTGGGACCGGTGTTGTTCAACATCTTCATCAACGACCTGGATGAGGGTATAGAATGTACCCTCAGCAAGTTTGCTGATGACACTAAGCTGGGAGGAGTGGCTGACACACCAGAAGGCTGTGCTGCCATTCAGAGAGACTTAGATAGGTTGGAGAGTTGGGCGGGGAGAAACATGATGAAATTCAACAAGGGGAAGTGCAGAGTTTTACATTTGGGGAAGAACAACACCATGTCCCAGTACAGGTTGGGGGCTGAACTGCTGGAGAGTAGTGTAGGTGAAAGAGACCTGGGGGTCCTGGTAGACAGGAGGATGACCATGAGCCAGCAATGTGCCCTTGTGGCCAAGAAGGCCAATGGCATCCTGGGGTGCATTAGAAAGGGTGTGGTTAGTAGGTCAAGAGAGGTTCTCCTCCCCCTCTATTCTGCATTGGTGAGGCCACATCTGGAGTATTGTGTCCAGTTCTGGGCCCCTCAGTTCAAAAAGGACAGGGAACTGCTCGAAAGAGTCCAGCGCAGAGCTACGAAGATGATTAGGGGAGTGGAACATCTCCCTTATGAGGAAAGGCTGAGGGAGCTGGGTCTCTTTAGCTTGGAGAAAAGGAGACTGAGGGGTGACCTCATCAATGTTTACAAATATGTAAGGGGTGAGTGTCAGGGGGACGGAGTTAGGCTTTTCTCAGTGATGACCAGTGATAGGACAAGGGGTAATGGGTGTAAATTGGAGCATAGGAGGTTCAAGGTGAATATCCGAAAAAATTTTTTTACTGTAAGAGTGACAGAGCACTGGAACAGACTGCCCAGGGAGGTTGTGGAGTCTCCCTCACTGGAGACATTCAAAACCCACCTGGATGAGTTCCTGTGTGATGTACTCTAGGTGACCCTGCTCTGGCAGGGGGGCTGGACTAGATGATCTCTCAAGGTCCCTTCCAGCCCCTAAGATTCTATGATTCTATGATTCTATGATCCTGACACAGCTGTCCTGAAGCAATTCCTGCAGTGCAATAAGAGGTTCACATGGCAAAGCCTTTACAAATCAGAGAGATTAATACATTAATCACCCATAAAGGACATTTATAGTCATGTATCCAGAAATCTGGGTGGCTGCAGGTCTTCTCTGAATTTGAATTCTGTTTGAATTAGACCATTTATTATTCATGACTAAAAAATTTCCCAAGATTCAGTGCAGTATTAATAATTCTTGGCAAGTTTTTCAACTGGAAAGCTATGCCTACCTGCCTCATTTTTAAACCTTTTCCTACCTTCATTTTCCTTTACTATACTCTGTTCACCTGTTTTTCAAGAAGACCAGCAAGATGCAATAGAGCCCTGAACTTCCAACAAACTAAGCGCTTCACTCACTCAGCTCAGCAAAGCATATTTTTCCTTCTCATGTTCAACATCAGAGCTTCTCTGGTTCCTATTCACTGTGTTCAATGCAATTTTTGAAATATGGACACTAGTCATTCCTGTAATTTTTAATTAAGGACCCCATCAGGGTCAGTCAAATTCTACTATAAAATCCTTTTTCTTACTGAAGTGTCAAATGCACGTGAATGTTTTTGGACACACTAAAGCACAGGGGTTTTGCCCTTCACTTCATATTCCTCAATGACACTGTCTTTTTTCACAGATATTACGTCTCTCAGTCTTCAAATATGACAGGTTTTTACCACCGTTACATGTGACTTTCTTGAAATAGATGGTTTTTTGTGTTCTTTCAGCTTACCAACAGATCCCAGCTGTCCTGAATCTGTCCTATTATCTTCGGTATGGACACAAAGATCAGTATAATGGAATCAGAAGACTTTGTCTGCCAGTTGCTTCGTGTGTTCTTATGGGTGATTTACTCAACGGTTGAGATGCTGGATCAAGAACCAACCAGGACTGAGAAGCACATTTGCTCTGTGATGAACCTCCATGTGTAATTATGCTGTGATACAGCCTTTGGCCAGATGGGAGTCTAACCAGGCTGAACCATGTTGAACTCGTACCTTTGCATTTTTTTTTGAGTGCTGTGCAGGGCTGTGGTATAGAGTCAGGAAACTCTCAGATGTTACATCTATAACCCAAACAAGACAGTTCCTGAGGGAAAAAATGGTTATGTCTGATGTGACCTGATCTTTAAGATGTCATCATCTTTGTCTTTCTTTATCAAAGGTCTAGAAACTCAATCTTCTAAATTATTATGTGATTACGATTAATTATTTTTTTCTTTGTTCCCATCCTGATTTAGTATTTTTCTATTTGTTAACCCTTCCCTCTTTGTATTTAAAAATCTCCTTTCATTTTTGCTCTAAAACAGATATGTTAGAATCTGTTCTAAAAAGAGAAAATATTATTTTCCTTTCTAGATTGTGGAGTCAGGTCACTTAGAGGGCTATGCCTGAGAGATCCCCTTGTCAAATTTAGGGTGTCTGAAACTGTCCTGTCCTTCAGTTCCCTGAAGTTCATGGCCTTCAGCCTGGATGGATTGGGAATTCTGGATTCAAACTGACATGTAAAATCACAGCAAACCTCTGTCAAAGTTGTCAGCTGTTGGTTGGACTTCCTCTTTTGAGATTATATCAACTTCTATTTGATTTCTCAGTGAAACTCAAAAGGAATCCAGCCTTGCTTGAAGAAATCACAACCCTCAGAAGAATCTATTCTTGATTTTGAGAATTTATAGCTGTAAGAATTTTACTTTCCTTTGGCCTTTCTCACAAACATTCTGTATGGGTCAAGTGAGGAGTAACATGTGTGTATCACAAATAGTCAAACACCTTGACGTGCAGTCAGGGATTATCACCAGTTGTCCCCAATCATACAAAACTCAACTAGGGATTCAAAGCCATGAGAAGATGCTGATAACCTAAAATACTGCTGACTTTTTTTAAGCTACAGTACAGAAAGAGAAGAACCATAATCTTTTCCACTTCTCTTTTCCGCAATACTTCTCACTTTACTTCCTTTTCCCAAGTTTTTGGATGAAAGTTATAATAATTACTTTCTCTGGAGAAAAATACCCTGTGATTTACTGATCTTTGCATTGTAAACAAAGAGTTTAGGACGGAGGAATATTTTTAAAAATTCAAATAGCACAGCTCAGTTTTATTCCTTCTTTGATACTGTTCTTTTTTTTTGTTGCTACAGTGTGTGTGCACCATGTGAAAGTGAGGTTGCTATGGAAACTACTCATTATTTTTCAATAGTAGGCTAGCTACTTAAAAAAAATCCTACATCTTTTTAATCCCTGGAGAGTCCTAATTTATCCTGTACACAGACATTCCTTCTTGACAGCTCCTTTAATATTCACTGCACTGCAGTGCACATTAATCTGAACATGTCTAACAAATCCACAACTTACTTCTGAAATCAACTTGCCAGGAAAGTTGGTTCTAAAAAAACAGTCGTGGGTTTTTTTTGTGTTTTTGTGTGTGGTGGTGTTTTTTTTAACTCAGCTTTTACCTGCTTATATTTCTCTGAAATATTGGAGGTATGAACAGCAAAGCCAAGAGCAGACCTATGCAAGAGTCTTCCTGCTTAGAGAGCTAGACATATGGAAGAAAAAATAAAAAATCTTTTGCCTATACAAAACAGTAAAAGTTGCAGGAAGGGAGGATGGACCACAGTTAGAAGTGTTAGCCTGGAATTTGGGGTTAATTCCTTCTGGTGCCAAGGCTCCCCTGGCCAGCACAGGCAATATTCTTAGACTCTTCTTCCCTCAAATCACTAAAGCATGGTATTTGGAGCACTCCCTATTTGACAGGCTATATTCACCAGTGATCATCTCAAGCATTAAGGTACCAAACCACAAAAGCAAAGCTGGTGGGTGGGAGTGAAGGCACTTGTCAGAACTCCAGACTGTCATCATGTACATCTTACCAATCCTCTGCTTAGACATCATACTTTCCCTCCTGTTGGTGGTTTTTTTGTGGTTTCCTTTTGTTTGTTTGTTTGTTGTTGTTTTTTCTAAGAAGCAAATGAAGTAGTTATTAGTTATGAAGCAATTAACTCCTTCCTACCCAAATCTTTCTATGTAATTTGTCTAAGTGAAAGAATGTTTTTGGTTGAAGGGCCCAATTTCAGAACATCCATCGGTGCCTAAAAGAGGCTCCTCAAAAAGAGTTGTCCCTCTCAGACAAAACATTGCTTCCCTCCCAATGTGACTTCCAAAATATTCATTCCTCTCCGTGGATCTGACTATTCCCACATTTCTCACAAGTTACTTGAGGCAGAACAGCAGCATCTCAGTGGAGCAGCTCTCATCAGAACAAGAAAGAAAACTAAAAGAGCTACAGTAGCTCTTCAGTAGCCAATTCTCTCCTCTCACCCCTGCTATCTTAGGTATGTCTGAAGCATGGGCAGCACTTCCTTAGATTACTGCAGAAACTAATTGCTTTGCTAAACGACAGAACTTATCTAATAATATATACTAAACAGCAACAGGAACTCTAGAGTTTAATGAAAGCAGAGTTAGGCTAACACAAAAATAATCTATCTCAAGTATTTCAAAGACTACAAACAACATGTTCATGGTTGTCACTGTGACTCCTTTCGTTTTTTTCAGTGACATTTTCCTCTAAATAACCCGGCACATGTTGAATATGTGAAAACCCATGTAAACCTGATCAAAATCCAGCCACGGCTGAGAGCAGCTAAATTGAAACTTTTAAAGTTATCAGGTACAGATCTAACTCTTTCTATAAATAATCAGCTTTTTCTTCAGGGATTTTTAAATTTAATCAGTTTTATTTTTATTCCCTGCCTATAGTCCTTGCACTGTGCCACTTATTCTAATTGTAACAAAGGAAAAAGATTGGGGGGCTTATGTCATTCAACAAACTTTCCTACTGCTCACAGATATTACCTATGAATATCAGATAACATAAATAGCTCAATAATTTGTCACATGGACTCTGGAAAGTTTAAAGCCTCATATGTCTTCATTCAGGTAAAAGATTGCCAACATACTAAATATTCTCTCCAACCTTTTAGTTTGGTACTTATTACAACGCTAGGACAAGAAATGTATTTATTCTTGTTCATTGCCATTGAAACTCCTTCCTGCAACAGTTTTTGGTTTTTTCCTGACCTCAGCTCACAAAAATTCCCCAGGATGCTTTCTGCATTGCAATTTTGCTTTCTTGAACTCTGCTACTTTTTTAACATTTCCCAAAAGAGATAACATGGCCAGTGATGATTTTCAAAACTACATTTATGAAAATAAAACCAAAATCCCTGAACCTACAAAGCTCATAAGAATATTCTAAATACCTTAAATGAACTTAAGAGTTGGTGGTACATTGTAGGTGGAAACCCAGAAAGAATGATCCATTTTTTTCAAGCAGATCTAGGTAAGAAAGTCAACGTTGAAACTGAGAACAGCTGAAATAAGGTGGGGACAGCAGGAGGGGGCAGAGGAGAGGAGCTAGTGTAAGTATTGATGCACTGACGTCTCCAAAATTCCTCCTTCGGGGCCCTGTAGCTCTTCCCTGAGCCTGATTTCTCTTAGCAGAAAGAATTTCTACTCAGCAAACCCTGCCCTCTGCTGACTAAATGCCATTAGTACGATACATATATACACATTTAGGTTTTGCCTCTTTGCACAAAGATTGCCATGAAAAATGCAAGCAAAAATCCATTCAGTAGCAAGCTTTGGATTTTATTTATTCCCTTTTAAGGTCTTCATACATTTTATTTTATTTTTTTTTTACTTCTGTTTCAGGGAAATGTTCATGTTACCTACACTAAGGATCATCGTGCATTTTGTATACAAACAAAGTGGCATATTCACCCCTCTTCTATGAAAACAACTTCTCTTTCCAGACTGATCACACAGTCCCATGGAATTATTGTCCAGCCTCATCCTTCTGTCACCAAAAGACCAAATGTCTCAGTCAGTTCAGGCTGCTCTGTAGAACAACATCCTTAAGCCCATCTCTGACCCCACACCTGCAAAGCTGAGACAAATATTTCACACACCAGGCATTGCTACTTTGAAGTCAAGAGACAAGAAATGATTGGCATAATCAGGGTCCTAAACTTATCCCATTTGTACAATTGTGAAATTTATGAATTTGTACAAATTGTAAAATCCCAGAAATGTACATGATGTTTAGCAAAAGCTTTTTTTAAGACTTCATATTCAACAGCTGTATTTAAGGCCAAAAAGCAGGAAAATATGTTTCTATCTGAACTACGTAAACAGTGTATGCCTCCCTCCCAATGTGCAAAACCTGATGTGACTGTAGCATCTATACCTTTAGGTTTGCTATAAACAAAAATCCAAGCAGTCATCAAAAGCAAAATAGCACTGAGGGGACAGAGATGAGCAGGTCACTGGATTTTTAGATCAGTGGTCAGAGTTTACCAATGGACTGGCAACACTGCTGAGAGGTGCCAGGTGTTTGCACTGCATTTCTCTTTCAAAACTGAGGAGTTACCAGGATTTTCAGTGTTGGTTTTTTTTCCCCTGCAGATTAGTAGGCAGCAGCAAGGCTTGGCACAAAGCTTGTCATGCTGAGACACATCTGGACAGGCAGGTAGAAAGGTGGGGGAGAGGCCCATAAATCACAACTTCTTCTCTGCCCAATGGCTCCATGCCACAACCTGCTGTTCTCAGGCTGGGAGCTGCACTGTGCAGGAAGAGTTGGGTGACAGGTTGCAGGTAAGTCTTGAAAACAGGCTCCAGGTGACCCACAGAGCACTCAGCTGGGACTGAACAATAGCTAAAAGACTGGAAACAGCTGGGAAAACTGGTTAACTGTATTTCTATTGCTCTCATTTCAGCAGGAGCCATTTGCTGCATGGTGCTAACACTGTAGCTACAAAGATGGGTTGAGAAGGTGTTCAGCTGACTCCCAAGCCTTTTAAAAGTCACCCTGCCTTCTCCATCCTTGGCAAGTCAGCGAGGCTGTTCCTCTGCCCTCAGAGGATTTGCTGGGAAAGCGAGACACCTGCAGAGACCCAACTCTGCAAGAGCAGTGTGAGTCCTCCTGCTGCTGCTGCTCCCGGGATGAGCCATTCTGCACAGCCCACTGCAAGGGATGTGACACATGTGAGAGCAAGGCCATCTTCCTAAGGCACCAGATGGAGGCAAAGCAGGCACGAAAAACAAGTAAAGCAGTAAGAACAACAGAGCTCAAAGCACAATCAAGAGAACAATTATCAACCCAAGAGGAAAGACATTTTATGCCCTGCTACTTTCTCTCAGTCACAGCCCTACTGCTAATTAGAACAGATACAATTTTCAGGCAGAGTATGATTTTCAAGTTGATGGTGTCCTTAAAAACCTTTTCTGGCTTTCAATTGTTATTCATAGCACAGCAGTTTGTTATCACTTACCCTGACTCAGCAAAGCTCTTACATGTGCTTGGTTTTAAACACATGCTTAAACCAGTATGTTCTGAGAACATGGGTCTTCTGCTGAGTCAAGAGGCCTATGAAGAATTACTGAAGCCCCTGATCCCGAACCTGGGAGGCAGCAGGGACTTGCTGCACACAGAGCACACAAGGGTCAGGTGAGTCTCTGGGGCTGTGGGCATGATTCATGGAATTATAGATTGGTTTGGGTTGGAAGAAGCCTTAAAGACCATCTAGTTCCAACCCCCCTGCACGGGCAGGGACAAATCCCACTAGACCAGGTTGCTCAGAGCCCCATCCAGCCTGACCCTGAACACTTCCACAGGGCAACCTGTGCCAGTGTCTCACCAGCCTCACAGTGAAGAGGGTAATATCTGTCTTTCTAATATCTAACCTAAATATACTTTCTTTCAATTTAAAACCATCCCCCCATATCCTATCACTGCCTGCCCTCTAAAGCTTTTTTGAAGGCCCCTCCAGGTCCTGGCAGGCTGCTATAAGGTCTCCCCAGACACTTGGGTGATTGATGCATGCATAAGGTACATGGGCAGCTGGACTAACCTCTAACATTCTGTGATTCTGTGATGTGGGCACCGACTCAAACTAAGTCAATGAGACACTGAACAGGCTCAAATCTGCTATGGAGCTAAAGAGGTGTCATCCATTAACAGGTGCCAGAGAACTAGCAAATATGGGGCACAAGTAGCACTTGGACCAGTGGGCAAAGCCAGAGCACCCTGCCATTTAAGTGGCCATTACTACAAGCTTAGGTAATTAAGTTCAGCACAGTCTTCTACAGAAAGATCTCATAACAGGAGGACAAATCTTACTAGCCAGGGAGATGAGCTCTGTCCCTTTCAAATGCCTTGAGGATGATGAAACACCAGGAGGCAACAAAAAAACCTATGATCTTCTAAATGTGGCACCTGCCTTCTAAAAACAGGACTGAAATTGCCTAGCAAAAGAGAAAAATAACACCCAATGTGGACAGTAGCTTAGGCCCTGAATTTGCAGTCAGTGTACAGACAGTGTGGCTTCATCAGCTTGTGCAATCTGCTGCTGCAGACAGCAGTGCCAGTGCGAGGGAGGGTTGCAGCTGCTGCAAGGATCATCAAATTGGTGATTTACTGAAGACATGCTGGATGGCTTGGAGACAGAGAAGATTTCTTTACTGCTGACAATGTTGAGCAATGTTCCTAGTACTAAAGTACTGGAAAAGGAGGGAGAAAAAAAAAAAAAAGAGTTTACTAGTACTTGTCTCCATTCTGTCACTTGCTTTATATTCTGTTTTTTGTTTCTTCATCTGCACCTGCCACAAATTCCTGGCTGTTGTTGTAAGGCCTTTTTACCTGTACACCAGTGCCCAAGGGATACAAGCTGTATGCAGGGTTTGCCTTCTGTCAGAGGATCTCCAGAGGGCACAATCAGAGGGTGTGAGGGAACACTGTGATCTCCATTTCAGTGACACATCCTATTCATGCTATTTTAATTGTGGTTTAGTGGCTCACAGCCAAGGCAAGGAGTGAATTTCAGGGCAGAAGACAAACAGCTTTTTACTTTCATTCCAGTTCTTGATACCAGACATGGCTTCAAATCACTATATAACTTGGAAAATGCATTACAATTCACAAGTATACCAGCCTGGTGGCAAAACCACTTGGACGAAAAGCATCAACACGTATCTATTCATTTCGCCTTTTTCTGTGCATTGTCCCTTTCTCTCTCTCTCTTTCTCATTTTGTCTTGCCTTTCTTCTATCTTCTCGTCTTTTCCTGGAAATTTGGAGAACATCTACAGCAGCAGCTTGAAACTCATGAGAATTTTACACAATTCTCACCTGGGAGCTAAAAAATCAAAGTCAAGTCTGTGTCACACTGCTTAGGAGAGACTGGTGCTTTCCCTCTCCACTCCAGCACAAACTCACAGCATGAGGACATGAGAAGCAGCAAAACTGGGATAACACACATTCTCAGGAGGCAGCACATTAACTTCACGGTAATGAATGACGAAGTTTGCTGACAACACTAAGATGAGTAGAGATGTTGACACTCTAGAAGGGAGAGCCACCCTCCAAGATGACCTAGGCAGACTGGAGGAGTGGGCTAGCAGGAACCAGATGAAGTTCAATGGGGAAAAGTGTAAGCACCTGGGAACATGTAACCCAGAAGTGCAGTTCACACTGGGATCCACCTGGCTGGAGAACAATCCTGTGGAAAGGGATCTGGGGGTCTTAGTGGATAACAGGCTCAACAGGAGAGAACAGTGCACTGCAGCAGCAAAGCCAAAATGATGCTGGGCTGCATCAGCAAGGGCATCACCAGCAGAGATAAAGAAGTCATCATCCTGCTTTACTTGGCACTTGTCAGACCACACCTGGAGTGTGTGGTCAGTTTTGGTCCCCACTCTACAAGAAGGATGCATACAGGCTGGAGAGGGTGAAGAAAAGGGCCACAAGGATGATCAGAGGACCTGCCATATGAGGAGAGGCTGAGAAAACTGGTTTTTCTCAGCCTTGAGAAGAGAAGACTTCAGGGAGACCTTACTACAATGTTCCAGTACTTCAAGAGTGGCTACCAAGAAGCTAGAGACTCCCTATTTACAAGGAATCACATGGAAAAGATGAGTGGTAATGAGCACAAGTTGCTCCTGGAGAGATTCCAATGGGACACAAGATGAAAAATTTTCACCATGAGGACAATCAAACACTGGAATAGTCCCCCAAGGAAAGTGGTAAATTCCCCCCCATTGGACAGTTTTAAGTCTCAGCTGGACAGGGTGCTGAGCTATCTCATATAAACTATAGTAGTACCTAGAAGGGTTGGACCAGATGATCCTTGAGGTTCCTTCCAACCTGACATTCTATGATTCTGTGATAATCTTGTCTGCCCTCCTTATCTCCAATCCCCATTCCCTGTATTTTAAACATACTGCTAATGCAATCCAGAGACTTCCAGAATATCCAGACCTCTGCTGTTCACCCTCACTTGGGAAAACCATCCGGGTTCTTGACCTCACTGGTAAAAAATGTACACTTCTTGCTTAGAATAGTTTGGGAAATATACTGGATTGCTCTGACTGGACATGAGGTCTGTCAGTCCCAGTTTCTCTCACTTTGCTAAACAGTAATCTAGACTGTAGAGGGGGAGCCCCATTACTTGATCTACTGAGCTAAAACACAAGGGAAATTATTCCACCATGTCCCCAAAAATAGAATTACACCACTGATGTCTCAGAAAGAAAGGGGATAGGGGCTGACCAGGTCATATGTGGAAATACAGAAGTGATGGCTTCACTGCAGGGGTAGGGCAAGAAGAGGAGGGGGATGTTAGGGTCACGGGTGTGCTGGAACAGCAATGCTACCATTCTTTTCTCCTCTTCCAAAGACTTCTTCATTTCTTCCTTTTCCCTTCCCAACTGCAGACAGCTAAACTGTGAAGCTCATTGCCCCAGGCTGCTGTGTATGCCAGAAGTTTGTATGTATTTGTATGAAAAATCCAGTGACACAGCCTTGGGCACAGAAACATCCTCAGCCACAGGCTGCTGGGAAGACACATGGAGGAGCTACACAATCTGCTTACATTAGTCTAATATTCTTTCTCTAGGCAACCACTATTGACAATTGTCAAAGAGATTAAAAAAAAGAAAATATTTTGACCTTTGGAGTGACCCAATATGCACTCTGCTGTTTTTTTAATACTGGAAAGTACTTGGTGACTTCAGTTTTCTTTTAGAACCTCTGTGCCTGAAATCATAAAAGCAAATCAGTAAAGGCTTTAAGGAAACTTAGAAATGTTTAATCTTCTGATTATCTTCAGCAAATCTCAAACTGTGGAGGCTAAAGTTTACAGATGCTGGGAATCAGAAGTATTGATGCTGCACACCTTTCAGTACCTACATGCTCTATTTCTTCATAAACATGTCTTCTCCTGATGTCCTATGCCAGGAAGAACCTGGGAGGCAGTAGCAATAGAGTTAGGCATTGCTCTGGATGCTCCACTCAGCCTACCTCTGTAATAAAACAGCCTGTGTATGTCTTGACATGACACACTACCTGGTCTTGTGATGCAACGGGGATCATGATGTGAATCTTCCCAGTGCCTCCATATCCTGTGCACCTTCTCAGCAGCAACATGGAAGTAGAAAAGTAAAGATTTGGCAAAGCTCAGTTACACCTGATGTTTATCCCCAGGAGAGAAAGCAAGCTGTGCAGGACACTTCCAGATGGCAAACCAGACATGCACAGTAGAAACTGCAAAACAAGCCCTGTTGACCTGCTAGCACCAGATCATCAATGTTGAGCCCAATCCTTCTTTGGGGATTTCCACTGACTTTGTTCCTTAAAACAAATGGGTTCACTACTCTGTACATTGATCTGGAAAGTGGCAGTTGAGAGGAATGGCAGAGTAATGCCAAAACACAGAGCATGAGTAATCCCATTCATGGTGTCTAAATACAGCACCTATAAGTGGGGCTCCACCAAAACCAACCCCTGCTGTGGCCCTCACAGAACAGTATTTCAAAATGCCTCCAGAGAGAGATTAATGCATACGTGGTCAGCTGGTTTGCTTTAAACTGAAACCCACAGCTTAGATCACAGGGTCATGCTCAACTCCTGCAGCTGGCCATGAACAATTTATGTTTCCTGGTCCATACACAGCTAAGAGGCACAGAACAGGGCTTGTTCTATTAAATGAGGGGCTCATTGGGACTCTAGTCACAAAACAGGCTACTTCAGGGATGTCCACATTCAAACACAAGGATGTATTATAGAGAAAAGCTTGCTCTGGAAAGATAGGAGATAACCTCCTTGGTTTCATCCCTCCCCCATCACTTCAAATGCATTAAGAAGTCCAGCTGAAAAACGTTTTGTCCAGTGGAGTAACATCAGGGGCATCCTGTGAAGTGTCTGTTTGAAAAGCAAACCTAAGCACACCAGGAAAAGCCAGTGTTAGCTGCAGTACTGAGGATCTACAGATGTATCTGGTGAAGCACTAGATCTCTTCAAATCAGTTTGTCCAGAAGCTATGAATTTCAAGTTAACCACACCCAAAGTTGCCTAGGTGAGGTTACCATTGACCCTTATACCCCCTCAATAGGAAGGAGAAATTAATCTCTTCCTCTTCATCAGTCAGCATTTTTTTCTGCACATATTCCCAGCCCGTTCTTAGTCCTTTTACCACCATAACTGTATTTTTGCTTCTGCTTTTTCTCTCAATAGGCTGTTGTGTTTCATTATACATCTATTGTAACTTTTGGGCAAGAGAACTGATTGTTCTATTCCTTACTTA
Organism: Chaetura pelagica; assembly: GCF_000747805.2. Classification (NCBI taxonomy): domain Eukaryota; kingdom Metazoa; phylum Chordata; class Aves; order Apodiformes; family Apodidae; genus Chaetura; species Chaetura pelagica. The sequence continues at coordinate 57,463 of NW_009953074.1, forward strand.
CTCTTCTTTCCCTTTATCTTTCTTTTCTCCTTGAATTTCATTTGTGGTCTGCACATGGAAGCCATGAATCCATCCTTTTGGTGCCCAATGTGCAGTTTTCTAGGCCAGCTCCACAGAGACACTTACATGCCAAAGCCCTGCAGAGTTCAGTTCTTTCACATAATCAGACTCTAATGTTCAAGCAAGTTGTTCTTACTGTTTGTAACACACATTGTCATGATTTTAAAGAGCAGTACATTCTAAACCTCTGCTTTCTGTTAAAACTATGACAGAAACTACTAGAAGTGAGCTTGTTTATTCAAACTGCAGCAATATCATTCCGTGGAACTTCAATCCTCACCAGTCCCATAGACAAACAGGAAATTTACTGGTTCCTAAGTGGTAAGAATTAATTTTAATTTCATTACAAAAGATATGATCAGGGAGAAATAAATTGAGAAACACAGTATATCTTCATACTTGGTGACAGGACTTTGCAGACCACACTTGCTTTGTTCTAGCAAGTTGAGGTCCCTGGAGTGGTTAAGTCCCAGCAGCAAGTTCAGCAGCGTTGGGTGTGCAAATACAAACTTCTTGTATCTTGCAGCCATAAGGAGCCCACAGTGGGCTTTGTGCTGCCAGGACTAAACTCCTACCGGCACCCAGTAAAAATAGGCTTTTATCAGACACAGCTACACCTACAGGAGTTGCAGTTCTACCTCCACGGTTGCAGCAATTTCATAAAAAAAAACCTTTCCAGAAGTAAGACAAGGGTTTTTTGTGAGAATAAATGTCAAAGGTAGGAAAAGAAGTGAAAAAGGAAGTGACATTAGCACAGCCCCACATTTATCAAGCATCAGTTTCTTCCCCTTCCATGTATTTTGAATGACAGAAGGGTTTTCAGGCTCACAGCAAAGATCAATGTCTGAAATCTGAAGCCAGACAAATTCAGACAAATTCAAGTGAAAAATGAGGCACGCAGTTAAGAGCAAAGTGATTAACGACTACATGACTTTAACACCTTGATGGATTCTCTGTCACTGGGGCATACTCAGATCAGACTGGATTTTTTTTTTCTGATTACACTCTATCTCAAACAGTTCCTCAGCTCTAAGCAGTCATAATTAATGGAAGATCATGATCTGCAGAAGGAAGGTGACAGACAGACAATTTCAGAACAATTCAACCTCAGGTAACATGTTACTGTTTCAAAGATGCCTTTCAGCCACAACCAGCACAAACACTCCATGTATTGCTGGACCATGCATGGACAGGATGAGACAGTTATGGTTCCATCAGCAGCTGCCACACAGCCCTGGCAGCACAGGATTCAGAAGTGGCCTCATGCAAACTGTTCAACAAGGCCAAGCACAAGGTTCTGCACCTGGGTTGGGCAATCCCAAGCACAAATACAGGCTGGGTGGAAAATGGATCAAAAACAGTCTGGAAGAGAAGGACTTGGGGGTGATGGTGGATGAGAAGCTCAGCATGAGCCAGCAAGGTGTGCTTGCTGGCCAGAAACCATGCCCTGGGCTGCATCAAAAGAAGTGTGGCCAGCAGGGGCAGGGAGGTGATTCTCCCCCTTAACTCAGTTCTCATGACACCCCATCCGGAGTACTGTGTCCAATTCTGAAGCCCCAACATAAGAAGGACAGGGAGCTCCTGGGGAAAGTCCAGAGGAGGGTCATGAAGATGATCCAAGGGCTGGAGCAGCTCTGCTCTGGATACAGGCTGAGAGAGTTGGGGCTGTTCAGCCTGGAGAAGAGAAGGCTCCAGGAGACCTTAAAGTGCCTTCCAGTGCCTGAAAGGGCTACAGGAAAGCTGGGGAGGGACTTTTTACTAGGAGATGTGATGAGAGGACAAGAGGTAATGGATTCAAACTGGAAGAGGGGAGATTAAGATTAGACATTAGGAGGAAATTCTTTAGTGTGAGGGTGGTGAGACACTGAACTGGTTGCCCAGGGAAGTTGTGGAAGCCCCATCCCTGGAGACATTCAAGGTCAGGCTGGATGGGGCTCTGAGCAACCTGGTCTAGTGGGAGGTGTCTCTGCCCATGCAGGGGGGTTGGAACTAGATGATCTTTAAGGTCCCTTCCAACTCTAATAGTTCTATGATAAGCAAGCAGTATAACTACCCGTTGGCAGCTGATGTGCAGCAACTGCCTTTCTGCATACTCTTCACATATGGCAAATGTAAGGAAATTTGGATTAGTTTAGCCTTTACAGGACACTTACTGCCTGAGAGCTGCCACTTAACAGCTCACGTGCCTAAACCCTGTCATTTCTTCTTTATCAGGTAGGTGCAAGCTCATTGCATACATTAGGCACGCAATCTGCCCTTGCTTACATTAAATATGCCAGCAATTTTCCAGCAATGAAGCTAATTCCTGTTCTTTCCAACACAGGAGCTCAGGGTGATTGGGGAATATTGAATATTGTCTCATGCTCTGAGAGCTACAAGTTCTTTGCTGATTTGGTATCTGTACTCAAAACCAGACTCAAATGCAGCAAAATCTTGTGACCTGAAGATCAGATAAACTGAATGTAATTATGGAAAATGGTGAATGGATCTACTTTATTTATCCAGGTAGTTCCAAATTACTCCTGTTGGCATAGGACATGGCACTGAACACTGCTCTGTTTGATCTTAAATCTACAACTTACTGTCCCTGAATGCAAGGTACTAAATATCTGCAAACTACAAAGAGAATTTGAACTTTCTTTCCAGAAAGACTTCTCAACAACCTCACCCTTAGGAAGCTTTCTTCCAAACTGACCACACCTTAACACTTGTTTTCCTCTTTATGGCCAACACTGTGCAATTCTTTTTTCCAAAAGACATTTAAATCCTCAGACTACAAATAGGAATAGTTTCTTCTGCATTAATTCATAAACCTGCATTTGTTCCTTTTCATTTTCCTCCTCAAATTTAGTCCTTTGAGCCACTCAACACACAGATAAAATTCTGTTTTCCAGGTACATGAACTTTCACCAGCCTCAGATATTTTGTCATATAAACTATTTAAAAAAATAATCCTGTGATGCAGCATTTCTCTCTTACCTGGAGGACTACTGGTTTCCATTAAGCAACAATGAGCATTTCTTTCTTTTGACTCCTCTAGGAACTGTTCTAAAATGCTAAGAATATCCTGTTTGATTACAAGCAGGAAAATCCTCTAGGTATGTTAAATCAGCTCTGAAGTTGTGCCTAAACTTAACTCAGACAAGATAACCCACAGAGCAAGATGATGAATAGGAGACAGATTCCAATTAGTCTTTCTCAGGAATAAAACCACTGAAGATACAAAAGATAAATATCTCTTGAAATGTTTCAGTAGAAATAAACTGTGTGCAGTAATAACTAGAATAACATCAAATTCAGAACATGTATGAGAACAAGAAGGATCATGAAAAAATAGCTGTACCTTTTTATTTCTTAACTTGTTAACTTGTTAATTGTTGGTTTTGTGGACACTGCTTCTTTCACATTAGCTGTTTTTTTTCCCTACTGCTAGACCTCCTGGAATTTCATCTTTGTATATCCCAGGCTAAAGATTTTGGAAATATGCTGGGAGAGGAAACTGTCATTCTTCTCTACATGAGCTGATCCAGTTTGCATGGAATACTGAAATTATTATGTAGGTCAGAGAACAATAACAGTTCTCTACCATGGAGTCTAACATACTCTCTTGGGAAATCGGATACCTAGGTTTAAAAATTTGCCCCTGGAAATGTTTAATTATCTCTACAAGGTGGTATGGCTTATATAAGGCAGACCCATAAAATCCTGTGTCTAAGTGACTAGGAAACTTTCTGAAAGAGGTTTTGACCCATCAGGACAAATTGATACAACTCCCTCCTTCTCCTTTTTAATTTGGTCTTAATTTAGTTTTTAATTTTAATTTAGTCTTTAATCTAACTTTTTTATGGCCAAAACTGTCCATAGAGTCATGAAAACCTTGCCAGTTTCATGAAAAATGAAATTACACAGTTTGGAAAAAAATTACATTGAATTTGGAAAGTAGCTCAGATAAGTTCACCCAATGATCCCAGCACAAACCACACCCTCCTTGTGCCAGAAACTGTATGAATACCAGAGAAGGGTAAGTTCTACAAAAAAACCCCTCTAATTAAAGTATGATACAAAAGACAGATGCATGCCTAAGAGAAAGGGATAGTAGAATTGTGTCAGAGACAGTTGTCCTAATTTCCTAATGAGTCAGGAAGAAATTACCAAAATAAGCCCTTTGTTATCAGAAAATAATTCAGCATTCCCAATACACTGTGTAGTTGGGTGTCTGGGCAGCTCTGAAACTACAAAGAAAAGCTGGACTTATTTCCCTGCAATAGCAGATTCTTAGAGAGGATGAGAACAAAACTATTCCCAGTTACTCCATGAACTCAACAGTCTGTAGTCAGACTCTCCTTCTTGTAACCTACTGGCAAAACACTGGAGACTCCATTTGCTGTCGTGTAATGTCATCTCTTGCTTTCCTGCTTGCATGTTTAGCACAGGGCTGCTTCTGTGGTCTTGGTGGTCTGAGGGCATAAAAGAGATGGGGTTTGTAGGAGGAAGTGTCATTAAGTCAACTGATGTAAGAGAAGAAGGCTTCAAATATGATGGGCTCATGAACTTGAAAGTTTTACCCACAAGACCAGTTACCCTAATAAAATTTCTCCCTATGAGTCTTGCTTTAAAACTAAGCATGGCAGAATATTGAGGGTCTATATAGAACTGTTAAAGTCTAACATAACATTAATTTAGCCCTGTCTGCAAGCACACAGGAGTTTCCACTACAATTTCCATTGCCTCATGAGAAGGAATTAGTAGGGCCCACAGTGACATGCATGGCTGAAAAGAAACAGCATGCAGTAAGTGGAGCACTGAGCTGGAAAGAGGAAGGCAAGTTTCCATAACTAAACAAATGGACTGACACTCTGAAGACACAGATGGCTTCCCTGTCTCTGACAGACCAGATTCTGTAATGCTGAGCAAAACATATAAGCAGAATCCTGCTAAGTGAGCACAGTGTTACTTCACACACGTTCACCTCTGGAACTTCTGATACTATTTGTAGAAATGGTGAGGGTCAGCATTGTCACTGAGGTCACAAGCTTGTGCTTTGGACTCCCATAAGAACAATCCCCACATTCAGGTATTCTCCACATATTAAGAACTCTTCCTCACTTTGCTATCTTTAGCATGGGAACAAACTCCTCATCATGCTCAGCAGCTGCTCTGAGAAAACAAAGTCACTGGGACTTGAGACACATTAAAATACTGTGGCAATAATGCTAGAGAAGAGCTCATGAGAAAATTAAACAGCATCTGAAGAGAGTGTAGATTAAGTCCTAGGGCCACACATTAAATAACAGGGGGGAAATTAAATGTGAAGAGCCTTTCCTAAAATCACTGTGAGCCCAGGAAGATGTGTCCTGTGCAAAAAAACCCAAACCAAACCAACAGTTACATGCAATCATTTTTAAAAAGTAAAGGAAACAAAACAAGGAAACAAAAGTAATGAATACAAGAAAGAGTTGAATGAAGGGTTTCACTAGTGACTTGAAGTCCAGCACTGCTTATATTTTTTGAATGCTTGATGTGATGTTGGTTTTTGATTGTAATACCATGCAGAGCTAGTTAAAGGAGCCCTGGACAACCTCTATCAGCCACTGAAAATTTACAGTCATGTGAGTAATCAGTAGATAAATTAGTTCTGACTAATATGAATGAGCAGCAGCTGGAAGCTGGCACTGCAGCAGCTCAACACAGCACTTGCAGTACCTCATGTTCCTTCAAAGAGTAATACATTGGGCCCTGCCCATACAGCCTTGGCACCAGGGAAGCCCATCCCTTGGGCAGACACAGCCCTGGGGAGGCACTGACTTGGAGCAGATGCATGTTTGGTGCCATGGGAAATTCCAGCTCCAATAACCACGCAAATCCCGAGTTTTCAACATACAATAGCACTTTCGAGTAGTATAATGATCTTTGCTGTCTTGAGAAGCAGAAAAACAGGCAGGAGTTTTACTGCTTCACAGTTTGGATGTTGAGTGAATTATTTCTACTGCAATGCCTTCTAGCCCAGGGCTCAGAAAAACCATCAAGAATAGAAAGCATGTGTAAGATTATAGGATATAATAAGAATGCTTCATTTTAACAGCAGTGTAGAAACAATATTAGATGGCTTTTATTGTATAAGCAAAACCTTCTGGAGAATCCACCCAACATCACACAGGGATTTAAAAGCTCCTGAAAAATTAAATGGCATGCAGGAACAGAAGCTGGCTCTCATGTGCTACAGCCATGGGGTTTGCTGCCTTCCTCCTCAGATGCAACATGCTTTCCCTCTGCTGCTGGGATAACTGGAGATTGCTTTGCCAATTCCCACCACATCAACATACCCACTGCCTCGTGCAACCAAACCACTTCTTCCCATTTGTAAGAAGCCGTTACTTGCATCCTCTGCCTCTAACCACACAGACACAGCATCACCACCTCTTCCTCAGCACCATTTCAGAAAGCACTACTTCTGCCTTTCCCTCCTTGCATGGTCCAAAAAGGGAGAGGGTCCTTCTCTGCCACTGTGAAATAACTGGTAGGAAATTTGCTGCCTCAGAGTAGCTTTGCTACAATACCTACCTTCACAAGGGTGCCTCTCATGACTTCATTTGAAGCAGTGGCTGCACTAGTTGTAAACAAATCTATGCCACGGGTCAAATTTTCAAGTGTTCAGGGCCAGACTCAATAAGGACACAACTGTTCACAAGTCAGGCACTGCCATTCAGACACCGTCATCATTCTGAGCTCACTCTGAACTTGAAAAAACAGCATTAGAAGTACTGAGTGGAAGAAGCTAAAGAAGAGTTACCTGGCATGTGTGGTACCCCTTCTTGTTCATTTTTTACACTCACCATCTGCTGAGGAGCACAGCCCTATATTTCATCCCTCTTCCCACCACCACACACCCTCTCCCTCAGTTTCCTTTCCAACTCACCCATCTCATCTGCATTCAGAAAGGACAAGAGAGAGGACATCCCCTCTGAGCCTGCAGCAACAGCCAAGAGCTCACCCTGGGAGATGGGGTTTCAAACAAGGCTGAGATCCAAACCCAGACTTCTCACTAGATGAATGCACCGGCTACTAAAGCATCATGTGACAAGAGGGGCAGTTTCTCCTCTCCAGGAAGTTTCTAAAATACTGGATGTTTGCATGTTAAACCCACTCTGACTGCAATGAGCCACTAAAAGGCACTTGGTGTGTTCCTAGATGAAGTGAACCCTTGCTCTGCTATTTTCAGCTTCACAGAGGGACTTTCATGGACTTGGGTACTAGAGCTGAACAATATTGTCACACAAACAGCACTGCTCTTGTGGCTTAGGGATCATCTCTATTAAAAAGGTAAATATCCAGAAAGTTTCTTCAAAGTCCAAGCTATTTTTCAGGATCATTTAGATGTATTAAACTACTAAATTCTCTTTAGATACCCAAAACTGTAATTGACATTATCTGAAGAGATCATGTATTCATATTACACTATACTGGTCCTATAATACGACACAGACTGATGTTCTTCCAACAGCTTCTCAGCCATAGGCTTTCCACTGCAACCTGTCTTTGTTGCTGAGACAGGCAAAACTACTGTCTGTAAACGACTCTGGAACTCTGTGCAGGAAAGTTAAAGCAAAGTACTCTGGAGAAACAAGAAAATACATCTCTACAACAATAAGGGGAGAAGAACTGTTCTGAGTTAGACTTGCCCGCACAGACCATTTGCAACTTCAATGTCTAGAGATGCTGCTGCCCTTGTAGTGACAGACCTCTTAATATCTTGCCTTTTGAAATGGAAAAGTGTTTGTCTTACAGAGGAGGTAGCCAGAAAACCTTAGCAAATTAATATCATAGAATCATAGAATGATTTTAGTAGGAAGGGACCTTAAAGATCACCTTGTTCCAACACCCCTGCATGCCAGGGACACCTCCCACTAGATCAGGTTACTCAGAGTCTCATCCAACCTGCCCTTGAACACTTACCAGACACAGTTTGTTTAAAATGCAGCATTCCAGGCATTCTTGAATAAACTTGACCAAACGAAAACCTTAACAATATATGCAAAGGGTGGATGCAGCCCTATACAACTCACTTTTCTTATAAACATGGGGTGTAATAATCTCTACCCCTTCAGGAAATTCTTCTAAAAGACATTTAGCCTGCATCATTAAAACTGAAGTTCTTGTTACCTAGCTGGAGGCAGAGACCTCTTCACTGGCTGCATGCAAAATTTCAATAAATTAAGTTGTAAAAAGGGGACTTTATGTTTTCTCTACTTCCAAGAGCAGGTCTGATCCCTTAAAAACAGAGTTACCAAGATCCGCCTTAAAGCTAGATATTACTTTCATGTTTGCTCACTCTTACTGGAAGACTTTTCCAAGACTTCAATGCTCAAGATCCTAGAAACCTTATCATTTCCAGCCTAAGCCAATTTATGGCCATCTGTTCATCCTCCAACAATACCCCTCATCATAAAAAAAACTTTACTGTCCCCCAGAGAAGGGCCCATTGACCTGAATAAATGAGAAGCAGAGATTATTGAAGCTGATCAAGAAAAATGCTGGGAATGCTAGGGTCCAATGATGAAATTTTCTCTTAAGACAGATATACTGAGAATGGATTTCCACCATTATCAGCAAAGGGGAGAGACCAAGTAACAGAAAATTCTAATCTCCTGCTTTGATAAGAGCACTGACTAAGTATAAAAAGCCTCTTTTCCTCTTAGCAAGCACGCAAATTTACATTTAGGAACCCTAAAGATTACATCACTGTGAAGTAAACAACAGATTTTGGTGCTGTACCTTGCTGGAGAGCTCTGATCTCCAGGGGAAAGAAAGAGAAGCATTAACTATGACACATATTTATTCTAAGTTTTCCTTATAAAGTTTAACAATGTCAAGATACAAACCCTCAACCATTTGACTAAAAGCAGCCAGAAGATTTCTTCACCCAGTCTTAGAAATGTGGGGTATTCAACCTAATGTTAAAGAGGTTCAGTTTCTAGAAATCTAGTTGCCCACTCACCCCTTGGCAAGCCTCTGCCTAGTAATCATGAAAACAAGTGGAACAGAAATATAAAATAGAAGTAGTCTTGTCTGTTTGGAAAGTCACAGACAATCTGTATGAAAGGAGGGAAATGGAGAAAGGAAAGGCAGTCCTTAATGCCCAACATGTATTTTAGAATGAGTCGATCAATCATTCTTCTTCTGTTTTTAGAAATGCCTTGAATGGAAGAGAACAGCCCTGAAATGGTTCATCACTCACAAACATTTGATGAGAGTGGATTCAGTTTTTGGTTTATGATACAGGATGCTGGAGGAGATGAGGTTTATAGATGACATACAAGCAGTACATGTAAAGCCAATCTACTTCTTTCTGCTTTCCAGTGCTATCCAAGGCACTGGGATAAAGAAAAACACAGGAGTGGGCTGCTGCCAAAATCAGCCACACAGATCTCAGTTGTCACTGCTAGAGACATTGATCTTTGTACAGTTCATCTACACAGTGTTGTGACAAACCAGGAAACATGTGCACTATCATTTGTTCTGTAAGTTACTTTAAGCATAAAGTCTTCCATGTTATTTGTCTTCCCCTCAATTAATGTCTATCTCAGCAATTTGCCATTCAAACAATGCTCACCAAGCCCTTCACAAAGGCACCTGAAGCCTGCTGATTGAGTTGTCTCACAGAAGCCTTACTAATAATATATATTTGGAGAGCTTTTAATCACTTTATGAAGTTAGGGAATGCTCATCTATTAAAGTCAAGTGGACCACTGAGAAATTTTATGGCTTGTCACCAATCAAGATCAGGTGAAAGGAACGCAGAATGGTGCTTTCAAATTAAATTACAGCTTTTCAGGTTGGACTGGCACAATCTGTCTTTAGCAAAAGAGGAGCCTTTTGTGGAACTTTTAGAGCAAATTCAATCCTCTGATTCACACTGCTGTTCTATACATTTTATTCTCAATTGCACAGTTTAAAAGCTGACAGTGGCATTCTCACATATCTTTCCAGTCCAATAGCATTGTGCTATCTGCAAAAAGCCCTCTTCCAGAGGAGCTCTGGGTTAGGGCAGGAACAAACCATGAAGGAACATGTTTGTAATTCGAGGGATTTCACAGGCAGATTTAGAGGTTGGGATTAAACTGGTTTTAACCTTGCTCTTAACCTTCACCTTCTCTCTGTAGTGCCATGAGGCAATCACTTCCAGCTCATCCAAAGAGAAAGAGCCACTCTGGAGCTGCACAGTTGCTATGAGCATCCTTGTATCTGTGAGAGAAAGACACAAGTCCCTCATGACCCAACAGCAGAGGAGGCAGCTGTTTTCATCTCTTTTCCCTCTCCTCTAATATGAAGAATATGTTCAGTGCTTGGAGAAAAACAGTTTATTCAGGAGCATATAATTTGCTATTGACAGAACTGTAAAAAAACAAAACAAAACCAACAACCACAAAAGTAATCCTTGTGGCTATGTTCACATGTTCTCTGAATTTGCATCCTGGGGATACATTAAGTGACCTTCCCTAAACATTCCCAGGAAGATAATTTCTACCCACCCTGAGCTTAATTGCACAGACAGTGTTTCAGTGATGCTTTCTGTAAGCTTTCTTACCAGAGACCCAATCCAAATCCATGCCATCAACTCCATTCTTCCAAACCCACATTGACAGATCTGGACAGGAGTGTCCCAGGATGACTGAATGCAAGAAGAAAGGGGTACAGAAAACGTGCTTTTCAGCTACAGACCTTCTAGTTGAGCAGCCACACATAATGGAGAAGGGCCAGGAAAGATGGAGACTCAGCCTGAAAAGCCACGTAACTGCAATCATGTCCCACAATGTAGGAATGCAGACTGCACTGGATGGTGATAACATGGAAAACTCTCAACTCCCATCTGTAAGAGAAGGCCAGAGGATGTAAGAAGATCCTCCTTGAGACCTCTCCAAACCTACGTACAAACACGTTTCTGTACAACCCTCTAATACAAACATCACTAATCCAGGACAAAGTTGCAACAAAAACTAAGAGATGACAATGTTTTGGAGGTGCCAAAACAAACCTTGAATTTGTTATCTGCAATGCAGACTTTTTATAAGAATAATAATAATAGTTGGATTTGTTGGTTGTGGGTTCTGGTGTTTTTTTGGTTGGTTGGTTAGTTATTTTGGTGCTTTGGTTTGTTTTGTTAGGTATTTTTTTGTTGTTGTTTTGGTTGTTGCTAATTAAGTATTTAGAGCATATCTTCCTAAGGACAAATAATTACAGAAGAGGAGAGGACGAGCTTTTCTGTCAGGCATTTTATAAATATATCAAATACTTGGTCCATTCTAAAAAGAAAAACAAACAAAACAACAAACAAACCAGCCAATTGTAAAAGTTACTATAGAACCACAACATGGGAGAAATTGCTTCCAACCTCTCCCCTGTGGGGACATCAGAACACTTCAACAGAGGGAAGATAAGAGTGAAAAAGACATTTCAGAAAAAGAAAAAAAAAAAAGAGACAAAAAAACACCTCTTTCCCAAATTAGGAATAACTTGCCCTCCTGCCCAGAGCTACTTCCTGGATTAGGATAAGTAAGAGGAAAGGGCAAATTAGGAATATTCCACCTCAGCCACAAAAAATATTTTTTCTTTATAGCAAAAAATATTTAGAAGCCCAATTCCTTGGCTTCCAGTATCACAGCTGGCATCCAGTTCTCTGCAGCTTTCCTTTCTTCTTCTCTCCATTGTCTGTTTTTTCCTCCTTCTGTTTTCTCCTGCTTTTGGACCCTGCTTTATTCTTTTCCCCAGTGGCAACTTGAACTGAGGACACCACTTGAAAATTCACATCCAGTCTCTTAAGCAGTGCATTATGGTTGGATCTCCCTTTGGGCAAAGAAGTTATCTCAGAAAGATTTTAACACCCTAAGGCAGCCAGAATCACCCAGACATCACACATAAAAGACAGTCTTTGAAAACAGGAAAAAAAAAAAAAAGAAAAAAAAAAAAGAGAGAAACTTTAGGGACAATAACCATGAATTAATCCATTTTGCTCATCTTCCTTTCCACATTTGTTTCCTTTTTTTTTTTTTTTTTTTTTTTCCTCAGTGGCCTTTCCCACCTTCCCAAGTATATGACTTTTAATCCAGACAACCCTTCCTTCTACCCAGAGCCTGCTGTGCATGTTTATATTCCTCCAGGACTAACCTTGTCACTTTACCACATTAGCTCATGTTTCCATCTCTGACAACTTGTGGCATGTTTTCCCTCAACCAAGAACTACCTTCTTTGATATGACACACTGCACTTTAGCAGCCAAAGCACAATAGCCTGATAACTGCTTATCCAGCATCATGTATCTTCTTATTATCTGCTACATTCTCCTTATCTAATTGCATGCACTTTGGCTCAATCTGACATTTTCAAAATTACAGATGCTTATTAGCTTTTCCTAGCTAAAAGAAAAATGTGCATTATAGTGATTATCAGTTCCTGGCACTGCCCATGAAACACTGTAATGAGAGACCTTAAACCCACCATAAACTAGCACAATCATGTCTGTTTTGGTTATTAGTAATGCTCCCACAAATGTTGCCACTGTCAGAATTAATGACCACACTACTAATTATTAATAATCTCATGTTTCTACAAGTTTATTTTAGCCCAAAGCTTAAGGCCAAAAGCAGAAATTGTTTAATTCTGCACCACCACATCAAGGCCACAAATGAAGTCATGGCTTTGATTCCTTTATGGTATCCACCAGATGCAGATCCTGCCCCACACAGATAAATAACTAGCTGAAGGTCATGCAGCAGGTCAGTGGCAAACCCAGGAACAGCAAGACCTCCCTAATGGTCATTCTAATGTTCTACTGCAGATCCATGCAACCTCAAAAAGAATGTGCCCAGAAATCAATGGGAACTACCCACTCCTGAAGAAACTTCCTCGAAGCCTGTAGAACTCAAACACAGTATAAACAAGGCAAGTACAATAGCTCAGGTTACTGTGACTAAACCTTGGCTGTGTCAGTCTTTATTAATTAGTCTTGTTTGCAATGAAGCTGTATGTGTTTTGAGAAGTGTTGCCTGTGCTGCAGTCCACAACAGAACAAAGCAGCAGCTTCAACAGCACCCACTATTAGAGACACTGTTGTGAGTCACTGTAATACTTTCAGTGTTTCCTCCAGGTACCTTCTCTTGTATTTGGGATTAAAAACACATACATTAAAAACAAACAAACAAAAAAAAACCCAAAACCAAAAAGCAAGCAAACAAACAAAAACATTAATATGTAACAGACAGAGGAACTGTATCAATAAAGTTCTTACATTCAGTATGCCTAGCAGGAAGACTAGTGTAAGTCTTTAGGTTCACTATAAACCATTTATGTCTCTATAGTAACACCATTGTTGATTTCTACAGGTTCCCTATCAACAAAGTGAGAGATGTTTGGTCTTTTAAATATTACCTTTCTTTTCTGGCACCTAAAGGAAACAGGAAAAAAAAAACACAACAAAACCAAACCATACTTAATATAGATTATCCAGAAACATGAGAAGGGATTTAAACATAAATTACAAAGACAGGATTCTACAGTCACATGAAACATAATCCTATGAGCAATCTGTGCAAATCTCAGAGTTGTGTATGCAATAAACTTATCTTAGGACAATCAGTCTCTTATGCAAGAGGTCAAGCACTATTTAAAGCAGATCCCAACATCCTTTTTCCTCTCTGCTCAAAGCTCCCTGTGTTCCTCTGGAACATGAGACAACCCGACCTGCCTGTCCTGAGAGGAGAGCAGGGCAGATAGGAAGCAGCTGAAACTTGCATTTTGCAATGCCAGAGGGCATGTCACTGTGAAGCAGGTGGAGAGGAGCCATCTGAGGTTTTTGCTGGGAGATCCATCTTTAGGCGCCAGGGCAGACAGAGATAACGTTGCCTGCAGCCACCTGTTAGATGGGGAGGAGGAACTGACTCATGGCTTCCCAGCAGTGCAAACAAAATTGAGTTTTTCTCCCATGAGGTAGGGCTGGGGAAATGAAGAGAGGAATAGCTGAGCTATGCTTGCAGCCTCCACTGCTCCTAAGATACTAGGAGGTCTTGGAAGCAAATGGGAGGAGCCATCCACATCAGAGCCAGCTCCTGTACCTGCCAGCAGCAGCAGCAGCTGCCAACACATTGCTTTTCTGTGACCCTGGCACAATTATAAATGTCTCTTTTGCTACTGCCACTAGTTCATACTTTTTCTTTTGCCAAAGGTTCGCCTTATAAATACAAATCTTTTTTAGTTCACCTTAGCAAGAGTCACTGCAGGACCCTTGAGTTCATCTTCACAGACAGAAACTCTATGTGACTGGTTTCTGCAAACCTCTGCTTATACCCTTGAGAAAACAAAACAAGCAGTAACAAGCCTCCTGCTGCTGCCCAGATGATGGACATTATTCTCCCTCTGCCAGAATGGGAGAAAAGCAGCAAATACATGGACCCTGTGCAAAACTGCTTCTGGCTCTGCTCCCCAAGTTGTCTTCAGATCTGTGGCTTGGAGACTGCAGTGACATCTGTAATTACTCAGTATCCATGGGCTTCATTTCTCTTCTGGCCAAAATACAACAGCTACTTTATTTTTTAGAGTGTTGGAGCTCATTCTAATGGAAAATAAGAAACACATATATACTTCTGTTGTAAACACTTTAAAATTAATGACTGTGGAATAACTAGAGCTGAGTTTACCAAGCATTTTCCACCGTAGCTTTTCCATTTCATGTAGCACTGCACGTCCAAGATAGCAAGCCTGGGGGGAAATTTGCATTTGCTTTTGAGGTTTGCCTAAAGTGAAATCTACTTGAAACGCTGGAACAGATGCCATTGACAAATACAGAAGGGAAAATGAAAAAAAAAACAACCAAACAACAAACAAATCATCATCACCCCCTGCTCAAAATATTATATAGTGACACTATTAAGATACTCCTATCTTTTTCCCTTGGAATGCTTTAAATCTCCTTTCTCTCAAAGCAAGTTCCAAAACCCTTAAACAACTAAAGGAAACCATCAGATAATTGAAATGTCACATGAAAACTGCTATTAAGGAGTGCTAGATGCATGAAAGACTTAAATGTGCTGGACTTCACTATTAGTTTCACACCTGTAAGAATATCCTTGGTGAGAACTGGAATCATTTTAGTTTTAGGATCAGAACTTGCAATAGCTCACAGGGCTCAGCCACAGCAAACTGTCACTGCCACAGGGTTGAGGTGCACTGTCTATGAGACAATTTGTCAACTCAGCCTCTGATTTTCCATCTGCAAAGTGAAGATAATAAAAGTCAAATGCAGTTTTAAAAGGCACAGAGTCTGCAAATGATGGAAGAATCTATGTAATAGTGGAGCTCTACTAACAAGCACCTTGTTTAGATGAAAATAATTTATAGCACACAAGAGACAAACAATTAAAAGTATGCTCAATGGAAATCTCATAAGATTTCATCAGCAAAGATTCCCAATAGTGGCCTTTT
Source organism: Chaetura pelagica (assembly GCF_000747805.2). Taxonomy (NCBI): domain Eukaryota; kingdom Metazoa; phylum Chordata; class Aves; order Apodiformes; family Apodidae; genus Chaetura; species Chaetura pelagica. The sequence goes on from NW_009953074.1 coordinate 72,994, forward strand.
TCACATTTTTCACACACTCCATTAGCTTTGTTTAAACGTACTGCTTGCAACATGGATGAGTATCAGGCCCTTTTCTTCTTGACTCCCCATTACAATTTCCCTGAGGCTATTCTTTGGTACAACTTTCAAGTGCTATTTTTAATACAACAAAGTATGAAAGACCTCTAAATGAAAGTGTTTAAAAGCTGAGAAATAACTAAAACTCCAGTTGAATGTGGGAAATGAAGGTTCCCAAACATTCTACAGGTGGAAAGGTTGTGAAGGACTTATGTTTCCACTAGACAAAACACAGAGGCAGTTTACCCTTCAAAACACCTCACTGGATTGCACCACCACACTGCTCTGTTCCCTTCTACACTACTCCATGCTGCTAAGCACACATGTGCCCAATGTCCAGCTCTTGCTCTCATTTTCACTTACATATTGGCAGTAAAGACTATGACACATTAGATCTCTTCATATAGACTAATACACGGACTAACAGAATCACAAAATCACATTCTTCTAGTAGAATCATAGAATCATGGAATGCCTAGTGTTGGAAAGGACCTTAAAGATCACCAAGTTCCAACTGCATGGGCAGGGACACCTGCCACTAGAACAGGGTGCTCAGAGCCCCATCCAACCTGTCCTTGAACACCTCCAGGGATGGAGGCCCCACAACATCTCTGGGCAGCCTGTTCCAGTGTCTCACCACCCTTACAACTGAAGAATTTATGCATGGTCTCTAACCTAAATCTCTCTTCTTTCAGCTTAAAACCATTACCCCTTGTCCTCTCACTGCAAGCCCCTGTAAAAAGACCCTCCCCAGCTTTTCTGTAGGCCCCCTTCAGGTACTCAAAGGCCATTATGAGGTCCACCTGAAGCCTTCTCTTTTCAGACCGAACAACCCCAACTCCCTCAGCCTGTCCTCATATGCTCAAAATATGTTTGAACCCAGTTAACTCACCCCCACGGAACCTCCTCCCTACCAAACACCCAGAATATAATGAATTCAGATAACATTTTCAAAGGGGCATCAGTGAATAAGAATCTGATCCAAAATGTGTATTTATGGACCTAACTAGGAAATAGCTTCTAACACATACTTTTTGTTATTATTATTTATTTGACTGCAAATCTCTTTAAATAAAAACCCTTGAATTTATAAACCTAAATTATCTGTGTACTTCTGAAAATTTACACTGTACCACAACCCAGTATGAGTGCAAGAGGCTTCCGTGAAAGGCTGGGTTTTTTGTTTTCCTTTGGGAGAAAAGAGAAAAACATTCGCTTAGAAGAAAGATTTGACTCTTCCCTTCTTCCCCCAGGCTTGATTATGGGACCATTTAAAACTATTGTTGAGTCATTTTTTTTATGATCTTGGAAAACAAGTATTTCTCCCTGATAGTTAAACAGTTTTTCAAATTGTCATCAAGTCGATCAAACGTAGAAAAAGCAGTAAGGAATTGAAAATAACCCTCACGTGTGGGCATGAGTATGTAAACAAATGGTTGATTAGTGCTTTACTATAAAAGCAATGAAATGCCAAGTGCTCCACACAACAATGTAATCAAGACACGCTGCCACCCCTTGGTCACAGGATGGCAATGCAGGTACACTACGGCAACATACTGAGAATCATCCAGCACATCAGGCAAAACTCCCAGTAAAATCAACTTGCAGTTAGTAAACTCTAATAGGAGAATTTGCTAGACCATCACGAGTATAAATACTTCAGCCCAAATTAATGTAAAGGCTTTTATTTCAAGGAACAAAATCTTCTGACTGCCAAAGAGCACTTTCAAAGCTGTGACTATCTTCTTTCTTTCTGGCTTTTTTTGAAACCAAAATACACAGAGGAATGGAAAGCAGGAAAAATTCATAGATTTTTCCCCCCTCCACCCTTTGTGTCTTTGAAAGCCCTTTGGAAAACAACACAAGCTGCTCTGATTCTGGGCTCTGTGTCTTCTGTCTATACCTGGGCTACTAGCTCAAGACAAGTAACAAGAGCTGTATAATCTGCATGAGGTATCCCAACTTATTGCACAGCTCACCACTATTAGACAGATGATTCAGCCTCTTCACAGTTATTCCTGAATACTTAAAAACACATTCTCTCTGATAGATTTTTTAGTGCATGCATCACCATCATGGCTAGTAAAGAGTGTAGAATGAGAGGCTGATAGCAAACATCACACGGTGGTTTAATTCTAAATTTAGCTACTGAGCAAAGTACAAAAAATATGCCACATCCAGATCAGAGTGTCTATTATTCAGTAATCACAAAATAGATGACAGGTTTCCATGCAAATTAAACCCATGACTTTTATGAGGTTTATAATTATTTCTTGTGAGGGAGGTAGGCTGCAATTTTATTAATTTCAAAAGGTAAGTTCCCAAAATGTCAGTAGGGCCTAAATATGTCCATTGAAAGATCTAGTCCCAGCCCTCTATGTCTTAGTAGGATAACTGAGTTCAGCCTCCCAGAACTCATCAAGAGGCAGAAGAGACTTGCACAGATTTAAACGGTAGTTTCTATCAATAAGCACAGCAGTTCAGATCAGTAGATCAGCTTTTGGTTACAATTCAGATTCCTGTATCTTACAGCAATCTTACGAATCCTGCAGTCCTACAAACCCTTTCATAAAATCAAATCATTCATCAGTTTGGGAAAAGAACAGAAATGCCACTTCTGAAATGCCTGATGTCTGCAGCTCAGGCCTCAACACTGTCCTTGACACACATTTCTAGGAGGCAAAACCTCTTTCAATTAGACAAATAATGAACTAAAAATTAACACTTCCAATTACATGCAACAGCAAGTCTGACATACCAAATTACAATATTTTTTTTTCCACTAACAGCTTTGATTCTCACTTTCTCAGACCCACTCTATTATCAAATGATATTCAATTTACTTAATCTTTAATAGTAGGAAACACAGTTTTACTGAAGCATTTCAAAATTATCGCTACTAATATCTGAATGAAAAACTTCTCCACATGTAAATCAGTCTGAATAATCCACTACAAAACTAGTGAAGTATAATATAAGGCCAAAGGTAGCTCTAAGCAAAGGCAGAATAGAAAGAAATATCCAGAATTCAGTTATGGGAAGAACATTTGCAGTAAAAAAAAGCTTTTGTACTTTTGAGTTTAGCTGGGTTTATATGGTTAAGTCTCCCAGTAAATCCAACAGGAGTTTTGCCTGAGTAATGAACCTATAAGAATGCAGTGTATGGCTCTTTATTGTAGAAAAGTTTTATGATGTTTCAGTGTAGGGTTCAATATTTTTAACACACCACTTATCATACAAAATTTAATTTAAAAATGACTTCTGTGATCATCATTTTATAGTCAGTACCTCGTAAAATAGATCAATATTCTGTGTTACAGAAAACTGCTGAATTTCTTATGCACCTGATTAATGCATTGTTATCATCCCAGTAATTAAAAGGAGCAGGATTACACACAATCAGCATGATACATCTTACTCAGCACCTCCTGGCAGTAGCCTGCAAAAAATTAAACTCATTAATCACTGTGATGCCAAAGAAGAAAAAGCTTGGAAAAAAATGGAAAAAGCACTATTTTATGGGGGGGGGGGGGGATGGACCCACAAGTCAATATCTAGGAGAAAGTCCCTTCCACGTTACAATATCGAAAGCATTAACCTAGTCCATCTAAAAAGGAGGATTATGTTACCAAAATCATGCATGATCTGCTACACCACTACATCAGATTTTACTAAAAGTATTCATAAAGATTTCCTTACAGGTAAATGATGTAGTAAAAAGGAAATCCTATAATAAAGTAAAAGTTCATCAGAATACTGTTTATAGCTCTTCTTTTAATTAACTTCAGTATCAATACTGCCACAGAACCAATTGGGAAGTGGTTTTCTGGGGTCATTTATGCAGGACCTAGTGTCCTCACTACTCGCCCCATAAATCACACACTTATCTCATCAGGCTAATAATGAACATGAAATTTGCAGTATCTAACACAGGTTTTGTTCACAAGTTAGGTCCACTATATCTATTTTCTCATATACCTATAATGTAAAAACTTGTTAAAATCTAAAGAATATTGTGACTTCTGCTTTGTTATACTTTGATATTACAAAAAACAATGCTCTCAAGCCTGTCTCAACGGTGGCTGTAAAGTGAAGTGAGCAGCTGTAACATTAAATCACTTTTGTCTCTGTCTTAAATTTTGTTTATTACAAAGATGCTGCTTTCTTTTCAGTTCCATATAGGTTTCTTCTAGTATTTTTCCACCAGCAGTACTTCCAGTGGATAAAATGCTTACTAACAATACTGTGACCTTCAAAGGCAAGATTTTGTCTTTCCCTGTTTTGTATTGCATTGAGGTTTGTACTGGTGCTTAAAAATATAGCACAGAGTGCAACACACATATTTCAAGATGGAAAGTCATCATTGGTAACCTATAAAAAAAACTAAGTTCTCTCCCAATTATTAAATCCCCAACAAAGTTAGGAACAGGACAGTCTCATTCTCGGGTTTGTTTTGCTAGTTCATGCCCAGGTTACAAAACTTTTTTTTCTATATTTTTAAGTTCTGCCTTTTCCTACTAGAATGATGTTAAAGGATGAAAGAAAATCTGAATGTCCTACTATATTATTTGTGAAAAACAGAAATCAGAAGTCTGATCATCATAGAAAAGGTTTCCCAAAGCTCTCTTTTTAAGACCTTGTCCTGGTTTGAGCCAGGATGAAGCCAATTTTTCTTTTTACTGATTTTTTTTTTCCTTCAGTAAGCTTTCTTGTAGCTAGCAACAGTGTGTTCTGCTAGGCTGATAAGACAGTGGAATGTTTTTCTAACTACTGAGGCTTCAAGGCCGCACCTGCACTCTGCCAGCTCAGACACTATGGGGAGATCTGTGACCCCCCCCCGTAGGAGGCTGAGTTAGATGGACAGCAAAATTGGCCAAAGATATTCCATTCCATATATCTACGTAAGCTCAGAGGAAGGTCAGAGATCACAGAAGACAACTTCCTTCCTTCTTCTTCTCCCCTTCTCTTCCGTCCATGGCCAGCGTAGAGGGAGGACTCTGTTCATCCATCACCGTTGATCCTCAGGCTTGATCTCTTGTGACCCCCATAACTCTCTGCTTTCTCCAGCAGCAGCTCCGGGATTCCTCGGGACTCTTCCCAGTTCAGGGAAGTGCTGTGGGAGTTGCTGAGGGTGGGGGGTGGTGAGAGGCTTTTGCCTACACCTGAATCTATCTGTATATAATTGTATATATTTTCTTGTATGATTCATTAGTGTTTTAATTAAAGCTGTGTAGTTTAGTTTTCAATCCAACCAAGTCTCTCTCTTTTTCTCTCTCTCCTTCCCTACCTGGGTTGGGGGGAGGGGGGATCGAGAGCATTGTTGTCGGACCTGAGTCAAACTGTGACAGGCCTGCTCCATGATGAGCAACACCACATGCTCCTGGAACACTGCACAAACACACCACCCTCCTCGCACTACTCTCCCAGTCCTTTCCTGCTGCCTGCCTCATTTTTTTTCTTTGCCTCAGGGATTTCACACCGAGGCCGCATTGCCTCGTCCTGGACGAGCTGCTGTCGGGGGAGGGAGAGAAATGTCACTAGGGCCAAGAGCAAAAAGACCCGGGAGGGTTCAGCATTGCGGACACCCCCCCTTATCCCAGGACAGGAGTGTTCAGCACCGCGCACAGCTCCGCCGGGCCGGGACAAGGGGGTTCAGCACCATAGACAGCTCCGCTGGGCCGGGACAAGAGGGTTCAGCACCATAGACAGTTCCGCCGGGCAGGAAATGGGCGTTCAGCACCATAGACAGCTCCGCTGGGACGGGACAAGGGGGGTTCAGCACCATAGACAGCTCCTCTGGTCCCGCACCCCCTCCTGCCCGGCTCCTCCTCTCCCCCCGCGCACAGGCCCCCTCCCTCATGCCACACACGCCTTAAAGGCCATTTCCACCGGCTTCGTCCCTCCCATCTGAACGACCCTACACCGGAGACCCCTGGCTCAGCCTGCCCAGCCTCCGTTGGACAGGAACACCTTAGAACCGCCCGATCCAGTCCACTGCACTTCCTCAGACAGGTTGCCCCCCTTTAAAAATAATTCACATGAGGTGTCCACGTGAGTTCAGGAGGCACCCCAGATCTGTGTTTGTGGCCATGTGTTTTGCCCTTCACTGCGGGGGGACCCCTGGGCAGGCACCTTTACTGCTACAGATGGCACTGCGCAGCAGTGCCCTCCACCCACACACAAACCCTGAGGGAAGAAAATAAAAGGGGGGAAAAAAAAGAAAAAAAAAACACTTTCCTTTCAGTAGTTTGTTATTGTAATTATTAGCGTTATTGTGGAGCCTATCAGCACAAATCACTCGCACGTGCTAAACTGCGTCCTTCGCTTCCCCAGCTCAGCGCTTCTGGTGATCAGAGAAACAGCTCCAGACATCTGCCGTCTCCGAACCCAGGAAAGTGAAATTAAAACAGCCAAATAACGAGAAAAATGTGCCCGAGGCCAGCCCGGCGGCGGCGCTCCGCTGCCTCGCAGCGACACCTGCAGCCAGCACCTCGTGTCCCCCGTCACGCCGAGGAAGGGTCACGGGTGGGTGCGGGTCCCTGGGCACGGGGCAGCTCCCCCTCCCCCGCAGTTGGCTGGGGCCAAGGAGCAGCAGGGCCAGGATCGTTGCTGGTCTCTGAGTCACAGGGAAGAGTTAGTCACAGGGAAGAGTTAATCCCAGGTCCTGTCAGCCTGGGGGCTATGAGCTTGGTGGTGGCCTCGGGGAGGTTTAGACCGATTTGCCTCGTCGCTGGCAAAAGCGCCCTTGCTCTCACCCACCGTACAAGTTTTTATGAAGAGGCAGAAAAGGGACAGGGAATTTAAAAAAAAAACCAAACAACCCGAGGAAGAAGTGTCCCTGCGAAAACAACTCTCCTCCGAGTGAGGCAGAGCTGTTTCCGCTTAAAGCGGTGCCTTTCCTGGGAAGGCTCCCAGAGCCAGGGCTCAACCCTGCCACAAGGCTAACGCATCTCACCCGAGCAAGAAGTATAACCGACACCAACAGTATTCCCTGTTGCAGACATTTGCCTCCCCCGGTGTGTGCTTCCAGACAGTCAAAACACCCTCAAACCCCTCTGGGAACCCCCCAGGCTACTCCAGCGATGGGGAGCCACGCCGGTCCTCCTTCGCCTCCCCGCTTTGTAAGCCCCGTCTGTCTCCCCCAGAAGAACGAGGCGCGATCCACCCAAGCTGGTTTAACTCCATCAGGCACAGCAGCGAGCCAGCGGCCTGGATGAGTCACTGGTTACTAAGGCAATATGCAGATACAGCCTTTGAAGTTGCTGCTCTGAGGCAGCGCGGGAGCGGAAGGTGCGCGGCCGAAGTTTGCGCCTCCCCCGCGGGTGCTCGCCCGGGGGTGGCGGGGAGGGAAAAGAGACAGAGCCCGAGAAACGACTGCTCAGGGGTTAAAAAGTTTCCCCGCTGCCAGGCTGGAGGGGGAGGCTGACGGGAAAGCAAGGAGGGAGGGACGAGGTGAACACTTCTGCCCCGGAGGAGTCGATAAAGGGTAAAACATGGAATCACAATAACAAAAAGGGGGAAAAAAATAATATAAATAAATAAAAGCG
>NW_009953074.1:82104-88309 GCF_000747805.2 Chaetura pelagica
CGGGAAGGGGCAAGGGGAGGGAGAACGAAGGCTCCCGGCTGCCCCTGCCCTGCCCCAGGGCAAGGCTCTGCCCGGGCAGAGGGCAAATGCCCGGTCCCCGTCCCCTCCACCTCGTCCTCCGCCTCCCCAGGGCTGGGGAGAAGAGGGAGGAGAGGGAAGGTGCAGCTTTGGGGAGGTTGTTGTCGTCGCTTTTCGAAAGAATCCGGTTAAATTGTGTCTCTTACTATTTCGGTATTAATTCATGTTTTGCTGCATTAAAACGTGCTCCAGCGCCCCTCTGTGGAAATGTGCCCGAAGTGGCTCCGGGCAGCAGCGACAGGCGATAAACAATCGCGGTCCCGGGGCCGGATCCGGACCGGGAGCGGTGCCGGGAGCGCGGTTCTTGCGCGGGGCCCCGGACCGCCCTCATTCCGCTCCGAGAACCACGGTAATTAACGCTCTAGGAGGAGAAAATGGGGATGTGCTCAGGTGGGCAGTGAGGGAGCTGGCAGTGGGTATCTAGCCGCTCCCGGCTCGGCTGCATCGGGACAGAGGGTGACAAATTCCTGGTGCTCCAGCATCAGGCTCCCGGGTTTCCATAGCAACAGATGCTTAGGTTTAAAAGTGGCGGAGTTGCTGTCCTTTCCTCTCCTCCCCGAAATTCTCCTCCCCTCTGACCTCTAGTTTGCCAGAGACACTGGGACTACCAAGTGTCGTGTTATGGGAAACACGCAAAGCATAAACCAGAGTTTGCCCATTTGCATGGAGAGACCTGCTGCTGAAGAGCTCAGAAACTTGAGTTTACTTTAGCAAGTGGATTTGATGGGCTGAGATGCTTCTAAACACAGTTCTTAAAGTTTTAGTTGTTAAGAAAATACCATCTTTCACATATGTAATTTTGTCAGTCAAAAAACCCCACCTCAGCAGATCATTAATACAACACCCTAAAGAGGAACTAAGCCCCGTGCTAGGATTTTAACAGCTGCCTGATCAAAAATCTCTTTACATCTTAATTGCTTCATTCACTGCTTTTTACTTGTGTCTTCAAAGTCAGAGATGAAAAGTCTCAACACTTAGATGAAAAGGGAACCTTATCACATCAAGAGAGAAAACAAAAACAAACTCTTCCACCTTCCTGACAGAACTTGAAAGAAGGAAGAATTTTGATCTTCACAACTGAGATCCTGACATTCAATTAAAAAATGAGATAAGTGTACCATGGTCTGAAGAAAAAGTCTAGCTTCTAAGTCATAGTGACACACATCATGACAGAGCTAACTTGCCAGAAGCTACTTGGACCCCTCCTAAGTTATGTTTCAGACACCAATTGAGTACATGCTACCAAAATCTGGACTGTTAGCTCAGCTAAATTCCATCTGGAACTGCATTAATAGTGACTTTATGACTAAATTAAATTCATGACAACTAGCACTGAAAAAAAATAAAGGGAGAAGGAAATCAAATTAAAAGAAATAATACATTTTTAACTTCTAAGGAAAACTAGGACACAAAGGAATAATCAAAGCAAGCCACAAAAAGGGAAGATGAAACCAGTAGACAGAAAAAACCACCAAAGATTACATGTCTGAATTAAAAAGTCTCAAGGAAAGCACAGAAGAAAGAAAACATCCTGCCTCACAGCTCAATTCAAAACTGAAAGAGCCACCAAGGACCAATTCAATTCCAAATACATTCAGTTTGTTGTTTTAATTCTTAAGCAGCAAGATCTCACATAATCAAGTTTATCTAGTGGTGCACACACATATTCTGCACGTATCTGTGCACACAATTCATGGAAAAGTTTTATTAAGGGACTATAAAATTGCAATGCCAAATACCTTAAAAGCTCAGTGAAAACCAACCAGCCAAATGGTCCTTATCTACCAAAAATCCCAATCGTGCGGCTTTGGGCTGTGATTCATTTGCTTAAAAATAAATAATTACAGCTATTTAAGGGCCTTCTTGATTCCAGCTCTCTACTCCATGACAGACCAGGGACAGCAGAAGCAAAGTCAGGCCATGCTGTGGGTATTGTGGCAGTTGAACAGCTGGCACCAGTTGGGAACCACACGACATGGTTCTGTAGCCCTGCTGCAGCATCAGTGACCTTGTATGGATGGGCTGAGCAGGCAGCTGGAGGCAGAAATTTCTTTAATAACCCCTTGCAATAAGATTCACCAGGACCAGTCTGTCGTTGTCATTATTGAAAGCAGGAGGATATTTCTGCGTCACAGGGGAGCCAGATGACTTCATTAGGGACTCTGGAGAGCACTTCAATCTGCCTGTGCACAAGTTATCTCAGGATGTAGCTTGTTCCCTACAAGCTTCTATTATGGTTGTCCTGTCTGCCTCTCAGGAAGGGACACAACCCAGTGCCCCTGAGTCACAGCTCAGTGCTGGAAGTCCTCTACTCCCTGCTCCTAATTCCATGCTTAATTTGCTATTCACCTTTGCATGACTTGGAGCCCAGAGTACTCGACAATGTCCCAGCTGCATGACCAGATACAGTCACACAGTGTACACACCAAAAGAGAACGGAAAACAGGATGGAGCCAAAAAAGAAATACAGGAATCATTGAGACCTGATAGTAAAATGGCAATAAACAAACGCCATGTCAGTAACCAGGGCTTCATTACAGCAAAAGACCTTCTCAGTCTAGGGTGAGATTTGAGGAGAAGAAAGGAACTTGTATTATGAAATATGTTTAAAGCTGCAAAATATTTCAGAAGTACAAACGTAAGGTTTTGGCTTTAAGCACACATCTTTTATTTTAAGGAAGAACCCTAAGTCCTGCAAACAGATCCCAAGATAAAAAATCAAGACATTTTAAAACAAACTGTGTTTTCAAGCATCCCTTAGTTGTGTGTTTTATTCAGCATCCGAAGTTTTGCAAGGAGATTTTGATTCCTAACTAGTGACATTTCCATCAAAATAAAGTGTGTTAGCTTAAGGTATTTCCCCTGCAGCAGCAAAGTAATTACATTTTACTGACATTTTAAAAGCATACAGATAAAAATGACACTTGGGTTTTTTCACTTTGTATAAATAAACAGCATCCCCACAACTCAGTACTACTTATGTTACACTATCAAAAGCAGGTCAAACCCAAGCTTTTCTGCCTTTAAAGCTATACATAATAGATTTCTTTTTGGACAAGCCTTCATAGAATAACATTGGCAAAGAAACAATCCAGAAATGATTCTTTTGGATATTTTAAAAAAAAAAAAAATGCATTACTTAATTCTGTCAGTGAATTCAAGCATTGTTATTCATGTTCCATTCTTCTGTTCTGACTAAGCAATTCATGTTTGCTTAAACTTTGAACTTGTCATCTAAATAATACAGCTTATTGCAGAGGTAAGCATGTTTTTAGTTTTCATGTGGCAATAGGTACAAGTAGCTTATTAGTGATTTTTTTTTTCCAACAAAAAAACCAACATGTAAATAGTTCAAGTAGTTTTTCTCACTTAAAATATATCTTTCTTTTCCAATAAACTTTTAAAGGAATTTTAGAATTCCCTGGTTATATTTTCATATCAGTTCAGAAATCCCCAAATTAATATTTGCTCTTAAAATTACTGTATTTATTAATATCATCCCTCTGATTTTTTATAATAGCAACTCTCCAGGCACTACAGAAACAAAGACACACTATTTTAACTCCTATTACTATTGTTAGCCAAGCTAAAAACATCCAGCTTGTGAATCTGTAATGGCCTCAGGCTTATGCCATTTATACATCTGCTCTCTGGTGTAATCCAAACACTCAACCAAACCAAACCAGAACAGAAATTCTCTTTCCTATGTCAAATGCACCAATTCAGCAGTCCCTGAGGATACGCTTGATTGTTCATTTTGATCTAAAGTGTGTGCTGGGGGGACCACAACGTTGTGTCAAGATAAGTGACAGTGGGGCTGCTGAAGACCCAGAGGAATACTCTGGAATTACCATGCTGATCTATTCACTTTCTTATGTCATTATTTGTGCTAGTAGAATCTCAGAGTAAATTTTGTAGAAATGCAGCATTGGACTACATGGGACCTAGAGAGGCTTATTTCTCTCTGGCATCCCACTGATTATACAAGAACAATTATCTTGCAAGCCTTACAATTATTAAAAACAAACAAACCAACCCAAACCCCTAAGCAAAAACAAACAAGAAGCTAGATTTCCAGGCTGGACTAAGAGAAGCATTGGAAAACATTAGTTTTTTGGGCACTATGAATATACTTCAGTCTTCCACAAGCAGTTGAATGAAGGCTTTTTGTGAGGAAAATAAACTCCTGATAATCAAGTAATTGAACCAGTAGGCAAGATGGGTTTACAGGATATGAGTGCTTGGGAAGAAAAGAAAGTAGGCTGGAAAAAAAGGCTGTTTGGGGGAACAGATGGGCCCAGAGAGAGCAATGAAGAAAGAAAAACAAAAGCACCTAGAAGAGGCAGGGACACAGTGAAGTACCAGGAGGGTTGAGAGAGAAAGGTTATGAAGGCAAGTGAGATCAAAGGGGCAGAAAAGAAATGGACCAACACTGGCAGAGATAGAAAGCACCAAGACGCCTGGAGAGCTGGGAAATGGAGTGGCATAAGGTTAATTGGAGCCACACAACAGGAGGATTTTCAAAGCCAGGGAGATCAGCAACTCCAGTGGGTACTTTAGACACCTGGGGGATAAATGTTCACTCAGTGGTCAGTAGACAGGTGATTTTATCCAGTAAGAGTCTTGACACATGCCTAGGCCTAATTAAATTAAATCAAGAACATGTAGCTGAATATCAGCAAGTACTTCCTGGTAGCGTAAGCAGGACTGTTTCCAGAGGAAATGGATGAAAGTCCTAATGTGGAGGACATTTATAAATAGCCTGTATAAGGCACTACAAAATATGCTGTGAGACATAATCCTGCCAACTGGCAAACAGACAGACTGCATGACCAAAAAGGATTTTCCCATCTTTAGCTTTTATAGTTTTATATGATTTTGCAACTGCTGCAGGCGTGATGAAAGGCACAAATAAAACCCACACAGAAGAGAGTACTCAGGAACAATGGCCGTGTGAGTGTGCTGCTGGGAAAGGTAACTGCAAAGTTTAAGTGAGAGAAGGTAGAGATGCACATGTGTTTGTACAGCTGTACATCACACTGGGGCCCTGGCCTACCCCTGTACCTAGCATATTAACAGGAATTTGCACTGAAGACTGTCTTTCTTGCCTTAATTAATTAATATGCTGTCTTTGGGAGCTTTATCTGAGAGAGGTTAGGACAAGATCCCAATTCCATGTCTTCAAGAGAAGCCAGGAAGTTAAGCATTAAGGTTTCAGATAAATACATTTTCCTTGGCATGGATACCAAGAGCAGTTGGCAGCCATGCAAGACTCAGCTAATGTTGCTGAGCTGGTCTCCATATTACATATTCTTTTGTACTTCACAACTTGCCAGTATTTGATGCTCAAGTCAGATATGCCATGACAACAACCAGTTGGCCTGATCAATATGACCTCTCCAGGGGGGTTTCAGTAAGAAAAGGAGATTTATTTTTTTCTTCAGAAAGGCAAAGGAGGCTGTTGCAGGTCTAACCAAAAAAATAACAATCTTGCAAAAGTATCCACTGGCACTTCAGTCAGCTACTTCAGATGGACTCTCTCTTGAGGCAGGAGATTATGCTCAGGTCTGTATATGAAGGGCTCCTGCTCCATCTTAAGTGCCTGAGCCACATCTACACATCCTTGATTGCCCAAGTTGGGAGAAGCTGATGTGATTCCTCTCTAATTCAGCACTACAAAATTGGTAGCACAGAGAAGCAGCATACTTTGGAGAAATTCTGAATTTCCCCTTGCTGAAAACAACTTGTTCATGCAGAATCTTAGAGAAACAGAAGGGATTTAACCAGTCAGCATTTCAAATGCATGCCACAGATTAAAAAGGGAGCAGACAGGACAAAATACTTTCACTTAAAGACTTCTTCTTTGTAACCCAGAGATTTTATTGAAACAGATCTGTGACTCTTTGGACTAGCTGTCACTATATTGACAGCTTCCTTGTTGCTTGGAAGAGAACTGAAACCCAGATATAATAAAAGACCCAAGTGATGCATGACACACTTTTAGATTTCGGAATCCCAGAGTTGAAGGAAGACCCTAGAGAGAGAGATGAAGAGGAAAAACAAAACAAAACCCTAACCACCCCCCCCCCCCAAAACCCAAACAAATAAAAAGAGAGGGACACCCAAA